>NC_143562.1:32948437-33262500 GCF_054136105.1 Typopeltis vanoorti
ATAAAGCATTAATTACTTGATTGGAAAGTCTGAATCTTTTGTTTAGTTAGACATTTTTCTTCTCCACATTTGTTTAATTTTGGGTTGATTTAGATCTAGTATTGCATCTAGCAGAATTTTTGGGCTTGGTGCCAGTATACATGTCACTTCATATAAATTCATTTCAATTTTTAATGATAAATACTTAGATTTTGCCATCAAAATGATCTCTCTCTCATTAATATGTTTATAAATCCACTTATAATTCATCATCATCATCATCATCAAATTCCTGCCATGTACCCTCAAGGGGTGTACAGGATATGATAGTACTACATGAAAAATTTACATCATTACTAACTTCCTATCTAAAATTTTCCTCCAGATCAGTCTGTTACTTTTCAAGACTCCAACATTATCAGATCTTATATTTCTATCGTCTAAGGCAGCGTCTCTCAACCTTTCTAACCCAAGGACCAGTAAAATGCCAAAAACAATTCTGCGGACCAGTAAGTTACAGAGGCGTAGCTGGGGGAGAGGGGGGGGGGATCCGCCCCTGGTGGCACCTTTTTTGGCGTTTATGAAATCTTGCTTTACTGTCTATAAAACAGCAACTGACTGATGGAATAGACTTCGACAATGTCATCAACGATTTTGCGAATAGAAAAACAAGAAAAATAACATTTTAGAATGTTGGAATTAAAGTTTTACTTCAAAAATAAACAGTGTTTTTAATTTATTTCCCTATATGTTGTTTTGACTTTTTGAATAATTTTTTTTTAAAAAACCTATGTAAGAATTACCAACATTTCAGAAAAACTGTGCCATTTATAACATAATAAATCTAAAAGCATGTTTTGAAAGATATGGCAACATAATTAAATTGGAAGTAAACGATTAAAAGTGTATCATCATTGAGCAAAGATTTAATTTTTATTAAACAAATAAGATGATATAATTATGTTACTACTTACTTTTAATGAGATGGTTGAGATTCTCGGCCTTTGCAGAGTTGCTGGATATCTGGCTCAATATTGGTCAACTTTATTCGAAGATCGTCACACACACTAAGGCGATTTCTGTATTTTGTTTTTATTTGAAGGAGCAATGAAAATCCTTTCTCACAAAGATAGGTTGTAGAAAACTGCAGGACGATTTTCAATGCTTCTTCAGATAATTCCGGAAATTCACTTCTCACTGAAGGTGAGATCCAAAATCGAGCAAAACCAAGATCAAGGAATTGCATTTTAAGCCCACTGTCACTTGAAAGCTCAATTAACTGTTCCTTTTTCAATAACAAAAGGTCGTTCTCGTGACTGCAAGCCTGAAATGGATCGCAAACCCACAGAAATTTCTTATAAAAGTTATTCGGAAAATATGTTTCAAAATTCTGTTTCAGATTTTTGAGATTGTCACAAACCCTTCCTGCAAACTCAGAATAAACAAAAATATTATTTTCCACTAAAAAGGATTCCAATGTTGGAAAAGGTGCAAATTGTCTGTCTTTTACATAATTAATCCATAAAACCAGTTTTTTCTCGAATGCCTTTATTTTGTTGTAAGCATCAAGAACAGTCAAAAAATTTCCCTGAAGGGAGAGATTTAGTTCATTTAATTTCGAAAAAATGTCTGAAAGATAGGATATTGTTGATAACCATGCTTCGTCAAGAAGGAGTGATGCAAAATCAGAATTACGTTCATTTACAAATAATAAAACTTGGTGCCTTAATTGAAATAACCTTGTTAGTACTTTGTGCCTGGAAAGCCAGCGAATTTCAGAATGAAGCAAAAGTTGTGTATATTCACTGCCCATTTCATCGCTGAGTACTGAAAATAACCTGTTATTTAACGATCGAGCTTTAATAAAATTAATTAGCTTGCCAGCGTTGTATAGCACAGTTTTAAATTCTGGTGGCCTTCCTTTGAAGGCTAACGTTTCCCTATGTATGAAACAATGCACCCAATTCATATCCGGAGCTACTTCTTTGACCTTAGAAACAACCCCACTATCTTGTCTGTAAGAGCGCGAGCTCCATCCGAACAGAAGCCTATACATTTTTCCAACTGGATCTTCACCTTTTGTGTATTATGTAATTCTTGAGAGTGTAAAATATTTCTTCTCCAGTTGTTCGGAATGACAAAGTTCTACAAAACAGAATATCATCATGAATGTTGTTATCATGCGCATATCTTACATAGCATATTAACTGCGCATCATTTGTAACATCAGTAGTCTCGTCTATTTGTAACGCATAATAAGGGCTCTTCTTAACTCTTTTGATTAACTGAGATTCTATGTCACCTGCCATATCATTAGTTCTGCGACCGACAGTGTCATTTGAAAGAGGAATCAAATCAACATCTTTTAGTAACTCGTTGCCAAACATAGAGTTTTTATAGCTGGAAGTAGTAAATTTTCCCAGATAGAATGAGGTTTCCCTGTTTTCGAGGATGGATTTCGGAGATAGGATGCTTCCAGTACTTTGCTATTAATGGAAGCATCCTATCTCTTAACCCATGGCTGAAATTATCTTTCCCATGATTTAATGTCCCTAAGCGTTGCTGAAAAAATTCAATTGGCTTATTTTTCACATCCCAATGTTTAGTTTCTAAATGTTGTCGGAGTTTCGCAGGTTTCATGCACTCGTTCGACAACACTTTTTAACACAAAACACATTGAGATTTCTGTTCACTTTTATCTCCACACCAAGTAAACCTGAATTCCAAAAATGAACTGTTATATTTCCTATTGTATTGTTTCTTTGAACTGCTTGTTTCTTCTACTTTAATAGTATCAGATTTACTGGCCTTTAGAACACTTGTATTACAATTAAGGTTAGCAGTACCTGTTTCATTTGCTCTTCTTTTCAACGTCCTAGTTCTAAGCCACTTTTCCATTATTAAAAAATGTTTTCGAAAAAAATATAAATACTGGGGTTAATTCATGACACACTTTGTTCAAGTATCACTTAGCACTTCTGAAGATATACTGAGCCTTGGTTGAAGGAAACCTTCAATAATAAAAATCAATACACAACAAGCAATTGGTTGAAATGTGGATAACACATGTTCACTTGAAATCTGACAAAACAAGGGAAGGTGGAAGCAATAAAACTATATTATTTTTCACTTTATCTCCTCTTTTATTATTTGTCATTCTGCAGCTACAAATTTAGTGGCAGAATGATGAATAATAAAAGAGGGGTGAAGTGAAGTGAAAAACAATATAGCTTTATTGCTTCTGCCTTTTGAACATTCTGACACTATTTGTTGTTGTTTTTTTTTTAAGGCTCCATTTGATTTCAATAATTTTTACTTACTTATTTAATTAATTTAAGTCTGCCTGTGGACCACCTGTCTTATCGTCGTGGACCACAGGTTGAGAAACACTGGTCTAAGGCAATTTTTACCGTATCAATCCACCTATATCTTGGTCTTCCTCTGGGTTGTTTTCTTGCCAACCTGGCAGATAACACTTGTTTTGCTAATCTTTCCTCGCCCATTCTGTTTAAGTGACCATACCACCTGAGATTAGCTCTGCTAACACATTCCTGAATGCTGGCAATGTCAAGTTCTTCCCTAATATTCTCGTTTTTAAAATGATATTGCCATTGACGCCATCTGTTCACACCTTATTCTTTGGTGTCGTAATTTTCCATTTCTTTGATTGCATTATTTTGTTTCAAACTTCTACTGATGTACACTTTCCTTTGAAATTGCATTTTATTTACTATAATACAAATTATTAGCCTTGTTTAAACAATAAGTGCTACTGAGACTATTTAAAAATTTGCTGTTTATTTTCTTTCAAAGCTTTGTACTCAGAATGGAATTTTATTTTTCTAAATTATGAAAGAATAATCTAAAAATTCCTTGTTAGTAGATTGCATCATGATTGCTTAGTGCTTCAACTGCTTTTTTAACAATTTAACATTATTATCGGCAACTTTGGAATACCCCTTTTCCATAAATCAAGAGGGCTCCCCTTAAAAATCTTTCAATCATGTTTTCACTCTTTATTTGCTTTTGTAAAATGTAAAAATAATTTAACAGTTTTTCTTATTACAAGATATTATAAAGGAAATATCATCCTATAAAGTATATTATCAGAATCTGATTTCTTATGTTTCTTAATAAGTGTATTTACAATAGTGTTCTTATCATCATAAATTTCTTTCACTACTATCATTGCTATTGCTATCTTGTTTTTTTACGTAAAACACTTATCATGGCAAGGTTCATGTTTGTAATGTAAGTATTGAAAGACTGGCAATCATTTTCTAAATTTTTCATAACTGCAGCACCATCACTAGCAGTCATAATATCATGTGTTTCGAAACACATCTCTAGGAATGCCAGTTTTTCTTTAACTAAAGAATTGGTTTTGTTGCAGAACAAGTACCATGAATTCTATTAGCTTATTATCATATTAGTAACTGCAGGCCTCTTTTAGAGAAACTTTTTTTAATATATTACTCTTGACAATAGTATTGATAGAAATTCCATCTACTGTTGTACGTTTGGCAACTAATCCTTCTATTTCTAGCAAGTTGTGTGACAAATGGAAACTTTTTTTTTAAGTGGATGGCATTTCTGAATAGTCTTCATTTTATCCATTAATATGTTTGAGATAGGTGAAATTGACTTTTTGATGATGCATTGTACTGCGGTGTTATGTTTTCGAACACATTTGATAAGTCTGATTTTTGCCATTTTTTAAAATACTGCAACAATTCTCCTACATTTTACTCATTATTTGGAATAACTGCAATAAAGTAAGTAAAATTGTAATTTATATAATTACATAATTTTTTTATTAATAATTAAATATTTATAATTATTTTACTAATCTCATTTTCACACTGCACACATGAAGGGAATGTGATTATGGCGAACTCAGGGAATATCTCAATTATTTTATTTCTCATGTAGCAATGATGGGGAATTTCAGATTTCTTGGGAAATATTTTTGATTTTCCTGGCAGTTGGTAATTTTAAAATTAAAGGAGGTTGAAAACAAAAACTAAGGGAGAGTTTGGTGAAATCTGCAATTATTGAAGAACTCATCCAGGTTAGACAGAATTATACATTGTTTGTACATAAGCTGCACTTCGGTAGTGTTGTGTCCTGAATAAACCAAGAAAAAGAATTACCATTTTTTTATTCAGGAACAACTGTCTTTGAAAATAGGCAGAGAATGTGGTGTGTTGGCTATAAACTGGAAATGTATATATATGTATATAACACTAAGATAGGAGTAAGAAATTATATAACAAATGAAAGAAAATTGTAAGACCTAACCTGTTATGTATAAAGGTCTGATAGAGAAATTATTTAATGTATTGAATTAATTTAAGAACCCCATTTTATGTGTCATGAGATAGCAAGATCTGTAAGCCAGAATCCAAGGGTCACCTTTTGGTCGTCCAGTGTTACGTGTGCCTGGGGGGGGGGATTATGAGAAAGAGAAACTAGAAGGATTTCTAAGAAAACACGTCAAAAGCACGTGCGATGTAGTGGAAGGAGCTGGACGCAGTGAAGAGAACCCACATGACCGTGTTGCCGGGCATCGCAATATACGAGAAACACCGGGAAGACCATGAAAACAAAAAGGTCAAGCAACCCCCATTCGAGGCTCTTTTTTTTTTCCCGTTTCCTGACCTCTCGGACGTTGGTCCAGTCCGCACCTATGGAGAAGTTCCAGGCTGGCCGTGGAAGGTATGAGTCATCTGCCGCAGCATAAGGAATAGGGCTAGCTATTTCCTTGGACTAGGACAGCTATGCTATATCGTGCGACGGAAAAACCAAGTAGATGCCGTCTGCTCTGGCTAAGCTCCTGAGCCATATTGCCCTTCCCGCTGAGAATCTGGCCATACAGTTGTCGAAGGTGACCAGGCGAGCAGCCGACCGAGAAGAAGCCTTGATGCCCAGACAAGGCAGAAGAAAGGAACGAGTATCATTTCAAAGATGGTAATGTAGACTCTTGTATTATATATTCACGGTTGAGGAATTGTGTGTTTTCCAAAGAACATTTTGTGTAGCGGATTTATTATATGGAACTTTAGGAACTGCCTCCAACTTGGCATAGACCCATCTTTGTTTGAGAACTGTCTGCCTAGAAGGGCTCTATTTAATTTGTATGAATTAATTGTGTTGTGTTAAGTGATATAACTGGTGATCACGTGAGTGTAGAATGTGTGATAACTTGTGATGAGATAATGTTAGGTTACATATAGAGGTGGACCAAGCCAAATTTGTTCATGTATTTCATTAGTAGTAATGAACCCGAGATCTCACTAAAATTTGATTCAGATTACCTACAAATAAGACTTTCATGTATCATTTCTTTAATAAATATGTTTCTTAGTACCTGCCTGATCTGGTTTAGTATATGAATTCAAACAGCCTCATAAAATTATCATCGAACTTAGCAGGAAGAACCCACGTGTATAATTTAACAATGCAGACCATGACTGTATGCAAGGATATAGTGAACAGAAGTTAGAAATTTACTGTAGTTTAGTTACTGTTTATTACTCTGAGAGAGAGCCATCTTGTATAAGAGTCTCATCTATCCTCTATATTGGCTGGCACAGTTAAAAAAAAAAAAAAAATAAATAAATTTGTCAATGCTTATCAGGTGGACTGTCTCAGATGATATGTTTAATGGCTACGTCTCATTCTAGGACAAAGCCCTAATCATTAAGTATCCTACACGTGATTAAACTTAAGAGCGGCCAAAGATTTTGTTTAAAAGGGGGAAGGAATTAAGAGAACAATGAGTTAAGTGTAGACTAACCTTAAAGGCTAAGAGGGACAAAATATAGAAATAGAGGATATAACAGTAGCTAGAATTGTGAAGAAGATTGCTTGATGTTAAATTAAGGAAAGTGACTGAACCCTGATGTTCATATAGGAGATATTTCTTGACTATACACGGATGACATTATCCTCTTAAATAAGTCTTACAAATATATTCAGCTAGGTTAAATCAAGTGACTGTTGCTGTGAGAAGTAAAATATCCAGAGGAAGACCAAGATATGTGTAGATAGATTCAATTAAAAGTAGATTAGGAGAAAAATTGTAACAGTTGATTAAATCAGAAACTTGACAAATAATAGAACAATTTGGCAAGAAATCGATTGTAAACCATTCATGAAATCTTGATTTTGTTACTGCCATTTGGTACTCTTTGCAGGCATACATGCACACCTAAAGATGTCAAAATTCTTTGAGTAAACTTTTCATTATTTTTAACACAGTTTGTTGTAGTAATTTTTCCCTAAATAGCATTATGGCTGTGGGGCATGCCAGTTTGCCTCGCCCATAATAAAGTCCCTCAATCAGGTGCAGTTGGGTTTGTTATTACCATGATAGTTTGTTATAGTGGAGAGTTTGCAGTAATAAGAGTTTTACTTACAATAGCATTATGCCTCACAACAAACCAGCAACAGAGTAGGCTGTTGCAGGTACAAAGAACTTTATACATTCCAAAATGTGCAAAAGATGATGATGATCCTTAAGAGATACCATTTTAGATTAGCCCTGCTCACACATTCTTAAATGCTAATATTGTCAAGTTCCTTCTTAATATCTTCATTTTTAGTGTGATTCTGCCATTGATGCCATCTGTTTGTTCTCCTAATTTTTCTTAGGCAGTCTTGATTGAGTGCTTTATTTCTAACCCAATTCTGAGATCCATAACTTAAAATTGGTTTGAACACTGTCTTTTATACTGCTGGGAACCTTTTATGGGCCAGATAAAAACAATGTTAAGCCAGAAAAGTCATAAATGTGGTCTTAGAATAATAAGCCTCCCAACTCTTTAGCAAATTAATGAAGCTCTTTATGCAGGTTTGAGTGTGTGGTGGGGTGCTTAATTGCTGATTCTATAATAGTTTCTCAAACATGTCTATGCAGCCAAGTTGTATTCTTCCCTTTAATTCTGTGCCTAAAGAATTTCCAGAGCATGGTCTGTTAGTTCTGACTTATCATTTAGATGGTCATGGATGTAGTTTTTGTTATTGAAGGCAGATGTTAACAGCTCTACCAGCCTGTCCAGAGTAGGCTGGTAGTTACAAGGAACTATGCACATTCCAGAATGTGCAAGAGGATTATGCTGATCCTTAGGAGAGCGGATGAAAGTTTCTGGTTGGATGTGTGGTTTGAAAGTGTTATGGTGATTATATCTGCAATGAACTTTATCTTTTCTAATGTGCTTTGGATAGTAGTGGAAACCTTGTATTGTGAATTAAACTAATAACTTCTTGTAGATAAACTTATACATTGGTGATACATAACTGTCAATTTTTAGGGAAAAACAACGTATACTGTTATATTAATTAAAAAAACTAATTAATACTTCCCATATTTTGGTAATGTTACATTACCATCTTCAGGGAACATAAAATTAATGCTATGTGCATGCAGGCACTAACACTGAACAAATATGGCAGAAGACAACAACTGAAGTCAGTCTTAGAGTGCTAAAAAAAGGTGCCACCTAGTGGGCTAAATTGGGTAGTAGTCTTGGCTGATGTTCTAAGAATGCAAGCTTCCCATATTTGGGGCAGTCTCATGCATCCGAATTTGTTGTGGTTTTGGGAGTTTTTTAGAGCTGAGGCTGATTCCAGGAATAATCTCTCATATTTATACTTGCTGCAGTGTAGTAAGGTAGCTTTCTTCCAGCGTATTTTGTGGTGGGTGTCCAAAGCATGCTCAGCAAGTCCGGAGTGGCTGTATTGGTGGAAATGGTTATAATCCTTATATTCAGGTATCCTAATATTAGCTGTCCTGCCTGTTTGGCCATAGTAAGACAGTTTGCGACTACAAGGAACCAGGTAGATCTAGGGCAGTGTTTCTCAACCTTTTTTGGATCATGCCCCACCTCAACATCTCAAAGATTTTGACCCCCCCCCCACCTAGCATAATAGTCAGCCAAATTCTGAAAAAGTATAATATACATATGTACATGTACATTTTCTAATTGCCCCCACATTGAGAAACACTGGTCTAGGGGAAGTGGCTGGTCCTTTGGGGAGCAGATAAGAGATGCCAATTATTTATATGGTTTATAACAAGTTGTCAAGTCATATTTTTTTAAGATTTTTGTTAGCTTTTCAGAAGTACCCCAAATATATATATAAGGAATGGTAATAGATTTAGAGTAGTCCCTGTTATGGATTGATGGAAGGGGGGGCGGGTTGGATTAATTCGTTTTAATATTTTTTTGGTTTTATGGGGGGTTGTAGCCATTGGCTACAAAGGTGTTAAGAATATGGTTAAGTTTAGTGGTAAGGGCATTGTTATCTGATCTGATTAATTTTGTCTGTTATTATAGGATTTTTATAATCCAATATTGTTGAGAGTGGGCGGCGGTGGCGGCGGGGGGGGGGTTTGCTGGCGAATGTATCTACCCCCCCTGTAGGTTTATATTGTAGGTTTTCTGTAAACAGAAAAAGCCAGGCTGGCATGTAATCAGAGACTGCTTCAAATATGGGAAGCTTGCATTCTTAGAACATCAACCCAACAGCCAAGACTACTACCCAGTTTAGCCCACTAGATGGCACCTTTTAGGACTCTAGGACACTGACTTCAGTTGTTGTTTTCAGCCATATTTGTTCAGTGTTAGTGCCTGCATGCACATAGCATTAATTTTATGTTCCCTGTGTTAAACTGTTAATGAAATTGTTTTGTATATTTTTGTTTTTGTTTTTTTCATTCACATTTAACATAATATACCATATACCAAGCAAGACTTGTGTAAATATTATTTAATGTAAACAACTTATTTTACAAATTAATATTCATATAACTACCTTAATTTTGTCTAATATTTAATTATTTAATCAAAGATATGTATTAATAGTGATAAGACTGTATTAAATATTATTAAGCTATTTTAATTATTACTATGTTAATATTATAAGAACTTGTAATTGATAATTTAACTGCGCATTATTTGAAATGTAAATATTCTCTATTTATTCCTGTTTGTAAAGTTTAACGTTATGTAATAGCTCAATTTTATTATTTTGTTTTGTTGTCATGGAAACGTATGTAAGTGAGCGAGCACATTTTGGAACACCACGTGAGGTTTATTGAAAAGAGTTAGAGATCACAAGAAGAATTTAGGCAGGAAAAACTGATATAAAAAGCGAGGAACGCTGGAAAAGAGGGAGCATTAGAGATTTATTAGAGAGGGATTGGCATTAGGTTGGAATCGGTGCTTTCAGCATTCGAAAATCACAGTGCAATAATAGCGAGTCGGCAAGTCACTCAAGCAGCTAATAAAGTCTACTAGTCGAGAGGCAGTTAGCTAATAAGTTGTAGAATAACAATTATAGCTACGGAAGACAGCTGAATGACTATTAAATAGATTAGCAATACTTGAATTGAGATTTAATTTCAGGGCCGACCTTTCAAGGACACACAGAACCTTGAAGCAAAGCACAAAGTTACTAAAGAATAGTAGAGCTGTAAAGTTGAGGTTTACCGATAGCTGTGTTTAGAATTGTAGTGTCTAAGAATTAATTGAATGCCAGAAGAGTGAACAACTGTGCATATAAAACCTGAAGTTAAGGAATTATTGTGTTGCCCTATTTCATGAGTGATCAGTAGTACTTTATGCAACAACGTTTGTTTATGTGTGTTGTGACCGATGATTAATTCAGTTATTGCTTAGAAGAATTATTTTAATGAGTGCCGTTTACTGTTTAAAGTGTTTACAGTTATAAAAGATGTATATGTATAAGTAGATGAAGATAGAAGATTATCGGTAAATTATTCCAACCATTAATATTTCTATACAGAGAAGTGTGTGTGTGTGTGTTTCATTCTAGAATTTCCTTATATTAACAGTAACTATTGCGGAGGATTAACTGAAGTGTAAAATTAAAAGTGTTTGTTTGTGAAGAGGTGTTACTGCAATTTTATTGTATTTGGAACTTGAGGAACTATGAGAAAACTGTAATAGAGATAGCAGAATTACCATTGTCTGAGTTTGTATGACTATATTGCCAGGAAGGCTGAAGTGTTTCTAATAACTTAATTAGTGATTTGAAGTTAAGTGTAAAATTTGTGATTCTAAAATTAAATGTTTGTTTTTGTTAATCAAAAGTTGTATTTTGCCTGAATCTCTTTTACTGCACCATTCATAAAATATTCGAACCAAAGCGGGAGCGATAAATAAGTTAAATATACTCGGCCAGTATATATAATATTAACACCTGAAAGGAGAGATAGTTGTGAGTTGGTTTATCTTCAATTCTTGAACTAATTCAGATATAAAGTGGCGCAGTCTTTAAATATAAATTTTCTTTATATTTGAATTTGAAATCAACTTACAACGTATCACTTAGTTAAGGACATCGTAATAGTAATCATGTCGGATCCAAAGTAAGGATTGACAAGAAGTAGGATCCAACACGTGAAGATGGTAATGTAACATTAGTGAAATACAGGGAGTATTAATTAAAGTTTTTTAATTAATATAACAGTATACATTGTCTTTCCCTAAAAATTGACAGTTAAGCTAATAACTTGAATTTGGATGTTGAAAAACACACAAGTAAAGAGGAATAAGGAAGTTGTTAAGATTTGGCTGCATCTTGACTACTGTGCACAGGTTTGGTTACTTGGTTTCTTGGGAGGATTGGTGGTAGAGAGGATTCAGAGAAGAATGACCAAGATGGTTGACAGGTCTGTGGAATACTCCTTGCGAGGATAGGTTGAAGTTTTGTGGGTTACAAAGTTTAGTTGATAGGTCTAAAATAAGGGACACGATAAACACTTTTAAGATATTAAAGGAGTTTTACAAATTTGATGCAAGTAAAATATTTCAATATGTGACAGATAGAGAACTAGGTGCCATCCATGGAAGTTGTGTTAGTGTGTGGTTAGTAGGGTTGTGCAGACCAGATTTTTTGCATGGAGAGTGGTGAATGTGTGGAATGGATTGCCAGAATTGGTTGCGAGTTCCCTAATGGTGAATGAATTCAAGGAGAGGTATGATAGGATTTATGTGTATGATGGCTGATTTGGGTCTCCCACGATGAGTCTCCAGATTCTATGGAGATGCCTTAAAATAATAATGATGATGATAATAATATAAGGAATAGTTTTCTTTGTAATCTTGTGTTTATTATGTGGTAGGGATGGGGATGTATTTTATAGGTGTTGTAGTAGTTGGCTAAAAATGTATCGCAAAGACCTAAGTTCTGTCAAGCTGTGTCATCCAAACAAATAGCCATGGCTCTGTGTAAGTGTTGAGGATGCCAAGCTGTTTGCATGGTGTAATAATTTCTTATACAAGTCCCTTCCTGTAACTAACATAAGATACTTTTTTAAAGCAAACAAATTCATATGGTGCACCCAAGCTGTTGGTTTATGTGGAGCTATATTAAGTGCCCGATTTTTTAGAAATTCCATGCAGAAAATGGTGTTTTTTTTTGGTGGGGGGGGTGAATCAATGGTGGAAAAATTATGTGAATTAGGCTAATAACTTGAATTTTGGACACTCTTATTTTCTCTGTCCTATGATTGGATACTGGCTATACCTGTATAAAAGACTAGTGAATTATTTTATAGGTTTAGAGTGGAAACAAATACAGTGGTACCTCGTCTTATGAACTTAATTCTTTCCTGACCGCGGTTCGTATCTCAAAGTATGTATCTCGAAACCCAATTTTCCATTATATCTCATGGGAAATCAATTAATCCATTTCCAGATTTAAAAAAAAAAAATAAATAAATAAAATCCAAAAAATAAAAAATAATATTCTCAACTAAATGAAGAAAATGCAAAGAAATGGAAAAGGAGCTAAATGTGCATTTTGTATACCATTACATATTAATTTTTATTTATGAAATCTTTGGTTTTACATGATTAGTATGAAAATCATCTTTGATTAAATTGTAAAAAACAAAAAAAAAAATCAATTTTCTTGTGGCTGTTTTTTTATGGTTCAGGAGTTTGGTTTGTTGGCATCAGTTGCTATTTTTTGTCTCTTAGGTGAGGGAGGTTTAAAAAACCTATCCAATGGTGACTGAATCTGTCATTTCCTTAACACCCTTCTAAAGTGATTAATGATGTTGTCATTGAAGATATTGGTGGTGTCGCTAGAAACAACACCTCGATTTGGATGCCACTTGTTACCAATTCTTGCAATTCGCCCCAGTGCTGCAAGATTTTTTTTTTTACATCGCTTGTTGGAATTGCTCCCTTTTTGTTGCTGTCTTCTTCATCCTCTGAAGACATTTGCTTATCCTCCTCATCCCTTTCTTTTTTCCTGCTCTCTTAACTCCTGTAGCTCTTCAGTGGTCAGCTCAATGTTGTGCTCCTCTACATCTGCTTCATCAACTTCTAAATGCATGGTCTTGTCCAGGGAGACAACTGTATCTCTGAAGAATATTGAAGTGATTCTTCTAGAATTCCCTGAGTGTTAATTCTGTGTTGGTGATAACTTTGAAACATCTTTGGAAAAGGGCTCTGATATAAAGCTTTTTGAAGTTGGAAATAACATATTGATCCATTGGTTGTAGGAGTGATGTGGTATTAGGAGGTAAGAACTTAATTTTGATGAAATTAAACTCTTCATCCATATCTTCTTCCAACTGTGGTGGATGTGCTGGAGTATTGTCCATTATAAGAACTTTCTCAGGTAGACCATTTTCTTGTAGATACCGTTTCACTGTGGGAGCAAAGACCTCTGTCATCCACTCACAGAAGAATTGCCTGGTTACACAGACTCTGATGTTACCTCTCCACATAATGCTGAGTTCGTGCCTGTTAACTTTCTGCTTTTTAAAGACTAGGATTTTCAGAGTGGTAAACCAACAGAAGTTTTATCTTCAGGTCACCACTGACATTGGCAAAAAAAAAGCAAAGTTAGTCTGTCTTTCATTGGCTTGTGTCCTAGCAATGTCAGTGATGAATGTTCTCGTAGGCATTTTCTTCCAGAAAAGCCCAGTTTCATCACAGTTAAAAACTTGCTCTGGACTGTAACCTTCTGACTCCATCAGTTTCTGAAATTCCTTCACGAACCTTTCAACAACTTCTTTGTCAGCACTAGCACCTTCTCCATGTCTAACAGCACTATGGATACCGGTTCTATTCTTGAATTTCTCAAACCTTCCTTTGCTGATGTCTTTGCTACTGCTAGTGGATGGCAAGTTCTGCTAAAGATGTTTGTAAATAGTTTGAGCTTGTAAACAGATCATGTTTTGAGATTCACCATCTCCTTTCAGTTGCATGTCATTAATCCAGACAAGTAGTAAAGTTTCCATTTCTTCCATAACTTTATTTCTTCGAGATGACATGATAGATACTTCTTTGGCCAGTTCCTTATAAAAATCTTCTTTCTTGACAATTGTAGCTATGGTGGATCTGGACAAGTCATACTGCTTGCACAGATCACTTTGCCTGATTCCTTTCTCATATTTTCCCCCAATCTCTTTCTTAATTTCTATTGTGATTTTCTTCTTCTCTTCTTTCTTAGTTTTCTTTGGCCCCATGTTGAAAATAATATGCTTATTAGCGAAATGATGCTTATCTGGTAGATTATTCAAAAAATAAACATGAAGCTACAATAAAACACGTCACTTATAAAAAGAAATATATATAGTATACATAATAAATACAAACTTAAAAAAATCTTCACAAAGTGTATTGTTTGTTTACACAAATACTGAAATAGATACACAAAAAAGCATATGTTGTTACTAAGTCGTATTTATCTGAAATACAACAAACTCGACTTAGTAATAACATATGTATGTTAAAATCATTACATTAGAGACGGTTCAGTGTGCGCTCAGCTAAACGTGCACACATATGTGCTGGTACTGTACTTTGTATTAAGCCTGTCCAGTACTAGGGGAAAAAGTTAAAAAGTGTAATGTAAAACAAGCTTTATTTCATTTGAAAAGAAAAGCATCACGGTTCGTATCAAGAGGTCAAAATGGAATACGAAAAAAGTTTATCTCAAAGTTCGTATGGCAAGCGGATCATAAGTCGAGGTACCACTGTATTAAATAGCTAGTGGGATTCCAAAGCTTTTGCAATATGCCTGAGTTTCTTTAGGATGTATACATAAATTACATAAGCAAAGTGGATATTAAATCCAACATTATTTCAAAGCCGAATAATTGTAGAAACTATGAAAGTTTCATAATTTGACCCGAGAGCTTGCAAGAATCCCATCCCCGAGTTGCCTTAGCTTCGACATTTCAATTCTTCGAAATGAAGCCTTCTGGCTTCATTTCAGAGAATTTTATCTCTCGAACTGAAATATGAGATTTTCATAGTTTCTACAATTATTCGGCTTTGTTGGATATAATATCCACTTTGCATATGTAATTTTTTCTGTCAAAATGAGCCTTTTGGCTCTTTCTGTAGTAATTACTTTTGTGCACTGAATGAGAGTTTTTGTTCTCTTAAAGTTTCTGTATGGTCTCTGAAGAGAACTATCCAGTTTGAAACAGCTGTCAGGCCAAGGAAATCTTTATCAAATTGACTAATAAAAGGCAAATATATCAATGCTTGGGTGATGCTCATGTCTTCTAAGTAGTCCAAGCTAAGGCAACTCGAAGATATTGTATTCTTGTAAGCTCTCAGGTCAAATTGTGAAACTTTCATAATTTGACCATAGCTACAATTATTTGGCTTTGAAATAATGATGGATTTAATATCAATATTCACTTTGCCTATGTAATTTT
This sequence comes from Typopeltis vanoorti, assembly GCF_054136105.1. Lineage (NCBI taxonomy): Eukaryota > Metazoa > Arthropoda > Arachnida > Uropygi > Thelyphonidae > Typopeltis > Typopeltis vanoorti. The sequence goes on from NC_143562.1 coordinate 32,964,135, forward strand.
ACACCACCAAAATGAAGTCTTTTGGCTCTTTCTTTAGTGTACATCAGGGGTGAATATTCTGGGTGTGCGGTGTTCATCCACAAAATATCATTATCCCCCCATATTATATTTTTGCATTTATTCCCATTAATGATTCCCCCAATTGTTTGCAGACTTCGCGCAATTCCTAAAATTGAACACAATATACTGTACTAATGCTTCATTTTCCTCTTCACGAGGGTAATAAAGCATTAGTGCTTCATAAAGAAGGCACTTTTCGCCGCATAAACATTGTGTCACATTCGCATTAATAGTCCTGGTGTACTTTTGAAATGCATACACCTTTGCACCCTTTGAAAAGATGTAAAGAGGGTGCAGCCAGTCAAATTCTTAGCTTTCTAATATTTTTAAACTGCTGAGAAGGTGGGGCTGGGTGAGCTAAAGTTTTGAGCTCGCCCACCACCTAACGGCTGTGATTGGTTATTGTGTCAACCAATCCAGTTGAATGTTGTCACTTGTCATGAGTTGAGCGATTACTATATCCGATGGCTTTATTAAAAACACCTGTTACACGTTTTCTAGAACTGAAAATTTGAAAGTGGATGTTAGGGAAAAAAAAACTAAATGTTTCTCTTGCTATGCAGTATACAATCTGTTGAGGTTGCAAAGTTTTTTTAACCGTACAGAGACATTTTTATTCTAGTCTTCGGAAACAACAGACCGTAAAAAAAATATCTATTCCTGAATAAAAATAAATATTTTGTGTATTATAAGACATTGATCTACAACAAAATACCAGCATATGTGCGATTGATAAGACAGAAGAACCTCTGATACTAAAAAAGCAACTGATGAATGTAGGATTCTCGAAAGTGTGGATAATTCTGATAACGATTGGATGTTATGTATACTGAGTCTCAGTAAACAAAAGAAATTTCTTGGAAAACAGAGCGAAATATACAAAAACCAGAGAAATGCACATAACACTGGCAACAAATTTTAAGAGATGATTTGCTGCTCCATCAAACGATATTTATTCCTGCCATTCTCTGTTTCCTCATAAGTTTTTTTTTTAATTATGCCATCATAAATTCACTTATTCATGTCTAGACTTTATAGGATCGTGCTATTTGCTCTATCCAGCAATTTATAGGACACACATCACAAATGTTAATATTTATAATTCGTTTACCATTAATGGAAGTATTTCTACTCGCACTTATTCTTTCTTTTCATTTCCTATTCTAACATGTCTTATAAATGATGGTTCACATATTTTCATCTTTGAGTATTTCAAATATACCAACCAACTATAGCATTCTCCTTCATTGTTTTCTAATAAATCTTAAACAGATTGTTACTCCACTCTACAAGAAGTATTCAGAGTTATCCTGCAATTAACATTAGACCAATTAAGATGAGCGCTGATGTGCCATGCACTCTCAAAACTTTCATACATCGATAAAAATGCAATCATGCAGTCATGGATAAAAATGCAATCACGCAGTCATGGATGGTTCCTCCGTTTGCCACCCTGCCTCTGCAGGGTGGCAAACGGAGGAACTTCCCTACCCCCCGGGCTCGAGTAAAAAATTTCACAAATTATATTCGTAAAAGTGATTGAGATATGTAAGCTTTGTCTGTCTTAAAATTTTATTATGAGTTGGCATGTTTCGGCCCACTGTGGGGTAGCCATAGAATGTGGATTTTATTGCAGAAGTAAAAGACTTGTTCCTGTTTTTGGTTCATCACTACACAGTAAACGAACTGGTCCATCAGCGAGACCAGTTCGTTTACTGTGTAGTGAGTCACTGAGTGAAGTGTAAATTTATAGGGAAACAAATTTAAACAGAAAAATACATTTTTAAAAGGTAAGTATGTAATTTAATATTATTTTACTTGTTAGTTTTATGATTTATTTTTTTGCTTTTAAATTGAAATAATTTAATTTAGGATTTTGGGAGATTAATTAATTAGTTGATTTTTAATAAAATATGCTGGTCAAGTTTTTTATATATGAAATTGTGCTAAAAGTGTATTAATTCTGATTACTTTTTTTTCCTAGAATTAAAGATCATTAAAATCGATGTAAAATGAAAATAATGTACTGTATTTATAGTTTACATCAGGGGTTGACAACCGGTAGCCCGAACGTACATTTTTGGCAGCCCATAAAGGGTTGACCATATTTACATGTCATGTGGCCCTCATGTTGAATTATTTAAAAAATACGAATAATAAATTAAAAATAATTTTATACCTATATTTCATGATATTGCCATGCAACTTGGCGCAAGTCAACCGTGTGAGACATCATGAGTGGGGATAACAAAGGCAACTTCATCCGACCACAACTGAGATTTTGGCACACTTTTGCAGTCACGTTCCCTAGTCCTTCCTTTATATATAATTCAGTAACATCAACTATTGTTTTCAGAGGATATATATTTGTTAAAAATAATTTCAAGAAAACGTACAATTGCAGATGAAGGAAGAAGGTTTAATGATGATTGAAACAGCAAGCAAACATTATTGAAAATGGGGGTAAGTCCCCTTTGTCTTATTTGTCATAAAAGTGTTGCTGTTATGAAAGAATATAATATCAGACGTCATTACGAGAATGAACATGAAAACCAATACAAGGATTTGAACAGTGAACTTAGAAAATCAAATTAATAAATTATAAATAACAAGCTTCTTTTAAGAAGCAAAGTATTTATAATGAATAGATTGTTCCTGCTATGCTTGCGGCCTGATTGTTAAAAATAAAAGTTGAATGTGGCCGACGAGCCTGAAAAGGTTGCTGACCCATGATAAATAATTACATCAACAAATGCTAAAAGACGTTTATTGATGGAATTATTTAATTAAATCAATAATTATAAAAATATATCAATGTAATTATTTGTCTCCAACTCCCCCCCCCCCCCCAGAAAATTTTCTGTGGATGCACGCCCATGCATACAATCAAATTGATGGTGAAATTTGTAGCGCATGTTGTATATAACCCACATGACAGCACACCCAACTGAAATGGGCACGCAATGCCACTGGTGTATGTATATATAGATTTTGGATTTCACAAAAGAAGTATAATGCAGTGGATACTTTCTCTCATTTATGCAAGCATGAAGTATACTCATGAGTAAAGTTTCAGTATAAATGGAGCTAATTTTAAGATGCATCTCAGTCATTTATAAATACAACTAAAGAATAAATATGTATTTCCTATATTTCAGGCAAAATTTTGGAATGTTAAGTGAGTAGTTTGCTGAAGTTTTAAACAATAGGCTACTTGTATTAGATGGGGTGGCAAGGTTTTTCCTCCTAAAAATTCAGTTTTTAGGAGGAGGAAATACAATTAGTTACTTAGGTTGAGGTTACAACCAAGCCAAATTTGAATTAGATTTTGTACAGTTATTTTACAACTTGATAAAAGATTGTATCTTGATTAACATTTCTTCTTAGTCACCTGATCATTTATTTCCTCCCTTCCTCTTCTCTTTAGGCAGTCACATTTTCCATATGACAAATTTCAACATACAAAGAAAAGCAGAAAGTTGCTGTATGATGGTTGTGATTCAGGATCATATGGTTCTGGTAAGGATTTAAATTTTTTATAGAACTATAAATGATACTTAAGAAAATTTATTTTTCTATATCATATTTCTAGACTATTTATTAGGCATCGGGGGGGGGGGTAATTTATATAAATCCTACACCTAATAAAATTAATAAAGTTTGTGGTCATTGTTGGGAGAGGTACCTATCAGTACCAAAATATCTTGTGTGCTGAGTTTGCAAATTGAGAAGCTTCTTTTAATGCTCATTTTAACTTCATCTACCATCACCTCTTAAACATTTTTTGGAAGGAAGGGATTTAATTTTGTTTGCAAACAGTAGTCTCTTGAGAGATGGCTGTTTATCCTTTCCTAGCATATCACATATAAGATGTAAAGAATGACCATTTCATATTTATACTAGATTACATCATCATCATCAAATTCCTGCCATGTACCCTCAAGGGGTGTACAGTATATGATAGTACTACATGAAAAAAAATTACATCATTACTAACTTCCTATCTACAATTTTCCTCCAAATCAGTCTGTTACTTGTCAAGACTCCAACATTATCAGATCTTATATTTCTATCGTCTAAGGCACTTTGTACCGTATCAATCCACCTATACCTGGGTCGTTTTGCTGTGAACCTGGCAGAGAACACTTGTTTAGCTGATCTTTCTTCGCCCATTCTGTTTAAGTGACCATACCACCTGAGATTAGCTCTGCTAATGCATTCCTGGATGCTGACAATGTCAAGTTCTTTCCTAATATCCTCGTTTTTAATATGATATTGCCATTGATGCCATCTGTTCATGCCTATAATCTTTCTCAGGACTCTCATATCTGCAGTCTCTAGTCTTTGGTCAAGTGTTTTACTTGTGACTCATCTCTCAGATCCATAAATTAAAACTGGTTTGAACACTGTCTTGTATACAGCTAATTTAGTGTTCCGACTAATTTCTCTCTTATTCCATATGAATTTATTCAATTGACTTCCCACCATACCAGCTTTGCTGATTCTGTTGTCTATTTCTATATTTAATTTACCATATTCACTAAAAGCCTAAGTGCCTAAGTAGCTGAAATGTTTTACTTGTTCCCCGTTCACAACACAGTTGACATTTTCAATGATTCTGCCTATTTTCATTGTCTTTGTCTTTTTATTACTGACCTTCATACCATATCTATTACAACAGTTATTCAATTAGTCAGAGAATCTTGCAGATTTGCAGCGGATTTATTTAGAAGTATAACATCATCCGCATAAAGCAAAGAACTGACATTAACATCTCCAATTTTGATAGCATGTTTAATACCACTTTCCTTCATAATGAATGTGATCTATATAGATAATGGATAACAGAGGGGATAATGTACTTATATATTGTTATATTAAATTTTATGGAATGAAATTATGATTTACATAAACTTTTAAAAATTAACTACAAATATTGGAATGAAAAATAATTTACTCAACAATAACTGGATTGTATATTTCAGAAGAGGAGTAGAGATAATGGCATTTGAAAAGTTTAAGCGATATTGAAATACAAGAATGAAAGAACCGATAATATTCAAATAAATGGATAGCATACTTTAAATACGTGGTAAAAATTAATAATTTTCTACTATGTAACAATCTTAAAAATGAATTCCTTCTATAAACATGAACAGTCTTGCCATAAATATTGTTACAACACTTTTGCACGCCTACATGCTGCCCACAGAATTGTGTGAGCCTAGTTCCGTCAAATGCGCTGTGTGCAGCCAACAGTTGCGTGTTTATCAGTAGAGAGTTGTCTAGTTATGAGTTAACATGAAGTAGGGAGATTATGAGAACTGTGTAGCTGTAATAGCATTTCATAAGTTTGGAATGCAGCCTGTTATTTTCACCATGCTAAAAACACTCTAGGTAGGATGTTTGTGTATTGGACTATTAATCATTATAATGATACAGAAGATATATTTTACCACAAAGAACAGGTTGACCATGCTGTGTTAGGACACTGCAGCTTGTGAGGGCTGTGGAGGCACACCTCTACAATTCTGTGAGGACAGAGAGTGATGTTTTGAGAGATGAATGTTTCATAGAGAACAATATCATGTGCATTAACTGGACACTTCCTAACACCGCAACTTATGCAGCATATGGCAATAAAATCAAAACGGCAGTACATGAACAACAGACACAGATGTCTCTTCACAAGAAGATTTTCACCACTGAAGAGTCATTTAACTGGGTTATATACCCCGGATGGTCACACAGACGTGCCATAGCACTCGGGATTCAGAGAAGTCATCACCCTCAGTCAGTAATGGTTTGATGAGGATGTAATGTATCAGGGGATGTCCAAGTTGTATTTCTGCAAGAAAGAGGTCAAAAACCTCTACTAAAGTGTATTAAGATGCCATGCTGGAACCTGTGCTACAACCTCTGAACAACAGTTTGTTTCACAGTAGGCAGTGGACCTTCCAACAGGCCTCAGCCTCTACACACACAAGGTGAGGGCCACACAACAGTGATTGGAGGCAAATATGTTCATCCACATATTACAATCTGATTGACCATCTGGGAGTCCTGATCTGAATCTGTTGGATGACTTCAAATTGTGGTCAGAGCTTGAGAGAGTAGTCTACAAGAAACAACACTCCCAGCGTCGCCCACCTGAAGGTGGATTTGGAGTGTGCACTGGCAGTGCTTCTGTTGGATGTTATGCATGTTGGCATCACTATATGGTCTCGGACATGCATGAAGGCAAAAGGGAGCCATTTCGAACATTGAATGCCCAAAGTCTGATGCCACATAGTGATGGCAACATGCCCAACATCCAACAGAAACACTGTCAGTGTCCACTGTTCAAGTTGTAACAGTATTTATGGCTAGACTTGGTGTGTGTGTGTGTAAAAATTAAAAGTTTCATTAGATATTAGTGTGTAGTGGCTATGAAATAATCATTATTAAGATAAAATTATATCTTATCTTTTTAAAGACACCCTTTTAAAGAATGCCAAGAACTGCTGTGGCTTCTGACTTGGTGTCCAATCCTCATTTCTCATTGTGCAAGGATGTGCTGTCAATTTGAAATTTAGTTGACTTAAATGCTATTCTGTATCTGCTTAAACCAAAACATAATGGCACAACCAGATGAAATGTTATGCCTTCTGGGACATCAGCTTTTTAAACAAGGTTCCTGTTTTTGTTAGGGAACTAAGGTAAACCAAGCTGGCTTGTCTGGCTGAATGGTTTGCATATCTGCTCTCTAACCAAGAGACTGCAAATTTGAATCTTGCCTTGAGCATGGATGGTTGGGTTTTTAGGTGGGAGATGAATTTCATTCAGCAGTATGAGACCATATCCCCACTTATTGGAGGCCTGAAGTTGCTTGAAAAAAGTTTCATGTTTTGGTCTGGCAGGATTTTCAAACTATAAAAAAAAATAAATAAATAAAAATACAAAAAAGATAAAGTATGTTGATCCTTTAAAGGAACATCTGAACAATTAGCAAGGACCTTTTGCAGATATAATTTGTACACAACCTTCAAACCATCCCAGAAATTGTCACCTTTCTTACTGCTTATCATAGATGCATCACATTTATCCTTGCCTGTTGTTGTTTATCTGATACCCAGTTATTGTTATCTTTGCTTCTTTGGACAGACTGGCCATTCTGCTACTATTAGAATAGAAGAACATAAAGATTATATAAGATTTTTGTATTCTGAAGGTTTAGGCCTTACTTCTCATATCAACAATAGATACAAAGTTCACTGGAACCATACCAAGTTGCTACACTACAGTAGGCTCAAATTTGATTGTCTATTTTTTGAATCGTGTGAAGCCCTACACCCACTGTCCTAATCTTAATCGGACGCTGTATGCCTATTCCTAAGTTTTGGGAAGTGATTGCTGTTAATTGTTTATATTTTTATTTATTTTAAAAATTAATTATACATCTATTTCCGCATTTGTGCTCTAATAGTGTTTCTTCCTACTGTACAGCTGTGATGACCAAGATATGTGATATTATATGCATGCTGTGTGACTCATTCTTATATTCAGAATTTAAATGTTATCGGTTTTTCTGTCTTCTCTTTGAAAGAAGCTCATGATATATTGAGCAAAATATATAGAAGTAATAAATTATATTTTGTTTTTTTCTTGCATGTGTTGAAGCTGTTATTCAAAAAAATATAGCAATGCTAATGCACATCTCTATTAAACAACTAGTGACTGCCCTCACAGATTTTTGGTAAATTGATACAGCCATACTTGTTGAGCTTTGAAGCATGTTTTACAGCTGTTGCTGATTCCAAAAACAATATCTCTGACTTATGATTTCTGTGTAGCACTTTTGTTTTCTTTCATTTGATCCTGTGTGAAGGGGTATCCAAGGCATCATCTGCTACACTTGACTTGCCGTAACAATAGTGCCGAATGTATTTTTAATGTGAATGTCAACAGTTCTTCCTGTCTGTCCATAGTAAGCCATGTCACAAGAACAGGGCACTTTGTATACTCCTGGACATGATAAAGAAAAGAGTGTGTCCTTAGGTGAACAGATGAGTTGCCAATTTGACATATGGTTTAAATATGGTATGTAGCTGATATTTATTAATCATTCTAGATATCTTTTGGATATCCCCAGAATGTATTGGATGTAAGTTTTGTAGTCTTGTGTAATAGACAATTGAGGAGATTTCCAGGGAGCATTTAGTGTTTTTTTTTTTTTTTTTTAATGGGGATTATAGCCATTGGCTAAGAAAGTGTGATGCAAGTTGAATGAGTTCAGTGGTTTAAATGTGGTGCATCGTCATTGGAACAGATAGCTTTGACCCTGTGAGTTAGCATTTTTAGGATACCAGGTTGCTGAGCTGATTGATGGTGTGAATGTTTGTGCAGATATCTCTCTATATGTGTGTGGGTTTTCTATAAACAGGAAAAGATAATGAACCATCAAAAAAGATAGGGAAAAGATATAGAAGTAATAGAATATCTAGAAACACATTGCATCAGTTGATTTTGGAAACTCATTTGATAAGATAAAAATAAATTGTATTTAACATATTACAAGAAAAATAGCATTCTGAGAGCTATGATATTACTTATTTCACATGAAGATGAAAAAGAAATAAATATGAATAATACAAAATACCTAAAAATAACAGATGTAATAAATTCTGTGCTAAACCTGGTACAAAGACTGCATTAAAAGTGTTTAACACACTAGCTCAATGTTACTACTTTATGGAAATGGAATTTGAACAGTAAAACAAGAGATGACCAAAGTTTAATAACAAATAAAATGAAATTTATGAGGAAAGCAGAGAAATATATTCTATGCAACATAAAAGAAATGAAACTAGGACCATAGAAAATAAACATAGTTGGATGGAGCATCTTAATATTTAAGAATGCAAATAAAAAGATTGTGCAAACAAATACTTTAATATAAACCAAAGGAAACTAAACCACCCAATGAAGACTTGATGATGGATTCTGTGGCTGGAACATGTTGTAATAAACCTAAATTCTCAAATTGTATGATGATGATGATGATGATGATGATGTAATCAATCTCCTTACATATATGGAGAGTGGAAATTGTAAGTCCATGAAAAGTTTCTCAAAAATTTCCCATGCAAAATTCTTGAGAGTTCTTTGAATGTATGGGGGGAGGGGGATTGTACATTTTAATTTTACTTTAGTATTTCCTGTTTCAGATGGCTTAGTTATATATTTGCCCATATTGCAGTACAATGTATGCCTAATGGGTATCATCCGTTTCCTGATATGTACCACAGGGGGGTGTTCAGGTTATTATGACAGTTCTGTGTTACAGTGAGACTAGATAGCCAAGACATTGTCAACAAAATACATTCGCATATGAGGTCGAGGAGAAATGATAGAAATTCAGTCCTCTAACTGCTTCATAAAATAATCAGCTAAAACAGGTGATATCGGACTGCCCATTACATAACCTCGATTTGTTTGATACAGTTTATTTTTCCAAGTGAAATAACCAGCATTGATTGCAAATTTAAATGATTTAATGATGTCATCAGAGAAATCTGCTTGTAAAAGATGTAGTGTGTTTTGAAGTGATATGTTTGTAAACAGAAACTACATCAAAAGAAACATCATTTCAGACTCTTGAAGACAAAGATCTTTGATTTTTTTCTTCTTTTTCTTCCCCCTTTAAAATTAAAAACTGTTTTTGATATAAGAGGTGGTTTTGCCAGTGAAGTTCCACGGTAGACTTGGGAGATATTTTGCCAAATCAATAGGGAATCCTATAAAATCATCTATTGGATGTGATGGATAACCAGATTTGTGCAATTTAGGAAGGCTGTAAATACATGGGGGATGAGCATGATAATTCTATTACTTTTTAATAGTATTAGCATCCTAAGGAGTATGTTTGATCTAATAATTTGTTTGCTTTACCCTCAGCAAGACAGTTTTTGTATGCCAAAAGAAATTGTACATTATTGTGGATGTCAGTTTTGGATGGTTGGATTCACTAGCTTTTGTATTTGTGTTAAATTACCTTGCCCCCCCCCCCCCCCCTTCAACACAAGTGTACTTTTTTTGGGTTTATTTGCCCAAAGATTTTACATAGTTCAAAAGTTGTCTAGTGAGATAACAGCGATATTGCATCCCATATTGTTTCTTAGCCGAATAAGAAACTCAGAGTTTCATGCCGAATATAGAAACTATATAAAGTTCGGCGATTCCAAGCATAAGCAAATACCCGGATAGCAGCACCTGACCCATTTGGTAGTGCAAACTGAGGCAACTCATAGAAAGGGTGGAGCAAGCTCCGACCACTATTCTTGGTATTTACCCATAATGTGAACTTAGCTCCTAGGAGCTGTATTACTGTTCTACTCTATGAGAGAAGGTCACTACCCAGACCGGTTTCAACCTTTATTGGGGTCTCATCAGTGAGTAGGTAGACCTAGTTAATATCAAGTTTGTAGCGAACAGAACTTACATCCCTTCTATGAGAATTGCCAAGAAGGTGTCCTAATAAATTACTAATTATATGAAGAGCCAAAGGCTTCAATTCGGCGACATGAACTTATTTAAGTTAAGGGATATTGCATCCCATATTGTTTCTTAGCCAAATAAGAAACTCAAAGAGTTTCATGCTGAATATAGAAACTATGTAAAGTTCGGCGATTCCAAGCGTAAGCAAATACCTGGATAGCAGCACCTGACCCATTTGGTAGTGCAAACTGAGGCAACTCATAGAAAGAGTGGAGCAAGCTCCGATCACTATTCTTGGTATTTATCCATAATGTGAACTTAGCTCCTAGGGGCTGTATTACTGTTCTACATTATGAGAGAAGGTCACTATCCAGACTGGTTTCGAGACCTCAATAAAGGTTGAAACCGGTCTGGGTAGTGACCTTCTCACATAATGTAGAACAGTAATACAGCCCCTAGGAGCTAAGTTCACATTATGGGTAAATACCAAGAATAGTGATTGGAGCTTGCTCCACTCTTTCTATGAGTTGCCTCAGTTTGCACTACCAAACGGGTCAGGTGCTGCATCCAGGTATTTGCTTACGCTTGGAATCGCCGAACTTTATATATATAGTTTCTATATTCGGCATGAAACTCTTTGAGTTTCTTATTCGGCTAAAAACAAAATGGGATGCAATATCCCTTAACTTAAATAAGTTCATGTTGCCGAATTGAAGCCTTTGGCTCTTCATATAATTAGTGCTTGTTTATATTTAATATATTTCTCATCTTCATTTTGCCTTAGCTTTTGATGACATCATGGGGAAGTTTTCTTAAGGGGGAAAACAAATGAAATAAGCTCTAAAGATCAATAAGTTAAAAAAAAACAACAACACTAACAAAAAAAAAAAAAAAAGACAACAGTACAGTCAAGCATGAGATATCTAACACTTCCTTTGTAGATGTTATCATTAGGACATGTCTGTAGGTGATTGCTAGCATAGAAGAGATCTGTGTTTCATGAACTCATGTGACACTTCCAGATTTAATGCAAAATGCAGAGCTGTGGTTTGGTTTTTTGACACTCCGTTCATAATATAACTTTTTAATAATTTTATGTTTTCAAGAAACACATTCATCAACTTATTTTTTTTCCCCTACAATGTGAAGTTTAAGATGAAAATAATGCCCATTTCCAAAAATGACTCTTATCTTAGCATTGTTTAATCTTTCAACATTGTGAAATTTTTTAAACTTTTTTTGTATAATTAAAAAAAAAATCAGTTCTTCAAATTGTCTTCTGGAGAATATAAAGTTAAGGAAATTCTAAAGCACAATTCCAAATGCAAGAACACTATTCTAAGGTTAAACAGTTGGGAATCTGAGTGTTAGTAGCTGGATTTAGGTGAGAAGTAGTGTCTTAAGTGGAAAGGGACAATCAAACAAGGGAGCTAATCTTATCTGGAGATATGAGTATTATTTAAGATAAAAGAGAAGTGAATTGATAATGTTTGCAAGAAAGATGACAAGAAGACTTCATTTGGTGGTTTGGGAATATAGGAAAGAATATCTCTCACTCACTTTCGCGCACATGCGTGCACACAAAGTTAGAAAAAATTAGCTGATTTAAAAAATACTATATTTCTTAGTTAGGAAATTATTAACCATTCTGCAATACTGAAGATGCCTGTGGAACTTGGACAAAAATATTACATATAAGTTTTTATTTGTCTCCTCCATTGTTGTAGTTTATTAATATCTGTGGATGTAATGTTTGAATGTATTGGCATGAAACTCATCTTCTATCTCTAATGTGAGCACTCCAGATTATCTCATTGTTAGCCCACGCATGGTAATAATCTACTGCAAGTTCATTCTCTTTCACAGGAGAGATTCAAACAAAAGCTTCTCCTTGGAAGTTTTTTTATTGGCAACAGCATGAGCTCCATGAATTATCTAAATTCATAATTATACTTGAGTGTGCAATACAACTATTGCCAGATGTGTCAGAGGATCAGGTTTTATGTTTGTAATTGGAAAACCAGAGTGAAAACTTACAGTAAAACCAACCCAGCAGTTGCAGTCCAGATGTAACTTAATCAGTGCTGGGGGGGGGGGGACACTAGGTAAGTTACTTTTCAATCATTAGCTGAGACAGAAATATTTGTTGGTTTTAATATTTATGACTCTGTTAAACAAGGATGATGATACCAAACCTTAGTGCGCCTTGCCCTTAACAGCTTAATTCTTAGAAGATTCCTAATTTTTTCATATGTCAACCAGTTTCTTTTCCATCTCATTAGGTGATCATCAATATATAGTTGGCAAATTTCAATAGGTAGGTTCTTATGTGGAACACTGTCTTTGCTAAAATCCAAATAAACTCATAATGTAGCCATTGTGCTAGTCTGTTTTCCTCATGGCTTTGTCATAAAAAGTAAGCCAATTTGCCATGACTGATCTCTCTGTATCCTGTATAAATTTCTCTGAATTGTGTATTTTCTGGTCAGTGTCTCTCGCAGAATGAAAAACCAGTTTCCAGGAAGAAGAAATGCCATAATACCCTTGAAATCTTCACATTGAAAGCTCTTATAAATATTCATGTTTTGCATGAGATTTGAACCGAAGTATTTTCATTCAAAAGGCATCATTATTAACAAAGCCACAGATGCCATTAAAATAAGATTCCTGGATTTCTATTTTTCCACTGCTTTGTCTATAACAGATCAGTGAAGAAAGTGGGAAAAAAAGTAAAGTATAAGTTCACTGGTCAGTAATTCTTCAACAACTTAACAATTGGAAAATTACTGTTCATGCTGTCAACAAGACATTTGGAATAAACACTAGTTTCCCACTTCCAAGGGAAGAAAGAGAGCACTTAAAGAACATCATTTGGAAGTCTACACATTAATGATACTCAATAAAATACTAATCTGATTTTAAGGCATAATTTGAATTATCTATTATATGTATCACATCCCCCCCCCCCCCCAAATTCCCTGCTGCCTGCATATCAGCCAGTTTTAATAATCTACAAATTTTCAATTTTTCCTCATGAGGAATATTCAATAAACCTACTACCATTTTGATTACTTATCTCTGGATTCTCTCCATCTCTTTCTCATGATCTTGCACAGTAATCCAGACTGATGTTTCCTCTAATTTTTTTTGTCTGCACAAATCTGTATGAAAAACATTTTGTGTGTAATTTTTCAGTACTCAGATTCAGTGTGTGTGATCATCAATATATATTATTTCCCATAGTAATGTATTTTCCCCATCCAGCTATAACCTGTAAAATTGTGAGAATTAAATTAATTCACTTAAATCCCCATAACTACAAAAATCTATCACCATTTGCATAAGTTTAAGTGACAGTACTGTCTAGACATTAGATACTCTAAATAAATGTGTCCAACTAGCTGATATCAACATTAAGCTGTATAACTGAGAGGAGACCTCCACATAGCCTTTAAAGGAACGCGGAGAACCAACCAGGGCTTCTGACCTAATGCCCAATCCTCACCTTCTCGTGGTGCACCCTGTTGGGTATCTACCTGGATACTGAACAAACGAGGATGGGCTGGCAATTTGGGATTTAGCTGACCAAATTGTATCCTTATTGGTTAAACCAAAATACAAACTGATGGTACAACATGACAAAATTTCATGCCGGCTGGGGTGTTGTCTGGTTAAACAAGGCCCCCGTTGTTTTCGCCAGGGAACCAGGGTGAACAAGGAAAAGTCAGCTACTGGAACAAATCTGAAAATGCACCTCAACTCAACATCACCAGAGCTAAAGATCGGTACTATCAACGTAAGAAGCCTGAATGGCAAAGAAATGGGGCTAGCTGAGGAATTAGATAAGTACCAGATCGACATAATAGGGGTGACTGAAACAAAAAAGACAAAAACTGGTGAGAACTTTCTGAACAATAAATACAAAATGTTGTATTCAGGCAATGACAATCAAGTAAAAGAAGGAGTAGCCATAGTATTCAACACAAAATACGAGGCTAATCTTCTTGAATGGCAGGTAGTCTCAAGTAGAGTAATGTGGGCAAATATGAGAATAGGAAACTGGACAATGAGATGTAAAAATATTTATGTAGCTCCAAAAAGTCAAAAAATTTTTACATAAATTTTACCAAGGTCAAGCCCAGTAAGAATTGTAACTTGTACATAGATGTTTGTTTAAATGTAAATAATCCCAATGGGAATTGTATATGCTCTCTGCCAAATAAGGGAATATTCTAGGTGTAGTATTAAGGCAATATACCTTGCCACTAGTAAACAGTATATTTTTAGCTTTTTGTAAAGATGTCAAATTTTGTGTGTGTTCTACATGAAAACGCTCAAGGTCAGTGCTAGGTGGACAGACAAAAGCTTCAAATGAATGTCCGCTGCCAGAACGAATAGGATTTAGGGACTGTTGGAGAAAAACAAAGGAAGGGTCAGTCTGAGAAAAGGATCAAGGGATTTCACCTAAATGTTCGGGGGTCACATATCTCCATGTAAGGATTTGCAAGCGACCGAATAAATGGCATTGGCGAAAAGATTGCATCATCGGTTCCAGAAATTTTCGTAAGTGATCCAGAGGTCGTCTAGAAGTCATCGGCAGTTATCCGACAGATGTACGTCATTGGAATCGCGACTTCAGGAGAAATCATGCCAGAGATCTAAAAGAAAGATGACGAGGAGCCGATCCGCCAGGCAAAGGATATTTGATGACGAACTGATGAGTCTTCGCTGGGAGCTGTTAACCAGAGGGAAGAAATTGCTCCGTTAGTCCGACGTGCATGTGGGCATTCCACAAGCTGATAATCTTCGTCCGAAGTGCGGCGAGTACAACATCCCAAAGAAGCGTCAGTAGATCTGTTGCCGGCGTAAAGAGGGAGAGAAAAACCTGACACAGAAGTAAAGGGAACAGAAGTCCAATTCGAAGCCAAGTGCACAGTCGGTAGCAGCTATAAAGTGAGTTGACCCGTTTGTTCAATTTTCTTGAGCTTTTAAGAGAACTTTTATTAGTGGACTGTAAAGCAAAGGCTGATCTAAATAGGCATAATTAATAGTTAAAGATCATAAAGTAATTAATTGTCAGGAATTTGTAGTTGAAATAAGTCATAGTGTAACTGTTTGCTGAATTAGTGAAACTTGTCTATAGAATATTCTCAGCATAGAAAGGAAAGAGCAATTGTGAGCAAAAGATATTGTTTGTGTGTTTGATGAATAAGAGTTAACAATTAAGTAATAAGTACCATTGCTCAGTATAAATGATTTATGTTATATTAAGAAAATTAGTTAAATATGTGATATGAATTGTGTGAGTAAAAGGCAGAAACTTAACAATTTATTTATGCAGATCTGAATTGAGATGTTTTTTATTATTGCAAATGCAGTGTAAATTTGTCTTATGTGAATTAAAAGTTTGTTATTTAAATATTAAATAAGTGTTGCCTGATTCTTAATTATTTGATATTAGAGCCTATTCTTAATATTCTTAAATATTAGAGCCTATTAGTGGGAACCTAGGGGAAAGAATAGTAAAGGATAGGTTATAGACCACGACTGCAGAGATATTAATTAATCAGGGGTAATTTGAGGATAAATAGAAAACTACTGCACGCATGTTACACTTCTTGTTAATAGAAAACGAACATCAGTGGCGCAGCTTTTAAACAAATAAATTTTCTGGTGTTTGAAGAATAAGAACGCAAGTACATAAGGCAGTTTAGCATAAGGAGATATATATATACGAGATTAAAGAGTGATAAGGAAAGAGAATTAATGTATGAGAAAAAAGAGATATATAATTAAGTATAAGATATACATAAAGGAAAGGACTTTTCACCCCTTTATTACAATAGAGGATAGGTTATAGACCACGACTGCAGAGATATTAATTAATCAGGGGTAATTTGAGGATAAATAGAAAACTACTGCACGCATGTTACACTTCTTGTTAATAGAAAAGAACATCAGTGGCGCAGCTTTTAAACAAATAAATTTTCTGGTGTTTGAAGAATAAGAAGGCAAGTACATAAGGCAGTTTAGCATAAGGAGATATATATATATATACGAGATTAAAGAGTGATAAGGAAAGAGAATTAATGTATGAGAAAAAAGAGATATATAATTAAGTATAAGATATACATAAAGGAAAGGACTTTTCCCCCCTTTATTACAATGGCGCAGTTACGACAGGATTATACAAACCCACATATATTTACAGAGACTTATTTGTGCCTATGGTCCCACAGAAGGTTCTGCTGTTCTACTAAGGTAGAAGCGGAGGAATTTTTTGAGGCTTTAGAAAAAGCAACTGACACAATGAAAAAGGAAAAGTTGGTCCTTGTTGGGGATCTAAATAGCAGAGTAGGAAATGATTGTGAGACATACAAAAATATTTTGGGAAATTTTGGAGAAAAGAGCAAAGCTAATAATAATGGCAAATATCTGTTGGATTTCTGCTCAGCACATAGACTGGTTATTACTAACACCATGTTCCAACATAAAAATGTGCAGAAATTCACATGGAGAGAAGAGGCTAGGAATAAGAAAAGTCTCATTGACTATGTTATTGTTGATATTGATGTTTTCTTTCTGGTCCAGGACACCAGAGTGTACTGAGGATTTGAAATTGGAAGTGATCACTATTTAGTCTTGAGCAGGATAAAATTGAATTTCATATTGAAAAGAATAACATGTAAGAAAGTTTTAAAGTGAATAAAAGTTGAGCCGCTCTCAGATGTGAACTATAGACTAAAATACACAAAGATTACTGAAGAAAAAAATGAAAAGTTTGAGAACAGGAACAAAGCCTTCAAGAAAATCCTGATTGATTCAGCTAGAGAGGCATATGGTGAAGTTGTCTGCAAGGATAGAAAAATTAGAACTCCATGGTGGACATAGGAAGTTAGAGACAGTGAAGGAAAAGAAGAAAGCATATGTAAGAAAGAAGTCACAGAGACAAATGTAAGAAAGCTAAACACTGTAAAACTAGCTAAACAATAGTTATGGGAGGAGTTTGGCAAGGACATAGAAAATAAATACCAAGAAGGTGGCAAAATATTCTGAAGGGTGTTGAAGAAGCTTAGGAATGGAGGAAAGAATGCTATAAAAGGAGTTAGAGATGATAAAGGTGAAATGGAAACAGGAGAAAAAGATATCCTTGAATAGGGAGTAATTACTTCGAAAATTTGCTAAATGAAACAAGCAGTGATAGCACAGTGGTAAAAAAAAAAACACTCAACAGGCACTCAGTCAGGAATACATATCCATACTTGAAGTAGAAAAAAAGCTATCAAAGGCTTGAAATGTGGAAAGGCAGCAGGAGTAGATGATATTCGACCAGAAATGCTGAAGTATGGTGGTATAAAAGTCTTACAGTGGCTGCACTGTAAGACTTTTAGTTCAGAATGCCTGGACAGAGGGATGATTTCCCAATGATGGAGTAGAGCTCTCATAGTATCCATATATAAAAAGGGAAATAAAACTGAATGTGAGAATTACAGAGGTATTTCCCTACTGAGTGTTCCTGGTAAGATCTATGCAAGTATACTTCAGAAACGGTTGAGAAGAATTGTGGAAGAAAAGCTTGGTGAAGAACAAGCTGGATTCAAGTCAAATAGAGGCTGTCAGGATCAGATCTTAACTTTACAACAAATAGTGGAGAAATCATGGGAATATAATAAAGATCTGTATTTAAGTTTTGTCAATTTGGAAAAGGCATATGACAAGGTTCCAACAGAGAAGCTATTCAATACGCTACAGTTATATGGTGTCAATGGGCATTATATCAAGCAATACTTAGTCTTTATTTGAGTTGTAAGTCAGCAGTTAGAATTGAAGGAAGTACAGGAAGATGGTTTAATGTTAAATCTGGTGTGAGACAAAGATGTACATTATCCCCTCTGTTATTCATTATCTATATGGATCACATTATGAAGGAAAGTGGTATTAAACATGATATCAAAATTGGAGATGTTAATGTCAGCTCTGCTTTATGCGGATGATGTTATACTTCTAAATAAATCCACTGCAAGTCTGCAAGATTCTCTGACTAAATTGAATAACTGTTGTAATAGATATGGTATGAAGGGCAGCAATAAAAAGACAAAGTCAATGAAAATAGGCAGAATCATTGAAAATGTCAACTATGTTGTGAATGGGGAACCTGTGGAACAAGTAAAACATTTCGGCTACTGAGGGATGATTTTTAGTGAAGATGGTAAATTAAATATAGAAATAGACAACAGAATCAACAAAGCTGGTATGGTAGGAAATCAATTGAATAAATTCATATGGAGTAAGAGAGAAATTAGTCGGAACACTAAATTAGCTGTATACAAGACAGTGTTCAAACCAGTTTTAACTTATTGATCTGATAGCTTGGTCAGAAGTAAAACACTTGATCAAAGATTAGAGACCGAAGATATGAGAGTCCTGAGAAAGATTATAGGTGTGAACAGATGGCATCAATGGCAATATCATATTAAAATCGAGGATATTAGGAAAGAACTTGACATTTTCAGTTCTTTCCTAATTGAGGAATGCATTAGCAGATCTAATCTCATGTGGTATGGTCACTTAAACAGAATGGGCGAGGAAAGATTAGCAAAACAAGTGTTCTCTGCCAGGTTGGCAGGAAAATGACCCAGAGGAAGACCAAGATATAGGTGGATTGATACGGTACAAAGTGCCTTAGACTATAGAAATATAAGATCTGATAATGTTGGAGTCTTGACAAGTAACAGATTGATTTTGAGGAAAATTGTAGATAGGAATTTAATAATGATGTAAATTTTTCATGTAGTACTATCATATCCTGTACACCCACCCCCCTTGAGGGTAGATGGCAGGAATTTGATCATGATGGGTTCAAGTACTATTGGAGTAGAGACACTGGAGAAATCACTAAATACTATAAGTGACAGGTGTGATTTTATAATACGTTCAAACATAAACTGTAAATTAATAAACATAAACTATAAACATAGACTGTAAATTAGAAATTTTAAAAGGAAAACTTTTGTGTGCACTCATTTTTTGACTGGTGTGCTCATGCACAGCCACAGGTTGCAGGAAACATTGGTCTAGACATGAGCAATGTATCAAAGAATTACAAGCGTGGTCTGAACATTTCTCTGCTGAACAACAAATGAACGCATTTATAATTTCAAAATTATTTTTATTTTTCAACATAATCTCCCATAAGACAAATACATTTATTCCAGCAATGTTCCAGTGCCATTATCCCATCCCTGTAGTGGTTCTCAGTAAGATCTGCAAAATACCCCTCTACAGCTGTAATCACCTCTTGATTCGAAGAAAAATACTGACCAGCGAGGAAGGAAGAGTTTTAGTTTTGGGAAGAGATAGAAGTCAGAGGGAGCCAAATCTGGGGAATATGGTGGATGTTCCCACAATTGATAGTGCAGATCCCTTAATTTTCCCATTGCCAAAACACCTTTGTTAGCAGGTGCATTGTATTGATGAAAGATGATTTTTTTTCTTTTGCAAACTGAGTCTTTTATCATGAATATTTTTGTCTAGTCTGGTTAAAAGATCGGAATAATATTCGAATTATGAGATGGTGCATTATTGTGCAAAAGTGACCTGCCTCCTGCATCACGATATTCATGCCTTACGCAACGGATTCTCGCTATCAATCGCTTCGAAATAAAACTCACCATTGACCTTTTGGTCAGAGGGAATGAATTCATTGTGGATAATGTCCTTGGAATCGTAGAAACAAATCCGCATTGTCTTTACTTTTGACTTTTCCAAACGATTTTTTTTTTTCAGATGCCCCTCTTCTGGTGGTATCAACTCAGCACTCTGGCGCTTTGTTTCAGGCTCATACTCAAAACACCACATTTTTTCACCAGTAACGATCATTTTAAGGTAGTTTGAGTCCTAACGAGCAGTTTTGATGAGGTCGTTGCAGTGTTCGATTCGATACATTTTTTGCTTGTCGGTCAACTTGTAGGGAACAAATTGCGAATTCAATTTATGAAGGCCCAAACTCTTGGTCAAATGTTGTGCGCAGTTGATTTTGGAATCCCCAATTCATCTTAAATCAATCTCATGGACTATTTCGGGTTTTCTTTGATGAAAGCATGCAATTTTTGATGTTAACTTTGCTCAGTCCAGTTTTTGGACGGCCTGGCTTTTCTTCGTCCTCAAGCATCTCACGACCACTTTGGAATCACTTAAACCACTCTTAAACTTGAATACGGGATAAGCATTCATCACCATATGCTTTTTGATGCATTTCGGTAAAACTTTTACCAAGTTTAACAAAAGTCAATTGCAGCTTTGTTTGAAACTCATTTTCCGACCGTTCGTCAAAACACACTGTCATTCTTGGCACTATAACTCGGCTTCTAATGAAACATATGTCATAAACAGTTACCACAACACTAATGAGGTTGCCGCTTTCGACAACAAAAAGATGCAACAGGTGATGCCACTAGTTTGTTCTATTTTTGAAAAGTTTGGTTTCTTTTTGGAATGAGGGTGTATTAAATTCATGCTCCTAAATTTCTACATCATCAGTTTTTCATCATCAGCAAACAACTGAATATTTCCCTTTAGATCATTTCCTGCATCATCATTGAACAAATTGAATAGCATTGGTCAGAGTCCAAAGTCCAGAGCACATTGCCAGTTACTTGACTTCTCTTGAATTCAACTTTTCTCCTCACCTGCTTTATATCCATCTCAGTTTGCTCCAGTTTATATGAAAATTCCATGCATCTTGTTACATGTCTTTGCAAAGTTCAGAATTATCTTGTAGTCATTTCCTTTATCCACCTAAACTGTAATTTTATTATAAAAACGAATAAATTACTAATGCATGACCCACCCATTACGAATCCATGCTATCTGCATGTAGTAGTCTGTTCCTTATCTACCTATTTCTGACTTTTTGCTTTAACCAACTTCTCCATTGCTACTTCTGAGATGTTCACTAGGCTATAATTTGCTGTTTATCTTGGATCCTTTCTCTTTTGTGTACTGGAACTATATTTCCTCTCTTCCACTTCTCTTAGAATCAAATTAGTTTATTGGTTGGTTGTTTGGATTTATGGCTGCATCTTAGGCTATGAGGCCAGTATTCCTTTATCTGTAAATTGTGTTTTGTCATTTTACCTGTTTTTAAGGTGAAAAACCAGTTTCAAGCAAGGAGAGCCTTGTCACCTCCATGCAAGGCACCTGTTGATGGTGGAGGAGACCTTCCTTTTCATTCTTTTTCTATTCATTCATGTATTTTTTGCTCTACTTCTCCTGAATCTTTATTATTATCCTGCTTTGTAGACCACCATCACTGTGATCCAATACCTTGCTGCTGTGTAGTGTGACCTGTGAACATCTGGAAAGGGGGATCCTGGTAGTCTTTCACTACTTTGGCCTTTGCTTCAAGTGGCTCTGGATGGTCCAACCAGGATCAATTGACTAGTGGGCTTTTCTGCAAGGGCCAAGGATGTTCCAGTCAGTCTCCTTCCTCATAGTCTGAGGACAGGGCCTGAGGCTAGCTGTGATGCTAATACAGCATCTGGGATAGCGCTCACGTTTCACTCCCAAGTGCATTCATTATTTTCCAAGGAGTGGGCATCAACTTGCCTTCTCCTGAGAATGAACACTTCATCCTTTTGTTTATCTAGGGGACCCTCAACAAGTCCCAACCAGGTTCAGAAACCATATTACTAACAAAGAACTGAAGTAAGAAACAAACAAACAAAAAAAAACATCAGAAGCTGCAATAAATACACCATTATTCTTAATATTATGCTAAATTGGCAAACATCCGATTGGAAAAATGCCACTCTTCATGCAGAAGGTTGGTAGGATCTCCAAAATCTGTGAAGAAATTCAGGAGATATCCTAATTGAAGCAACATACCAGTTGCAGTTATCCCCCCCCCCCCCCAACACAAAACTGTAAATTATTCTAGAGGCATAATAGAGTGGGGCCTGCTTGATCTTCCCAATGAAGAGATATGCTCTGAACTCAATGGAGTGACAATCATAAAAAATTAAAAAAAGAATCTTTTTTTTTTAATCCCATGGTACTATTACACCAGAACATAGAGGTCAAATTCATGTATTTTATACAGCGCCTTTTCTAGGTTGTTACAAAGCTCATATTTAGCTCAAGACATTACTTCACCCCTGAACAGCTGTTAACCTTGTACAAACCACAAATCTGCCCAGTCATTGAATATTGCTCTCACATGTGGGGCCCTCAGAATTCTTGACTCAATACAGAGGAGAGCAATCAGACTTATTAATGACCCATCTCTTACCAACTCACTCCCCCAAACTTTTGCGCAGACAGTCAGTCTCTTCACGATGTGTATTCTATAAATATTTCCATGGAAAATATTCAGTCGAAATAGCATCAATAATCCTCCCCCACTTGGTACTAAGCTCGTTGGAACACCTGCAGCTGCTGCTCAACATCTCTTCACAGTGCACCTCGGAACCCATAGAACAAGTTTCTTCTCCTCTTGTTTCATCCATGCAACTGCTGTACTATGGAACAGTCTTCTCCCTATTGTGTTCCCCAAGGAGTATAATATACAATCATTCAAATCAAATGTGAACAAGTACTTTCTTTCCCAACCTATTGATCAACCAACCTCTCGTTTATGGGCTCAACATAAAAAAAAAGTCAGTAAATGCAATGGTGTTGCTTCCTTGATGTTACAGATTTTGCAGATGGAGAAGACTTTTTGCCATTGCTAAACTTGATTGGTCTTGAGGTGAGAGATCATGGTAGTGGCACAGCAATTAAACTTGGAGTTGATAACTCCTGGTTTTTCTACTCAATACCAGTGGTGAGTCATGTCCTGGAGAATCATTCTTTTTATGTTTTCTTTTTGAGTAGTTTTAAAAAGAACAAAATCTGTGGTATCACTTCATGTTGCAGCCATTTTTGCTACTTCATCTGTGGTTTCATTTCCCTTTACTCTCACATGGGATGGAATCCATTGGAAAATTATTTTGGAATCCTTATGTAGTTTGTTTTTTGCTGTCATTTCTTGATGGCTAGTGTAGCAGTGTAGTCAAGCAAGTATAGCTTGATGGGCTGCTAAGGAATCTGTGAAAAATAAATTCCTTTGGGTTTTGTTTATCCAAATATTGCAGTGCTGCATTAATGGCTATTAATTCTGTATGATATGAGTTGCATCCTATACTGTTGGTTGTTTTTAGCTCTATGTTTTGAAAGCCATATATATATATATATATATATATACACACACACACACACACACACACACACAGGGTGTTCGGGATAAATTTGACAGTTTCGTAAGGAAAAAGAAAATCTTCTTTGTATCTATTAAATTTAATGAATTGACAAAAAAACATTACAGGCAGAGTTAATTACAATACTGTCAACAAGATTTACTCAAAATAACCACCATTAGCATCGATCACAGCTTCAATTCTGCTTCGGAACCTCGAACAAGCTGATGCTACAGTCTCCCTGGGAAGGGCCGCAAAAACTGTTTTAATTTTATCCATTAACTGGGCTTTTGTATTACTGGAAGTGCGATTGGTGTCTTTTTCAACTGCGCCCCATACAAAATAATCCATGGGGTTAAGGTCTGGGGAGTTTGGAGGCCAAACATTTGGACTGGTGAAGTCGTAGAAATTTTCAGACAACCATTTTTGACTTTTCCCAGAGGTGTGGCAAGGGGCCGAATCCTGCTGCCATACATACGGCCTACCATTGGCTACCCTTGTTATCCAGGGCTTGACTACAGTTAGCAACTCCACGAACAAAGCCCGAATTCCAATGCCAGGGTTCTTCAACACCTGTTCCTGCAGATTTGTGAGGAATTCTGCTGTACGAACGCAATCAGATCGTCTGCTAGGGATCTTTCTTCTTGCTACATCCTCGTAGTCACCATTGCAAGTCTCTAGTTCATGCCTGATTGTTTTTACTGTATTCAGGGAGCATTGGGCAGCAGTCGTAATATCCTTATTTTGATGGCGGGCACGAATCATCATGATACAAGTTATTCTCTTCCATGATTCAGGTGGGTTCCAGCTATCCATCCTTTCTGACATCTTGTATATGAATGAAGAAGGGTCCAAACTTTTAAATGAAGAGAAGTGTGTGTTAATACATGTAACTTACGGAAAAATATAATTAATTATAAATATGTCAAATTTATCCCGAACACCCTGTATATATGAATACGTTGCTCACAGAATTTTCATTTGGATTTCTGGAGCCATCTGTAGATCTTTGAGTCAGGTCCACATTTCATTATTTTTGAAAGAGCCGATGATCTCAAGATTTCAGGTTTTCTAGGCTTTTTTCTCATGTTTCCCTATTTCAAAATTAATAACTATATTTTTCTTGTCTTGATTTGGAGGAAATGCTGGGTAGTTGGCCATTTTATTTGGACAATCCAAAGGAATTTTATTTTCCATGATTTTATGCATTGTCGGTTTTTTTCCCTACAAATTTAGTAAGATTTTCTTGCCACCTGATGTTTAAAGAAACAAGGTTGGATTCGAATTTTGCTGTTTTTCCAGGAGTTGTATTCCTTAGTCCACATATTCATATTTATGAATTTAGGGACACAAAACACACGTGTTGAAAAGATTATTTTACTGATTATTAATAAAATAACTTGACGTCCTCCACATTCTTGGAATGGTTAGACCATCATTTTTATTGAGATTTGGATTATGTTTGAGCATTTCACATGCTTCTTTGAATTTCTGCTCGAACCAGGTTTTGGTGCGGTGTAGGGACTTGATACCTTTCCAATTAATTCTGTGGTATGTTTGGAGTGCATGGTCAGAAAGACCGGTTTTTCCAAAATGGAGGTATTTAATGTGTCATTTGTGTTCATCCTTCCTGATTGGGATGGTTTGCCCAGTTTCCCCTATGTATGGCATGTTACATGTGCATTGTATTTTGTAAATTCCTGGGTGGACTAGGTGTGGCAGAGGATCCTTGGAAGAAATGAGTAGGTGTCTTAATTTTGTCAGGGGTTTAAAGGTGGTTTTGATGACTACAGTCATCATCAAATTCTTATGTCTTCTAAGGCACTTTTTACTGTATCAATCCACCAATATTTTGGCCTTCCTCTGGGTCTTTTTTTTTTCCTGCCAACCTGGCAGAGAACACTTGTTTTGCTAATCTTTTCTTTCCCATTCTGTTTAAGTGACCATACTACCTGAGATTAGCTCTGCTAACACATTCCTGGAAATGCTAACAATGCCAAGTTTTTTCCCTAATATCCTGGTTTTTAATATGATATTGCTATTGATGCCATCTGTTCATAGCCCTAATCTTTCTCAGGACTCTCATATCTGTGGTCTCTAGTCTTTGGTTATTTACATAATTGACTTCTCTCCAGCTCTTTCTTAGTTTCTGCCACTAGAGTATCATATGCATATCTCATCCCAGTCCCCTCTCCATTTTATAACTCCAGCTGACTTTAGCTAATCCAGCCTTTCAGATAATGTATTCACTCTAAATGTTAAAAAGATAGAGACACAGTGTACATAATATCTTCATCCCTTTCTCTGCTCTAACACTCTTTCTCCAAAAATTTTGTTGAAGCTTCTCGGTTGTCATACAGCTGTCTGATTAAGAGAATTAGATGCTCAAACATTCCCATTAATTATGTTGCCGTTTTATGATCAATGCAGATTTTATAATCAGTATAACATTTGCATAACAGTATAACATTGGAAATCAATAAAGAACATCTCAGGATGCAGAACATATAAGGAACTTTTTCGGACAGCAAGCAATAGAGAAGACTGGAAGATCCTGCTTAATAGAAGACCCAACCTGTCTTAGATGGAAGAGAAGATAACATTTGTCTTTCATCTGCCCAGTTACTCACTCTGTACAAATCCCAAATCAATTCAGCCTTGTGGAAGCTTGCTCTCACATTTAGGATAGTGCACCTAAAACCTTCAAAAATTCTTAATGCTGTTCAGAATGGAGCAGTTCAGTTGATTGACTTCTCTCTCATAGATTCCTTTCATCCACTGTCTTACAAACAATTTCTGCATTGTCTCTTCTACAGATATTTCCATGGGAATTTTTCAGTAGAACTAGCATCCATTATGTCTTTCATTTCTGCTAAACCTATAGGAACATGAGCAGCAGTTGCTTAACATCCTTTTACCACATTCATCTTTTATTCCATCTACCTCAGTTCTGTGGAGCAGTGTACATGTACATTCCAACCAGTTGGTATGGAATGGTTTCTAATACTAGCTAGAAGTTGGCTAGAGTCCTGACTTATGCTGGATCTTATGTATTAGGTAGGCTGAATATGTGCCATCCAGATTCTTGAAATGTTCATGCTGCCATTGTTGTTGATATTTGGGTGGTTTATCAGAATTTCGCAGGGTTCCTTAAATTTCCTTTCGTACCAGGTTTTTGTATGGTATAAAGAGTGGGTGTTTTTTCCAGTCATACCTGGTACAAAAGGAAATTTAAGGAAGCCTGTGAAATTCTGATAAACCACCCAAATATCAACAACAATGGCGGCATGAACATTCCAAGAATCTGAATGGCACACATTCAGCCTACCTAATACATAAGATCCAGCATAAGTCAGGACTCTAGCCAACTTCTAGCTAGTATTAGAAACCATTCCATACCAACTGGTTAGAATATACATGTATAATCATATTGTAAATATGTGTATAATAAATTTAGTTTAATCCTTTATCCAAGTGTGAGCAAACAAAGTTTGTGCCTGAAAGTATCTTCAGGACTGGGGTAAGGTGGTACAACACCAGGGCAACTCGTTGCAAAGGTGGAGCAAGCTACCAACACTCCTGTCTCAGTATCTCCTATAATGCAAAACACATCCTTGCGGATATGTCTAATGTTATGCATTAAGGGAAGGGCTACTACCCAGACTAGTTTCGACCTTTATTGAGGTCTCTTCAGTGGGAGCCAGGCCCAAGCTGAGATACCAGGCAGAAGCATTCGCAGGTCATCATCTCTACCTATAGGAGTTGCCAAATGGTGTGCCACCCTTTTTTAATAAATTTCTCTGGATTTAGAGAAAGATGTTGAAAGTTTATTTTTCACTTGGTTAGAGTATAATAAATTTAGTTTAATCCTTTATCCAAGTGTGAGCAAACAAAGTTTGCGCCTGAAAGTATCTTCAGGACTGGGGTAAGGTGGTACAACACCAGGGAAACTCGTTGCAAAGGTAGAGCAAGCTACCAACACTCCTGTCTCAGTATCTCCAGTGGGAGCCAGGCCCAAGCTGAGATACCAGGCGAAGCATTCGCAGGTCATCTCTACCTATAGGAGTTGCCAAATGGTGACCTGCGAATGCTTCTGCCTGGTATCTCAGCTTGGGCCTGGCTCCCACTGAAGAGACCTCAATAAAGGTCGAAACTAGTCTGGGTAGTGGCCCTTCCCTTAATGCATAACATTAGACATATCCGCAAGGAGATGTGTTTAGCATTATAGGAGATACTGAGACAGGAGTGTTGGTAGCTTCCTCCATCTTTGCAACGAGTTGTCCTGGTGTTGTACCACCTTACCCCAGTCCTGAAGATACTTTCAGGTGCAAACTTTGTTTGCTCACACTTGGATAAAGGATTAAACTAAATTTATTATAGTCTAACCAAGTGAAAAATAAACTTTCGACATAAGTGTGTGTGTGTGTGTACACACACACACACACACACACACACACACACACACACACACATAGACTTGTTGTTGTGCCCAATGTAATTCTACAACATATAATATTAATAATAGGACTCTAGCATTGATGTGTGTATATATATATATATTTTTTTTTTTTTTTTCACTAGAGGTCAGGCCAACAATTGTTGTAATGGTTGGTCAGTAACTTTAACAAACCAGATAGATTGCAGTGTAGCTTGTTCTCTGTATATAGTGCATATGCTCCAGAAGATGACCTTGATATAAAGGTCAAAACGTCGAATGTAGAGTTTAGTTATATTAAACTAAAGTTTTACTTGAATCACCATGCAAGCCGTAGTGTTTTGACTGCTGTTTTGATTCTGATGTGTAATAGTGAATCCAAGTCTCATCCATAGTAATAAATCAACTCACAAAATCAGTTTTATTCTTGTTAAAATGCTCAAGCACTGTTCAGAGATTTTCATGTGAGTGCATTTTTGATCTGCTGCAAGCAAGCATGACACCCATCTTGTGCAAAGCTTTTCATTTGCAATTCTTCATGCAAAATATATCCTACACGTTCTTTTGAAATGCCTATAGTCTCAGCAATTTCACGCACTTTCACTTCTTGGTCATCCAGTACCATATCATGTACTTGATGAATGATTTCTGGTATTGTTACACTTTTTGAATGTCCTTCACGTGGAGCATGTTCAAGGCTGGTATGGCCATGTTTAAACTCAGCAGCTCAATTCTTAATTGTCGAAAACGAAGGAGAAGAGTGCCAATAAACTCTTATGAACTTTGAATGCATTTCTTTTGGTGTTAAACTTTCTTTTACAAAGAATTTTATAACTGCACGATACTCAATTTTATCCATTTAGGGATACAGACAACACTTTTGCTTCAGACAGGTGTATGAAACAAAATACTTGATAAAATGACTTGCAATTTCACATGGATGCCTATGACAGATGTACCAACTTAGGGGAAAAAAATCTTGCTGATAGTGTTGCCATCTATGGTCGAGGCTGAGGACTTTTCTGACCACCCTCGTATAAATATATTAGCCTCATAACTTTAGTTGTTTCTTCCTTAATTCCACCCACTACGATCATCTGGTCACTTGTTCTGTTCATTTTAAGTACGTTATGAAGACCTTGAACCTCTAGATAAAGTGAAATATAAAAGAACTTTCATGAATGTTTAATTTATGCAGGCTTGCAAGATTTTTGTGTTTCAGGTTAGCAGCCTGGTTACTACAAAAACCATTTTCTTAGTGAGTGGTTCAGAGCTCGTAATCAGTGCAGAATAATTTCATATTCAGCAAATATTCACCATATAAAGCTTTGTAGTTCCAAATAAAATTATCTTACTACTGCTTCATATAAAGTCAGGATTAAAGAAGCAGTTTAAGGTGTTAAGCATCTGCTATATATTTCAAGCCTCTCAGATATCAAGTTGAAGAAAGTATTTTATTATTATTATTATACAGGCACCTTCGTGGAGTCCAAAGACATCGTGGGAGACCCCATCTATCTACACAATCTATGATATACCTCTCCTTGAACCCATTAACAGAAAAAGCACTCACAACTGACTCTGGCAATCCATTCCACTCATTCACAACTCTCCAAGCAAAAAATCTTGTCCTCACATCCCTACTAACCACACCTTTATTTTAACTTCCAGTGATGATCCTTTGTTCTAGTCCCTCTAGCCAAATGCTGAAACATTTCCCTTGCATCTATACTATAAAACTCTTTAAGCATCCTAAATGTTTCTATCATATCCCCCTCTTTTTCTCCTATCAACCAACTTGTGCAATCCACTCACCTTCAATCTAAACTCATAGGGAACATTCCACAGGCCACTTGCCTCTGAATCCTGTCCACTGCTTCCTCATCCCTAAGAAACCTAGTGAACCATACTTGAGCACCGTAATCCAGATGTGGGCATATCAAGGTTTTGTAAAGGAAACTAACAACTTCCTTATCTATTATTAATGTATTCTTCAATAGGCAAGTAATCTTATCTGCAACCTTAGCAATATATCCTCTAAACTTTTAACTCTCTGTCTACCACCACCCCTAAATCTCTAGCTTCATCCATTTTCTGGAGTACAGTGCCATCAATGTGATAAACGGCTTGTAATATATTTATCCCAAAGTGCATAACTTTGCATTTCTCGACATTAAACTGAGATCCATTATCTTTTGCCCATACCGACAGCCTTTTTAAATCCTCCTGCAAACTCTCCACATCACCTTGATTAACTATTACCATACCTAATTTCGCATCATCAGCAAACAACTGAATATTTCCTTTCAGGTTATTTCCTGTATCATTTATGTATAAATTAAACAGCATGTCTTTTTTCATGTATGTTTCCCCACAAAAATTTTAGATAAATATTTATTTATCTAATAATAAATAAATACATGAATTGTTTTTCAAAATGTATTATCAAAATTTCTTGGAAATCATTCAGATTTCAGAACGATGATTGTTAATATACTTTAGGAACTGTAAAAAAAAGCTTAGGTTGCGATGAACGTGGAGGCTTAATTTTTTGTGCTTGCTTTGGAGTATTTCCCTGGAAATACTAATTGGGGAAGCGAGGTGTTTGTTAATTTTTTAATAATTTCTGCCCAGCGCTTCAAAATATATTTATATGAAAAAAAAAATGAAAATGGATAGTAGAGATGGGAAGTGAAAGAGTTATTGACAGAGGAATGATGCTCTCCCATAAGGAAATGGCCATAAAATTGTCATTTATTTCAAATCCTGAATCCCTTTAATCTTAAAGATCAGGAATCCTAACATTACTCCAATATACACGTTATTTCTTTGTTTTTTAATTTTATCCATAATTTTGTAAAATATTATTATATATTTTCTTGGTCTGTGTGCAAAATCCCTCTCTGCACACGCATGCACAAGATATTTGAATTCCCAGTTGATAATTGGGCACTGTTATAGACCAGTCGTTTTTCAACCTTTTTCATAACACTGCACACCTAGACTAATTATTAAAATTCTGCGGCACACTAAAAATATGTTATTTTTATTTTTTTGATCATCTGGCAAAAAATAGGCATAATTTTGATTGATATACACACACAAGATGGAAGACCAGACACTAATAAATAAATGTGCAAATTACATTATTTCTTTCAATTAATTTGTTTTCTTAAATCTCGCGGCACAACCGAAGACATCTCGTGACACACCAGTTGAAAATCGCTGGAATAGATGATGGAGACAGTATGCATAGGCAAATAGACTCGATGAGTGGAGGACAGGTAACTGTCCTCCACTAATTCAGTCTATTATGGGGGATTTCAACTATGGTAACATTGATTTGTATGGAGGAGAGGATAAATGAGAGGAAGGAAATGAATTTTATGTAGTTACTAAGGGATAACTACCTGAGACAGCATGTAATGGAATATACTAGGGGTTCGAGAGTGCTCGATCTAGTAATTGCATCTGAGAATTTGACTAATGAATATGACCATGTTGCCACCAATTGGTAAGAGTAACCATAAGGTCTTGACCTGGGAGGTGGCTAAATGTGTGGAATTTTCAATTAAGACAGGATACATGTGGAATTGCTGGGCTAGTAAGTATGACAAGCTTAGGAGATTGCTTGGTTCAGTGCCATGGCATGTAAAACTGCAAGGATTGGATGTTGATAGTGCATGGGAAGTGGTCAAGGAGCGTTTGAGGGAGATAATGGCTGACTGCATACCTAGAGTCCAGAGAGTAAATCAAGTAGGAGTTTAATGGATGAATAACACCATTAAGCTTGAACTGCAAAAAAGAAACAATTGTGGATGAAATTTAAGGAGAAAGGTGACCTGCAGGCACACGAACAGTAACAAAGCACAGGCCAAAAGGGTGACTAGTGCGGTAAGAAAAGCAGATTATGAAAAGAAATTAGCAATGCAAACTAAAGTGAATCCCAAACAGTTTTTTTGATATGCTGCAAGTAAAAGAAAAAATGTATATGGCAAAATGATTCTAAGGAATGCCAATGCCAGGGAGGTTACTGAATCAGCTGAAATAATAGAATTACTAAGTGAATACTTTGCAAGAGTATATCATCCAGGCTGTGATATTGCAGGAATGAGGGAATGAATGGCTGATATAGGAATTGAAGTGAATGAAATGGAGGTGAATAGTATATTACATAACCTTAATGTAAATACATCTGTGGGATTGGATTGTATACCAGCTCGAGTTTTACGTGAAGCAGCAAAGGAATTGTCTTCCCTTCTTCATATTGTTTAATTTAAGTCTCAGCTCTGGCTTAGTCCCATGGGGGTGGAAAGAGGGGAAGATAGTTCCATTGCATAAAAGAGGTTCCAAGACTGCTGTTGCAAATTACTGACCGATCAGCATATCGGGAATCATTGTCAAGGTTTTGGAGATATTAGTTGAGCAAAATACAGGAATGGATAGATAAAAATGGGATACTGTATGGAGGACAGCATGGTTTTGTGAAGGGTAGATCATGCCTAAGTAACTTGCTCACGTTTTATAATACAGTGACAGCTAAACTGGATGAGGGTAATGGATTTACAGTGATACTGCTGGACTTTGCCAAGGCCTTTGACAGGATACCACATGGAATTCTAATCACTGCAGCACATGGGGATGGATATAGGGTTGGTGAGATGGATAGGAGGGTGGTTGATGGAGAGATCAAAGAGGTAGTTTGTTCAGGAGTAGAGTCCAAAAGACTGCTTGTGACTAGTGGTGTGCTGCAGGGTTCTGTTCTTGGACCAATACTGTTTAATTTGTTCATTAATGATATAAGAAAGGATCTGAGAGGAACTGTTCATTTATTTGCTGATGATGCAAAGTTGGGTAGAGCAATAGTGAATGCACATGATGTCAAAATTTTGCAGGATGATTTGGATAGATTGGAGGTTCAGGTGCGCGCACTGCTTTAAGTTGTGATTGCTAACTAGTTATCAGCGAGATAAAAGTCTGACATTGGACTTCAATTCGCCATCAAACTAAATGTACATTTTCTTTATTAGAAACATCCGATATTCATATCCTTTATTACTTCTGTGTTCGCAGTAGAAGTAAAATCTTCGAATTTTGAAGAAAAAAAATTATTGCATAACATTTACTTCCCCTCTCTTCTGTTTCCGCAAGCCTTATATAATACGTAAGCCGTGCTTTCAGAAACAAATAAAATAATGCACATGTTTGATAACCGGTGATGCTAGATGTCCATAAACAAAAGTTCGATGATAGTCACTGATAAAAGATTTTTTTTTCTTCGGCTGGTTGCAGAATTAGTCGATCTGTGACAAGTAAATAAGATTCTTTCCAAGAAGAAAAGTTTTTTTTTTACATCATTCTGTAACTGTAGAACACATTCCAATTCTATTAGAATTAAGGAGATATCCAGTGGCATATTATATTGGTGGGATTGTGTTAGCAGGAAACTGATTAGGCTAGGGATCTTGGAGTTTTTGTTTTAGTTTAGAGGCGATACAGTAAAAATTGCTAATATAACTCAGGATATTGCAAATGCTGAAACGAACTCCGACATGGTGAGAATATGGAAGTCACTTTTGCTTCCACTAGGCGTTGGCACGACTGATGGTTTTGTTCAGATAAGTTGCTGTGGAGATCTTCTCTTCTGATTTCCAAGGTGATGTAGATACGGTGGAGAGGGTGCAGACAATTGATATCGGTACAGTGGAAGTAGATAATGAGGAGAGATTGGGAATTTGTGGACTGGACGCTAACAAATAGGAGGAAGAAAGGTGTGTGAATTGATTTGATGCTTATGAAAGGGTCATGTAGAATACCAGTAGATGGAATTTTTAATTTTATGGAGTGTGAGAAAGGACGAGAGGCTATTTATGGAAGTTGATCATGAATGCAATCAAGAACGGCTAGAGCTAAATTTTTCTCTCATATAGCGTTTCGTGACCGGAATGGCTTGCCTCTGGGTTGCGAGTACAGATCAGTGGCGCACCCAGGGAGGAGGCCAAGCCCCCCCCCCCCCCCCCCCAAAAAAAAAGAAAAATGAAAGAAAACACTAGAAAAATTTTTTTTGAAAAATCTTTTCCTAACTAAAATTCATTTTTTTTTTATTTATGTTGTGTCGTGTCTTCTATTCCTACTGAATTAGCGGTCACATAAGGTGGGTTACCCTATAGCCCTCGGGAATCACTGCCGCTGTGAACGCAAGCCGAACGAAGCAGTGCTCTGGCGGACTGAGCGCTATTTCGTTTGTCTGAGCTGAGCCAGAGAAGTTCACTGGTATCATTTATTGACGATCACTGCAGATGCTCCATTCATATGTCGTATGCAATGCATAGTGCGTATTCTCAAATCGTCTACTCAACCCCCCCCCCCCCCAAAAAAAAGATTAAATCATGAGTGCTCGGCCCCTTCCAAGATTAAATCCCGAGTGCGCCACTGGTACAGATAGTGTAAATTCAAGAGAAGGGATAGGGTAGGATTGAGTGATACGTGATTTCGCTTAGTCCCTGATTCTCTGGAGGTTTTTTAATAATTGGAACAGTTCCTGATTCTTATAGCAGTTTTTTTTTTTTTTTTTTACTAATTGCTCGGTTTACAAGTTACCTAGCAGTGTGTACTGGAGACCGGCAGCGGACTGACTTCATGAAGGCATTGCTTGTTACTAGTCACGCTTGCCTATTAACAAGCAATGTGTGTATTGCAAAACTAAGCATCTTTCAATTTAGAATACAAAAGTCATTGTCAAGGAGTGAAAAATATTAATGGTAATGAGAGAAAGACGAGCTTGGCTTATAAGATGTTGCTCATTTTAATAACAGGCAATAATGATACGCAGGGCTTTGATACTAATGCAAATCCTTCGCGCCACGCAAAAAATCTACTCCCCCCCCCCTTTTTTTTTTTGTTAATCCTAGCTCCCAGTAAGTGGATAGGAGTTCCATAAAGTAATTAAGAAAACACGAATGCAGCAGCACTAAAGGTAAAAAGATTTTGTTTAGAAAGTTATTTTTCTTAAATAAAAATATTTATTTAATAAAAATTTCTCGAGCCCAGATAATACGTATATCAAAATAATTATTCTATTGTGATGTGCCACCCCTTCTCGTACACACACGCATATATGCATGTAGTAGTGTTCTTAAAATCTGTGTGTGTGTAAAGTACAAAATTATAATTAACATATAAAGCATGTAGATTTTAATTTTGTTCACAGTATACCAGCAGATGGAAACGTTCTTTTCATCCGTTACTTGAAGTGATAAAATACCATTGACAGTGCAAAGAAAGATTGTAGTTCTAAGTTCAGGTGGACAAATAAGGACACTTGTTTATCTTGACACCAGTGTAGAGAATCTCATTGCCCTTGCGCGCGCATTTACGTGAAAATACAGTGGTTAAAAAGGATTTTCACAATGGTGTCCCATCTGAAACTGCAATCCAGAGCATGCTGTAACCATTTAGTCACGTCACCTAGAATTCAGAGAGGAACTTCGTTAGTGATCATTACTACTAGAAGGCTCATTAGGACAAAAAATATGCACTTTTCAAAAATTCTGAATTGATTTTTAAGTACATGTTAAAATGCACTGTGCTCATGATAAAGCTTGGTTGCACTTGATGCATTAGGTTGTGGACCTCTGTCTCTTCTGTGAGGACTTTTTTTTTTTTTAATGTAAATCCTGCCTATGAAGGGTCGCAAACCTTTAAGTACATTAGTACTTTGGCTAAAGATCGGATAATCCGGGACTCAACATCGATACGCTTTCAAGATTGTTTAGGTTTCATTAAGTGGGGGTTGCGGACCCACAACTACCGGTCTCGAAGGCATATATGGAAAACATTTTACTTTGTGAAATAAATATGCCAATTTTAAACGTACAAGGGACATTTGATAAACATTTATCCAATCTTACGTCAAATTCTGAAATAAGGTGTGTACGTGGAATATTAATAACAAACACTTGTCAAAATTACGACTTAATAGTACTATACCCTCCCCCCCGTTCTACGCCTGTTATTTTCGTGGATTTACTGCTTATAAAACTAGATTTCTACTCCTTCACCCCTTGATGTTTGATATAATTTTGTCTACATGTTGCTCTTACACATTTCTTCAAGTACAAATTTATATTATTTTTGCAAAAATAAAATATTAATGAATGTTTTTGGCTTGTAGCCATTATGAAAGTAAACGTGTTCACTTGCAAGACACTAGATCGAAAAACGCCTATTCACAGAGTAACTTTTTATTATTACCCCCCCCCCCCCCATGCGCAAGAGTCGCGAAAGCTAAATCTATAACAGGGCAGTACCGCGTGTGAGTGAGCACTTATGAGTTTCAATTGAACCAGTTGCATCATTCTCGGGTCAGATTCTGAATTACTTACGCAGAATATATTCAAAAGTTTTAATATATATATATATATATATCGTTTTAACGGTATATATTAAATATACTTTAAAATTTGAATTGCGATCATAATATTTTTAAAGTTCTTTTGCACACCTTTTCTCGTAGTGGAACATACTTTTATTGTGCTTAGACTGGGATATTCTTGAGGCTAAAAAGTAATACATTTGAGATACTACTAATCATGACCAATATTAATTCCATTTAGTTTGCGTTGTACGTTACAAAACAATGCGTATAATTTGCGGTGTGTTATTTAGTTTATTATTTTAGTTGAAAGTCATACATTTGTGAAGATTTCCGTCAAGGGCTTGTCGTTTTAAGTGCAGTATTGAATGGATAAGAAGGGGAGGGACAGGAAGCTACTGTGGGAAAGTTAATTGTTCCTTACCATGGATTTCCCCTTGCGGCATTCTCCCACACTGGGAGGTCGGTACCGTTTATAACAGTCTCCGGCTCAGGAAAATATACATTCTCCCCAGGAGTTTTCGCTTTAGGGCCTGAATTATTGTGTAATTGTTGTTTTAGTGCTGTGGATTACCGTTACCGGCTTTTAGAGATACCTTTCTTTTCATCTCAAGTAAATCGTTAGCACAGTTACAGCATTCGAGTTGTTGCGAATAGACAAAGCCGTTTTTTCCGATCATACGGTAGTTTATGTATGCAATTATTTACCGATATATGTCTCGCCAGTCATGATGGATAAACTTTTATCGTTTTTAATTAGTAATTACTATTTATCCCGGAAATAGCTGCATGATTCACCTTGCAAGTTGACTGGTAAAAGTTTTTTTTTTTTTTTTTTTGCTTGTATTTCAAATGCAACATTTGTGCCGTTACTAAGTAAAGTGATCACACGAGTTCTCTGCTTTATCATTTAAAAAAAAAAATGGTACTGCAAATGGTTTGCTAAGGATCTTTCTTTCGATGGTTTTAAATCTCCGATTTTTAATTTTTTGGTACATGTGGAGGAAATGTACAATCGAATCGTAAAGCTATTTCATACATTACGGTTTTTATATTTTTACTATGTTTTCTTCATTGCAATGTTTTGTTTATTTGTCATTTATAAATATTTTCAGTCGCTCTCCCTGAAAGTGATATGTCAACCGCACACTGGAATGAAAGTTTTTTTTTTTTTAATCATAAAATTTATGATTGAATAGTGTCCAACAAACAGCAATTTAGCATTTTTACGCTATTTTGATTGGTGATGCATTGTTTTTTCCAAGATAATGAGCACTTGGTTTTAAATGGTTGACTGTGGTAATTAATACCTACTCGATACGTTATTCGCCCCCTCCCTTGTATATCACTTATTCGCAAATAGTGTTGGTTTTATAATGTAATGCGAATTTTGGGTACTATTTTTTTCATGATTTATGAGTACCATTATTTAATTTGAAATATATTACAGTATTTTTTTCCTTTATTTGTTGATTAAATATGATGTAAAAGTTGGCGTGTGTTGACAGTGAAGAAAAATTTCGCACAACTCATATTTTTCGCGAAATTATCACTTCAGTTGCAAAATAGTTTGTCCTATCTACTTTGACCTAGTATATAGCAGCTGCAGGACTTTAGCGACCAGATGCCGAGTATTGGGGAGGTCAGCTGGCCTCATTTACGGTGAGCTGAATGTTATGTTTGCAATAGCAGTTAGTAT
Source organism: Typopeltis vanoorti (assembly GCF_054136105.1). NCBI lineage: Eukaryota > Metazoa > Arthropoda > Arachnida > Uropygi > Thelyphonidae > Typopeltis > Typopeltis vanoorti. Next base: position 33,002,414 of record NC_143562.1, read on the forward strand.
ATTTTCATCATAATATTGCTTTTTTTTTTGTTGTACTCATTACGAAAGTATGAAATAAAGGCATGTTGTTTCTATATAGAATTTCATTTTTACTTTTTTATTGCTCACATTATTTTTTCTGTTAATATGTTGCACAAACCCGAGTTGTGCAACATATTAGTCCAAGCAACTCTACCAATTGTTATTCTGGCTAGTTTCATCATTGTTTGAATTTGGAATTACCGAGTTTGACCATTATATAAATTCCATATGATTGGCGAATTCATTCAGTACTTTCCATGTAAATGGGATTTGGTTACTTTAAAATTTTTATATTTAATTTCAAGGATATATGTATATATAAAATAAAGAATGTTTTTATATTGATTTAATAAGATTTACTCTTTCTGAACCTCAATCTTTGGGAAAACTACAGTTATTTGGGAGAACTTGGTAATTGCTTTTTATATTATAAATACCTTTGTAGAATTCTCTTTTCTAAAAGGTTCGTGATTGTATAACATTTGTATAACATTTTTGTATTGTCCTTTAGTCGTGTCCGAAAGTGGTGCAGACAGTTCAGCAAAACCTCAGCTTCCCCCTGGAGTGAGTGAGAAAGACTATAATATATTTAAAAGAACTCAAGAAATTGCATTAAAGGTAATTTTATGTAAAATTTTCTTTTGCTGTTTATCTGTCTTATAAAGGAAATTTTCTGTTTTGAGTCATAAGTTACTACATTTTTGGAAATGATGGTAAATAATGAGAAAAATGACCTTTGTAAAATTCGATTTTCTAAAAGGTTGATGGTTGTATATTAAATTCAGAAATGCACATTGCTCTTACTTCATACATTGTTATTTTTTTAAAGGTTAAAATGCACTTCTCATTTACACTTTTTATATCAATGTCAATAACATTCAGATAGGGGAGAATTCCCTTTTCTCCAGGAAGTGAAATAGGCCAAAAGTTAAAGCTTTACAATAAATTTGCACAGTTTTATTTATCAAATTGGTGTTGAATTACCCGTAAAATGGATAAGTTTCTAATTAATAAAAGAAAAGCTGAAGGTGACGTTTGTGATGAACAAAATGTATCAACTATAGAGGAAACTACGCAAGAATCAACTGTTGAATGGTCTGCATTAATATGGACCATGTGACCCATGAGAGGCACATCAGAGTGAATTACTGTGCCGTGAAATTATGTTTATCTGAAAAGTGTGTCACCAACATGAAAAGTTTGGAAAGCACTGCTTTAGAGGTTGATTGTCTTCTCATACTTTTTGATTGGAATTTGTACACAAGCTGTATTAATAAAAGTTTTTGTGTGAAATACGTTTTTTTTTTACTTGATTTATGAGTACCATTATATTGAGAAGAAAGGTTAGCAAAATTAGTTAATACCAAGATGGCAGGAAAAAAATCCTGAGGAAAACCAAGATGTTGATAGATTGATATAGTAAAAAGTGCCTTAGAGGAGAGAAATATAAGGTCAGAGTCTTGGCAGTTAACAGATGATTAACTTGGAGGATAATTGTTGATTGGAAGTTAGTAATGGGGGAACTTTTCATGTGGTACTCATAGCATCCTGAACACCCCATGAGTGAATCCTACACTGTATGCTTTTGTAGTAGCATTACTCTTGGAAGTCAGAGTCCTATTTGTGCAAACAGCACCATGTGTAAAGTGAAGCTTGGTTTGACCTGGATGGGATATTTGTCCCCCATCACTATTGGCCCATTATTGACCCATGGAGGAAAAGCATGTATGCAGTTTTTTCACATTTTCAAGAAAAAAAAAAAAAAAAAGCATCCATTTTTTTTTCTTCCTCAGAAGGAAAAGGGGAAGGCTGTCATATGATTATGCAGGTTTGTCAACGGAGAATTCCTCATTAGTTATTCATACCTAAATGTCTTTTCTTGAATATATTTAAATGCGACCAGAACCTGGATCGTATGTGGAAGATATATTCACTTCCCAATCTTAGCCTACTTAATTTCTGTGCACATACTTGAATTAGCAGTTATCCATTTACAGGCTGCCTTAGTTTAATGTATATTGAAGTATCCAATAATTACAGTAGTGTATGTCATTGATTTTTTTGATTTTGCCTCTCATAAATAGATTTTGCAATATGAAGTACTATGTGTAATTTTTACAATTGTCCATTTTCAGGCCATGGGGCATAGTTCCTTGCCACCAGAACCCCAGGGTAGGTGCCCTGCAGCTATTGAATTTGGGAAGTACGAGATACAGACATGGTATTCATCACCTTATCCACAGGAATATGCAAGGTATGTGTGTTCCTATAGCTGCAGAACTATCGCATTTAAGTTTAATGTAATTTTATGAACCCTGTTTTGATTTGGTTAAAATAGGAAATTTGGGGTTAATTGCTGCTGCCAGTGGCATATAGGCAGAGCACTTCCTTTGTTTTGAGCACTGTAAATAATATAAATTCTAATCTGTTTGTTTTATGCTACTATGTTCACACATTAATGTCAGTGCAAGAAGAAATCTCTCTATCTTTAGCACACAATGAGATGTTTTCTCATGTTGATATATCTCGTATTGCTTATTGGCAGATGTGCCATGTCATGATAAGCAATTTGATTATAACCAAATCTGCACATGGATGGAATGGAGAAGAATGTTTGTTTCAGGATATATCAGAATCAGTAATCGAGGATAACCCTATATTTCGGTAGTATATTTAATTTACTGAAAGGTGGAAATATGTGAACTGACAGAATGATAGGGAAATATGAGGGTGGGGAATACGACTCATCAAGGGAAAAAAAAAAAAAAAAAAAAAAAAAAATTGAATTCTATTGGCTAGAAGCTGTTTATGTGACATGCAGCATATACACTCATCTGAATCCAGGCTATGCGAGTTTATAATTGCCTGCTACAGTCAATTGGTGATCTCTGAAGCACATGTCAGTGAGCCGAACACGAATAAATTTAGTTTTAATAATATAAGTAATTATATAAATGCATTTTTATAAAAATTCTTATCAATAATATATTTATTCACCTAGACAAGGTCTCTTTCTAAGACAATAAGAAAAAGAAACATTGGTGATGAGGGGAGAAAATTTCAAGAAAAATGGAAATTGAATTACTTCTGCACTGAAACCAAGGACAAAATTGTGTGCTTTATTTGTAACGAAACAATTGGTGTCACCAAAAAATATAATATAAAAAGGCACTTCAATAAAATTCACAAAGAACAATATTCATGCTTTGAGGATAAACTGAGAGCAGAAATGTTAAAAAGTATGAAGTATTCACTTCAAAGTCAACAAGTATTTTCAAAAATTATGAAAGACAATGAATCAGCAGTGAGAAATCTGATTTATGCAGCTATTTATTGGCTGAACATTCCAAACCTTTCAGTGATGGTTCCTTGGTTATGGAGTGTATGATAAAAGCAGCCGAAAACGTCTGTCCCAAAAAGGTGCAAGTATTTTGTGATATTTCTTTGTCCAGAAATACTGTGATTGAAAGAATAACTGAAATGGCAAATAATCTGCGTGACCAATTGCAAGAAATATCTGCAAATGTACAGTGCTTTTCAATTGCACTTGACAAAAGTTTTGATATTCATGACATAGCTGAAGTTGCTCTGTTTCTTTGGGCTTGTGATGACACTGTGAATATTTCTGAAGAGCTCTTGGGAATGATTCCCATCCATGGAACCATTACAGGGGAAGACATAACGCCGTTGAGCATTTTGGAAAAATACCAACTTCCTCTGAACAGGCTCGTAGCTGTGACAACCAATGGTGCTCCAGCAATGACAGGCAAAAATAAAGATTTTGTACCAAGACTTGCAGCAAAGTTAAAGGAAATATGTTCAGACATTCCAAAACTGCAATCTTTCCACTGCATTATTCACGAGCAGATCCCATGCTGACAAATACTGTGAACCTCATCTGATCCAGAGGCCTCAATCACAGCCAGTTTCCACAATTTCTTAAAGACTTGGAGAGTGAATTTGAAGGGCTACCTTATTACACAGAGATTTGTTGGTTATCTTGTCATGAGGTTAGAAAAGCTATTTTCTACTTTTAGAGAAGATAAAATTGTTCCTAGAAATGAAAAATCATGATGTTGCATTTCTTAATGATCAGACATGGTACAAGATCTAGCATTCTTAGTTGATATTACAGGACATTTGAATGATTTAAATGTCATACTTCATGGGAAAGATCAGTTAATAACACACATGAATTGATGCACTGGCAAGTTTTAGATGTAAAATTGGTTTTGTTTCAAAATCATTTAAAAGATAATATTCTAAATTACTTTCCTATGTGTGAACAGTTGGAACAATAACAAAGTTTTACCTTCTCAATATGGTCCCAAACTAGAAAAGATTAAAGAAGAATTTGATAGGTAATTTAAAGATTTTAAGGAACAAGAAGTTTTTTCACTTTTTACAGGTCCTTTTTCCTGTAATTTTGAAAAAGCTCCTATTTGTATTCAAATGGAACTTATTGATTTCCAAAATCATTGGATTCTAAAAGAGAAATACCAAGAAGTTGGTGATCCAAAATATACACTTATTTAGGTCAAAAATAAAAAAAAAGTTTGCAGCAAATATTCTATGTTATTCTGGAAGCACCTATTTATGTGAACAATTATTCTCATGTATAAAAGGTAACAAAATAGTCCACATATCAAGACTAACCGACATCAATCTTTCTGCCATAACGAAGGTCGTATGCTCTCAATCTTTGAGTCCAAATTTTGGCAAGCTGGTTAACAATAAATGTTGTCAAGTGTCGGGGAGAAAAAAATACTATAATTACTTAAAATTACTATAATTACGTTATGCAAATATATTTTTTTTACCCCAAAATATTATCATTCACATTTAAAAAATTCCCCAAAACATAGATATTTCATCCCCAAAATAGAAGTATTTTATTTCAGCAAAAAAAAAAAAATAAAAAAAAATCAAACTAACAGGAGGCTCTGTAAATTTTTGTTATGGTTATTAATGAGACTTTATACTTTATAGACTGTATAAATATTTGATTTGCTCAAATAAACTTTAATATTGGTTTAAATGCTATATATTGTAAATATTGATATAATAAAAAATATTCTTTATTTTTTTGAGTTGTCATAAGCATTATACTGTTATTTTAATGAGTTAGAATAAATAAAATTTTCATTTTTCAGTTTATTTATACTCATTCTTTCACTTCCCCCTTCAATTCTAATTGGAGGGGGAAGTGCAGCTTTTTTTAGTCGAATTTTTTGCGGCCCACTTGAGATGCACTTTTATGGCAAATGGCTCGTGGTCATCCAATTGAGTTTGACACTCCTGCTATAATCTCTCGACATGCATGTTTTGCATTTATGTTGGGCATAATTTTAAAAAAAAAGTGGGAAAGAGAAGTAGAAAGTATTTTTAACTTGGGTATAATTATGTTAAAGATACCAAGCAATTTTAAACCTGGTTTTACTCCATTTTTCCCAAGTAAGCAAACAGACAAAATGTCAAGTTTGCGCCTGCAATTGATGCAAGACTAGCTGATCCCACAGGTAGTGCAAGACCAAGGCAACTCGTGGTAACGGTGGAGCAAGCTCTGATCACTAATCTTAATATTTACCCTTAATGCCAAAACACATCTCCAAGAAGGGGATGTAGGATGTTTTGTATTAAAGGCAAGGGGCCACTACCCAGACCGGTTTCGACCTTTATTGAGGTCTCATCAGTGGGAGCCAGGCTAGAAATACCAAGATTTAGTAATGCAGAGCTTGTAAGTATTTTACCAAAACAAGTTACCATAAGGTGTTATAACCTTATTAAATAAAAATCTCAGGAGGAGAGTCTTGCATCAATTGCAGGTGCAAACTTGACATTTTGTCTGTTTGCTTACTTGGGAAAAATGGAGTAAAACCAGGTTTAAAATTGCTTGGTATCTTTAACAGGGAAAGAGAAGTGTTTGTGAAATATAAATAATGAATCAATAATAAAAAAACAGCTGTGTACATTGGTAGCTTAGTAGCTCTAGGGAGGGGCTTATCCAGTGACCTACTGGCAGGAATACAAATATGTATGGGTTAATGGAACAGCAATTATTTTGTAGAATTTGTGCTCATTACGTGTTTATATTTTCATTTTTTTTATTTATGTTTCACTTTGCTTTCTAAGATTTTTTTTTTTTTATTCACTAATGATGTGAAAGGGTAGATGTTTTTCATTATGCAAAGTCATTTTCATTCCATGGTCTCTAATTGCACTAACTGTTGCTAAATAGATTGAAAAACAGAATCTCTGTATTCTGTTTAGTGATGCAAGAAAAGCAAGTAATTTTATTGTATCTATATTAGTATCTGTTAAGGAGGGTTTTCACTATATAGAAATGTGTAGTGAAAACTGTGAAGAATAAGATGTATAGTGAAAAGTATGAAGAATAGACATAGTGAATAAAAATCCACCTATTCCTGAATCAAAAATGAATTCCATGTTTTATAAGAGAATTACATCTGATGATTTCCAGCAAAATACTAGCATGTGTGGGATTTGAATATTTATGATTGATAAGATAGAACATCTTTCAGTGAAAAATCTCAAACAGTTGGATAATTCCAATGATGATTGGAAATTATATGTGTACATTTTACTCTGTATAAAAGTGTATATGTATCAGTGAATTAAAGCAAATACTTAGTAGACATGTGACAGATCTGTCCACAGAGGCCATCTTGGGCTACCATATTCCTTTCTAGCAAGTCCCACTTAATACAAACAATATCCCCCAAGATGACTTGCATGATGTCATACTGCAGTTACTATCCCTTTTGCTTGGGGATTTAAATGGTGGTACCCAAACTAACATCTGGGGAAAGGTCGTTGAATGTATGCTTGAGGACAGTCTCTCCATCTTGAACACAGGAAGCAACACCTTTTATATGCTTGCCTTGAACATTCACTCCAGTGACTTAACTGTGCTTAACCTCCCTTAAGTTGGAAACTGATGATGGCTTATTAGGGAGTGATCATTTCCTTGTGATATCCACTTTTTTTGTGTAGGCAACCGTGTACAACCTCATGGATACCATGATGAAAAATTGAGCACAGATCTTCCACAGATGTATTTCACTACAGCAAAACTTTTTGTTTTCAAATCTGCCTGAGCAAGACACATCCATTGTCAGATCCAGAAGGAATCTAGGATTCAGTACTACTCATCTTTTTGTAACAAGAGCAGGCCCACAACAAAGAAGCCTGGGATAAAATCTGGAAAATGAATGGCTTTCCATCCTTAAATATAATGTACAGTTTGCTGATTCAACATCTATTGTTGACAATCTTTGGATTATTTTTATCAACACATCAACAATATCTTTTTATTCCATTACTTGCCAAAAATTCTAAAGCAGAATAACAACTAACTCTGTTCTCTATGAAATATTATGATAGGCTGTTCACAAAACAAGTAATGAAAGTTGCTTTGCTTTAAATGCTGTCCTACTGCTGTTGGACCAGATAGCATCTATCATGAGATGATCAGTCATCTGTTGCTATCTGTCAAGATCAACTGCTGTACATATTATATGAGAATGTTTCCAAATTCCTGGGAAAAAGGCAATTATTATGCCTTTCCTAAGCCAGGGAAGGATCCAGAATTCAACGAACCTTTGACCAGTTGTTCTGGCCAGCTGCTTGTGTAATATTCTTGGGGGTGGGAGGAACAACTCTCATCTTTTATGGTTTCTGGAGAGAATCCCCCCCCCCCCCCCCCCAGGAATGCAATCTAGCTTCTATCAACATTAGTCAAAACTGATCATGTAGTCTGATTTTAAGCATCCATTAGAGATGTCTTCCTAAAACGTGAGCACTTAATATTGATTTTTTTTACTATGGAAAAAGCCTATGACACTACTTGGAAGTGTGGAATATTGAAACATCTGCACAACTTTAGTCTTAGAAGGAACCTCCCTCTTCTTATCAAACTGATTCTTCCAAGTAGTGTCCTCTATGTGAATGATGCTATTATCTTTGTCATTCATGTAATATGTGTGATAGAATGGCTTCTGCAAGCCATTTACCAGCTTTAGTGTTGGTACTTTTGAATAGATTCAGATTTTCCCAGAAAACATGTTTGTGTGCTTTTTTCTGTAGATCTGGTCATCATCCTGACCATGAACTTGGACTAGGATAAACTTTGCACTAGAAGCTAATTTCCTTTAGCTCATGTTTGACAAACTTAGTTTATTCCCTTAGGTACAGCAGGTGCAAGGTAAATCCTGTAAAGCAGTGAACATCCTTCATATCCTATCTTCTACCTCTGGGAGTGCTGGCAGATGTCCTCTGCTCTGTTTGTACCATCAACTGATTTGAACAAAACTTGATTATGCATCCCAAATCTGTGCTTCTGTCAGAGAGAGTATGCTGTGATGGTTGGACCCTAAACACCATCAAGCAATAAGAATTGCAACTGGAGCATTTTAAACTTCACCAATACCTACCATTCCAAGTGGCCAACTATTTTTTATTGAAGGTAAAAATCTGTATGACACCCATTAGACTGCCATCTGACCCTTTGGTTTGTGCCAGAAAGCTCTATACCTAAAGCTCTTACAAGCTCTAGGTATAGAGGTAAACAATGTAGAACAGATGCCACTAAATACATTTCCACTATGGTATTCATGCATGTCACCACGTAGCCCCAACCAAATTTTCTGTCCCCTCCTATTGTCTGTCAGCAGATTTTTTTAAGTCCATTGAATTGCACACTTCAATTTTATGTCTGTTTTTCACATGCAGTTCAGAATCTTCTGTCTTCTCAGACAGCATATCTGTCAGATCCAACTAGAACATAGCTTTCCTCCTACACTGTATGCCATAGCATTTGCCAATAATCATCTCCTTTGAATCAAGCCTGAATTAAATTTTGGAAGTCTAGTGTGTGCAGGCACCCTAAAGAGAAAGTTGTTCTTGCTTGGCTCTACACTCCTTCCTATTGAAGGGTGATAATATGCCTGTGGTACCAGTTTAACCATCATTCACTTAATCAGCTGCACTTTTCATCACTATGCATAGTTGCAGTCACCATTTTAGTCATATTTATAACACGAGTCCTATACACTCAGGCAGATTTTCAGATTTATCAAGTGTTTCCCATTAAGAAATATTTTTGCTGATTTCCTTTAAAACTTATTTTTCCAGACACAAAATCTCATATATTATGTTCACTTACGTCTCATAAATAAGACGAGAAATGTAATGCAAAAGAAATGTTTAATAAATATTGAACTATACAGATATTATAATTGTATAGTTTTAGAAACTTCATCAATTTCCTGATATGTAGCCTAAGGGGGGTTACTATGCCCCCCCCCCCCAGGTCCAGGTTACTATGACAGCACTACATGATTAAGTTTACATTATTAGTTGTCTCTTATCAATTTTCATCCAAATTAGTCTGTTACTCCTTAGCACTCTAATATTGTCATATTTAATATTTCATGCTTCTAAAGCACTTCTGACTGAATCAATCCATCAAGACCTGGATCTTCCCTTGGTCTCTTTCCTGCCAACTTGACATCAAACACCTGTTTTCCTAATCTTTCCTCACCCTTTATTTGAGTGGGCATATCACCTTAGATTATCTCTGCAGGCACATTGTTGAATGCTAATAATATCAAGTTGCTTTCTAATATCTTCTTTTTTTTTTTTAATATGATTCTGTTATTGATGCCATCGTTTCACTCTCCTAATTTTTCTTAGAACCCTCATATCTGTGATTAGAGATCCAGTGGCATATTATATTAGCGGGGTTATAAGAAACTGAAGAGGCAAGGGATCTTGGTGTATTGACGGATAATAATTTAAACCTCAAAGGTCACATAGCAAAAGTTGCAAATACAACTCAGAGGATAATTGGTATGTTGAAGCGAACCTTGACATGGAAGGATAAAGAAGTAATTTTGCCTCTTTATAAGGCTTTGATAAGACCACACCTGGATTACTGTGCTCAGATTTGGTCTCCCAGGTTCCAAGGGATAAAGAAGCTGTGGAAAGGGTGCAAAGAAGAGTTAAAAAGATTATATCCGGATTATGGGATTTAGATTATGAGGACAGATTGCAAGTATGTGGATTACAGACTCTGGTTAACAGGAGAAAGAGGGTGATATGATAGAGATCTATAAACTTTTGAATGGGTGTTATAGCATTTCAACTGATGAAATTTTTCATTATACGGAAGGTGGGGAGAGATCACGGGGTGCATCCATGGAAGTTAAGGTTGTTCTCAGTTAAGAAAGGGTTAAGAGCTAGGTTTTCTCTCTGAGAGCAGTGAGTGAGTGGAATAATTTGCCCTTACAGGTAGTGAGTGCATCTAGTGTAAATGAATTTAAGGGAAGGTATGTTGGGTAATTTAAGGGAAGCTGGGTTGGGTAATTTACAGCCTCCCTTAATGAGTCCTTGACTCCCTGGAGGTCTCATGTAATAATAATAATATAGCTGATGAGTAAGAGTGGCTGGAGATAATGTGCATTCTTGTCTTATCCCTGATTTTACTTCAAACCATCTTCCTGTATTTTCTTCACCTAACTACTGACTGACAACTTGCACATAAACTTTGTATTGCTATGTATAATGTTCCATTTATTCCATATAATTGTCACGTTTAGGAAAGCTTTTATCTGAACACCTTGTTCCAGATCTGCCAAACTTAATTACAGATCTTTGTCATAATCCTATGATTTTTCAACTATTTGTTGTAAAGTGAAAATCTGATCTTAACTTCTATTTGGCCTGAACTCAGCTTCCAAGTTTCTCTTCCACAATTTTCTCAATGTCTTTTCAAGTATGCTTACATAAATCTTATCTGGAACACTGAGTAGAGAAATTCTTCTGTAATTCTCACATTCATCTTTATTCCTTTTTTCATAAATGATAACTATGAGAGCTCTACTCTATTCATCTGGAATTCGACCTTCTGACCAGGCACCTTTGAATTATGCAGTGTAGCCACTGCAAAACTTATATGCCCATACTTAAGCATTTCTGGTTGAATATTATCTAATCCAGCTGCCTTTCCACGTTTCAAGTTTTTGATGGCTTTTTCTACCCCAGGTATTTATCTACTCCTCTTTGGACTGCTCTTGAAAAATTTTCTATTATGGTTCTGTCACTTCTTGTTTATTTAAGTTTTCATAGTAATTACATCAGACATCTAGGAATTCCTTATGTTCAGTTTTATGTCACCTTTATCATCTTTGATTCATTTTACAATACTCTTTCCTCTATTTCTTAGATTTTTCAATAGCTTCCATAACAATTTGATATCTTCCTGATATTTATTTTCTTTGTTCTTATCAGTCTTCCTATGACTTGTTTAGCTACTTTTACTCATAGCTTAGCTCTTACATTTTTCTCTGTATTCTTTTAGGTTATCTGCTGATTTATTTGCTAGGAACTTTGGGTATGTTTTCTTCTTTCCAGGACTGCATCTTTAACTTCTTGTGTCTGCTATGGCGTTCTGATTTTTCTATCCTTATAGACAACTTCATATACCTCTGTAGTTGAATTAGTCAATGTTTTCTTCAAATTAGAGACTAAGGTTTGGCTCTTGTTTTCAAAGTATTTCATATTTTCTTCAATAATGTTTGTATATTCAAGCCTACAATGTACCTGTAAAAGCTGCTCAACTTTATAATTTTTTTTTTTTTAAATTTCTTACATACTGTTCTTTCCAATGTGATGTTAATTTTTATCCTGCTTAGCCCTAAGTAATGGTCACTTCCAATTTGAAATCCTCTGTACACTCTTGTATTCTGAACCAACATGAAGATATCACTAAAAATGAGTATTCAGTGAGGCTTTTCTTATTTCTTGTGTTTTCTCTCCATGTGAACTTGTGCCGATCTTTATGTTGGTACATGGTGTTAGTGATTACTAGTCTATGTCCTATGTAGAAGTCCAGCAAATACCTTTTATTATTAGCTTTTTTCCTTATCTCCAAATTTATTCAAATGTTCCTATATCCCTGGTGGGATTCATTTTCTATTCTAATGTTCAGGTCTCCAGCAAAGACTGCTTTTTCTATTTTGTCACCTGCGTGTTCTAATTAAGCCTGGTCGTGAAGATACTTCTTGCAAACTTTGTTTGCTTGTACATGGATAAAGGATTAAGCACCTTGAAGAACGTGGGTTTGAACTGAGCGAATCCACTTATACGCAGTTTTTTTATGAATAAATATATTAGGAAAAGTTTTGTGCAATTGCGAAAATTTGAAAAAAAAATTCACAGACGAACTGCATAGCTTAGAAGTATCGAAAAAATTAAAAGGTTAGGTATGTCAGGAATGCATAAAATATATGTAGATACTAGTCTGTTTTATCATTTACTACCATAAAGTATTCACAAATCTATTCTAAAATTAAAATTTAATCAAATCTTACGCACACAAACACTTAGATTGTACATGGCCATTTGCAGCTGAGAGAAATGTAACAAACATAAAGATGCAGTAGTAAATCATAACTGCATAAAATTTACTGTTTTAATTTGCTAAATTAATTAGCATAAAATAAAAATTTTGTAACGATTCATTCATTAGTGTATAGGCAAAGCCACTGCGAAGAAATCACATCGATTGCATTAGGCTACCATAAAGCAATCATTTTGCTGCTGCTTCATTATCAATGCATGAATCGTTATACCTGTAAATAAATATGAATTCCTTTTTCACATTATCTTTTCATTTTTGATGTCTACTATTAGTAATATGTATAACATCTACAGTGTTTTGTATCTATTAAGACAATATTTATTGTTGGAAGTTTTTCCACGTGGTTATACTATAAATTAAAGATTCCAAGAAATTATATAGTTGGTTTAATCCTTTATCCAAGTGTAAGCAAACAGAGTTTGCTTACACTTGGCTCCCACTGATGAGACCTCAATAAAGGATACTAAGGCAAGTGATGCAAAGTCTTAGCTTCCTTATACGAGTTGCCCCAGTCTTGAAAATACTTCAGCCGTAAACTTTGTTTGCTTACACTTGGATAAAGGATTAAACCAAGTATATAATTTCTTGGTATCTTTAATTTAGTCAGTATTTATGTAGGTACTGACAGACATAAGATTCTTCTTGTAAACAGACAACGTATATACTATAATCACCGAATATAGTAAACTATAAAAATATCTGTGATTACTAACGTGAGCTAATGCAAGTAATCCTAGTACATAGTACAATACCGGGCAACTCGCAGCAAAGGTGGTAAAGTTCTGATCGCTATTCTTGGTATTTTCCATAATGTAAAAACACATTTCACATGGTAGTGACCATGTGAAAAACACATGGTAGTGACCTCCCACCAAAATACATTATGGTGGGAGGTCACTACCCAGACCGGTTTCAGCCTTTTTTGAGGCTTCATCAGTGAGTAGCTAGATGGTATTGTACTACGTACTAGGACTACTTGCATTAGCTCACGCTAGTAATCACCGATATTTTTATAGTTTACTATATTCGGCATGAAACTCTTAGATTCCAATCTTTGAGTTTCTTATTCGGTTTTAAAACAATGTGGGATTTAATATTCCCTTAATTTAAATAATGTTTATATCGCCGAAATGAAGCCTATTGGCTCTTTATATTTAAATAACTTAATGGGTGCACCTGTTTGACAACTCGTATAGCAGAGTATATAAGTTCTTTTCGCTATACCCTTTGGTATTAATTTGGTCTAGCTACTCACTGATGAAGCCTCAAAAGAGGCTGAAACTGGTCTGGGTAGTGACCTCTTACCATAATGTAATAACAGCATACATTTCCTAGGAAATGTGTTTTTACATTATGGAAAGTATCAAGAATAGTGATCAGAAGTTTACCACCTTTGCTGCGAGTTGCCCGGTATTGTATTACGTACTAGGACTACTTGCATTAGCTCATGTTAGTAATCGCCGATATTTTTATAGTTGACTATATTTGGCATGAAACTCTCTAATTCCAATCTTTGAGTTTCTTATCGGTTTAAAACAATGTGGGATTTAATATCCCCTTAATTTAAATAATGTAAATAGAAAATGTTTATTTTTTCTTTTTAAATTTCTTTTTTTTTTTTTAAAGATTGCTTAATATATGTCGCCTAATTTATATGTAATAAAAAATAAAATGTGTATCTGAATGAGTTATTAAAGCAACACAACTTTTGTTTGTGTTTCATCATTTGTGGTTTGCGAGATGAAATGTTATCTTCTATATTTACCAATTTTGCTGTTCTGCCTTGTTTTTTGATATTTGGTCTCTGATCTATACACATTGACATAGTTTTATTTTTTTTTTTCTCTTTATGGTTTCTTTAAGTACTTTGTGGCAGTCCAAATATTATGCACATTAGTATCAACTACTCTGCTTATTGGTGTTTAAGATTAACACTAAAATCCACATGCTTCAATTTTTGATCAGTTGATACTTTTTTTTTCTTTTTTTTTAATTTTTTTTTTTTATATTATCTGCAGAATATTTAAGAATGAAAGCAGTAATCTGTTGTAATGGGATAGAATTTTAACTTTGCCATCATTTATGATTTCAATTAAAATCTGCAGTATCTCCATTTATTGGCAATAGAACTCAGATTAGGTTCTTTCTTGTTTTGCCTACTTGAAAATATATGCTAATTTAATAAATGTAATAGACTTGACATATTCTTAATTTTTTTTTTCCCATTATACATATGCAGGTTACCAAAGTTGTTTCTTTGTGAGTTTTGTCTGAAGTACATGAAGAGCAAAAATATACTCCTAAGACATATGGTAAGTTTTGTTAAAATAGCCTGAATTGCAGTTAATAATATTGTTTTTAATATTGTTTTATTATTGTCTTCTTAAATTCATCTAAAAGGACACATAATATCAATTTGTTGGTGGAGTTGCTCTGTATATGTTTGTGTGTATAAGGGCTCAACATGTTATGTAAATTTTACTTGCCACAAAAAATAGTCTTCCAAGACCCCCTGTTATTTAATGATATGTCCCAGTCAATCAATAAAGTGATTGTTCTGTATTGTTGTTTGAGTATTTCCTTTGTGTGAGAACCATTCCGAACTATTAGTCTGTTAAATCGAGGGTTTAGTAGTAAACCCTCGATTTAACAGAGTAATAGGGGCTAAGGGGTGTCCGTTAAATCGTCGTGAATTTTATAAAATAAAAATAACTGAGCTTGTGTAGCTCAGTGGATGTGGCGTTTGCGCACCACAGCTCTTGACTGCATGAAGGAAGACTTTGTTTCGAATCTAGTCGTCGACTAGAGGAAATTTTTCTAAGCCTTTTTTCGACTGGTTCCCGAGTTAGTCGATCTCTAGCACGGGCAAGCAGGTTTTTTCTCCCGTAAACTCAAGAAAATCGACCGTAGAACCCACATTATTTCAGACATTAAATATATTTTGTTATGGTTAGGGACCACGAGATGGCAGCACTTGTTGAGCTGTCTCTCTTCACTGTGTGCTGCTTAATTAGTGATAGCCTTGGTCCAGCTATCTCTGATTGGCTGCCAGTGGAGATTGAACTGCCCACCCAGTCTCCAAAAGTTAGGGCTAAATGGCCTTGCCTACTCCCTATATACAGGAATAAAAAGGCGTTAGCTGTTTTTTAATCTGTAACATTATACTGCAATTTTATCAATATTAGCACTGTAATAAAAAAATTGTTTTTTACACACACTTTTAGATAAGTTAATGTTCGATGTTGAGGTGCTTGGTTTAGGTAATCCTGCTTTGAAAAAATTCAAGTTTTTTTTTTTTGAACTTTTGAATTCTGTTGTTTTTTTATAATTAACTCCCTAAAATTATGAAAATGTGTGTAATAAAACTGCCTCAGAAAGTCACGCCACGTGACAAAAGAACCAATTACATTGCGATTGGTGATCACGTCCTAATCATTCGCCGAACATGTTTTATGAGCGGTGACTCATTTATGTCAGCTAAATTACTAGTGTTTTTCCAACATATGGCCTATTCGCCAAAATTTGTTAAAAATAACAGGAAATTAATAACAAAAAATAACCTGTTAATTTAATTATAAGCAAATCTTAGTTAAAAGCATGTTAAAATTAACGGTGTTAATTTTCACATGTGACATACAGACCGGAAATTTTGTCTGTTAAATCCGAAATCCATTAAATCGAGGGTTTACTGTATTTTGGAAAATATAATTATCTTTCAGTATTTTCTTAAAGTTAAAGAAATTTGTTTAGAAAGTTCTGTTAAGTATTCTATTTTGTCCAGTCTGCAGCAGCTTACTAGATGGGAAAATCTACTTGCCACAGGTGAGGAGGGGAGAAGTGTATTCATCAGGGTGTGTGTGTTTGTGTGTGAGTGAGAGAGAGCAACACTTTACATACTGTAGTTGTACAAAAGTTCTGCTTACATTTATTTCTTGAGATTTACTACAGATAAAGGTGTGTGTATATAATAAAGATTATTATTTATTTATTTAATCACAGAAAATCACTAGTTTTTCACATTGTGATAAACTGACTTTATTCCAAAGCCAGGTTTAATTTTAATCACCATAAATCTACTTTTTTTTAATAAACTAAGAAATATTTAGATACAGTCGACAGAAAATTCCAGGAGAGTTTGATCCATATTTAGCCAAGTGGTTAGCATTCCTGCTTTCTAACTAACAGGTCACAGGTTCGAATCCTGGCATGATCATGGATGTTTGTGATTGTCTTCAGTTGGAAGATGAATTTAATCACCCAGTGTGAGACCACCACCCTGATTATTGGAGGCCTGAAGTGTCTGAAAAAGTTCCATGCTTGTTCTCTCTCATGTAAAAATAAATAAAAAATTACACCAAATATATAAAAAAGACAAAAAAGAAGAATCTTAGCCCATTCAGGGAACAAATGTACTATAGGTTTAGTACATCCCCCCCCCCCCCACACACACACACAGCCCAAAGTGTGTGTGTGTGGGGGGGGACTTACACAGGCTAGGTGTATTTATAAAATTATTTTCCAAAACTGAGAAAGTTTGAGGCAGTCATTCTTATTTAAGTTGGACTGAATAGAACTTTATCTTTCATTATACAGGTTGTATAAACTTGTGCAGTACTTCAATCTTTCAAAAAAAAAAAAAGAAAAAACACCACTTAATGGAGTAATAGCCAAACCTGAAAGATCTAATTACTTTAGCTAATGGAAATCAATATGATCCTAGTGTTCCTGTAAATATCACAGATTTACCAGTTTGTCCATGATATGAATGATTCCTTACTTGGTATAGAAGAAAAAGTTGATCTTTCTGAGAGCATATAAAGTTCAACTTGTGATGAGAATGGAAGGAGACCTGCATGTTTAACAGACACCTGAATAGCTTTTCTGATATTTCCTTGAAATAAGGGGAATAGGAATGTGAGTGAATCAATGTCTTAAGAATGCTAGAGAAGAATAGTGATGATGGGAATTAATGTTGATGTATCTTCCTGTATTGGTTTTTTTTCTTAATGGTAGAAAACTAAAACTACCATCTTACTTAGGATTAATATGTCTAAGAATTGAAAGACTATTAATTTTAACTTGAATTTTATGCTAGGAATTAATTCTTGAAGAAAAATCTAATCTGATAAGGAAAAAGTTCCAAACTACAAATACAAACTACAAATGTTGTACACATAATGTAACTAAATGAATTGAGGTGCAAGTGTTTAAGATATACTGTTCAAAATGCTGCATATAATAGTTGGCCATAGTGGGATAGACTGGGGAATCAAGTGCAGTTCTCTATATTTGCAAAGTTTATTCACAAAAATTATAAATGCTAATAGCAGAGTCAAATAATGTAATGTGAAATCTGTAATAATTTCACATCTTTTAGCAGAGTATTAAGGAAAAAAACTACATCCAGGTTGATTAAATGGTTGGTGGGTAATAGCGATTCTTACAAGTATTCGGAGCATTCCAAGGAGAATTAATTATAATGGGAACGTTCTGTAAACTACTGTTTTTGGTTAATTTGTACATATGACTGCCTATAGAATTCACCTTTGGAGTTTATACATTTGGTTTTCATTGCATCATGCCATTTGCTATTCCAGGATATAGTGGGGAACTAGAGACCATGCAACTGATTGCTACTTCTAATGTGAGTGAAGTAATGTCTTGAGAATGCTAGCTTTTCTACAAAAGTTGAAATGTAAGGGAATATCTTGAACTCCTCATCAGCCATGAGGCTAGTACCTCATGATTGTATGCTGGCAGTGTTAAACCATATTACTGTGGTTAAAGACAAATCTATTGATGCATTATATTCACATGAACTACATCCAGATTTTCTGTCACCAGTTATGAAAATATCTCGCTCCATAACCCAAGCAGTTGATCATATGGCAGATTTTAATCTTACCAAAACACAAGCTATAATCATCATGATCAGCTTTCAAAGTTAACTTACTTAAAGAGCATACAGATCAAAATCTGAAATTTTCTTAAAAATTTAGATTTTTAGTTGACTTTCTTGCAAAGCTGTTAATGGAATAATGGAAACTCAGAATTGCATAAGGATATAGCTCACTTAAGGGTTAAGGCTAGGTAACTGAAAGGAGACCTCCCTATTGCTTTTGAGAAATCTAGAGAACTAATCAGGGCTTCTGACTCAGTATCCAATCTCACCTTCTTTTGGGGTGCACCATGCTGTTAGGTATCCATTTAGATGCTGAATAAACAAGAATGGGCTGGCAATTTTTATTGCTTTAAAAACAAAAAAAAGTAGTCAAGCATGATGAAATACAATGGTAGCTATGGCATTCCATAGTTAAACAAGTCCTTTTCCTCACTGTTTTCTCAGGAAACCAGAAAAAAAACAGTCGAGTCGTGCTGAAACTTAGCATTAGCAGAAATGGAAATAGGCTCTAACAACATATTCACAGGCAAAAAGGTGGAACCAGCTGAATAACTAAGAATTAAAGAAGTAATATGATCCCATAATTGGTGCTGCTGAGAAGAATAGAACAGGGGAGATTCTGCTAAGTAATAACTTCTTGAGTATTCTGCAGTTGAGCAGGTTCTTCTCTGAAGAACCTGCTCAATTGCAGAATACTCAAGAAGTTATTATAATTGCAGAATACTCAAGAACCTTCTCTGAAGAGAGTGGAAGGAAAAACTTTCCTTCCACTCTCTTCTTTTCTGAGCCTTCTCTTTCAGGGTTGTATACCTTTCTCCATTCAGCATGTCATCTAGCATTGTTTTCCTTACTCTTCCTCTGGGTCTTTTTCGTTCTATTTTTCCTTCGATGGCATCTCTGATTCCATTCCCTCTCAGATTATGTCTGATTCAGTTTCCCTTTCTTCTTTTTATCCTCCTTAACAGACTTCTTTCTTCTTCTACTCTTTTTAAGACCTCTCATTAGTTATTTTATCTGTCCATTTGATTTTTTTCCTTCTAATCCACATCTCAAAGCTTTCCAAAATCTTGATTTCTTCTTTCTTCAATGTCCAAGTTTCAGCTGCATAGAAGGCAACACTTCACACATAACATTTTATTAGTCTGAAGAAATAATGAAGAAATTCCATTTTCTATTAAAGGCATCTCTTCCCATCACTATTCTTGCTTTTATGTCACGTTTACATCTTCCATCACTACTAATCACACTTCCTAGATATTTAAATGTCTTTATTCAATTTTTCCCCATTTATTCTGATATCATATTTGCCTCTTTCCTTGCTATTTTCATTAACGTTGTTTTTCTTATGTTAATTTTCATTCCATAATTGATACAGGATTCCAGTAGTCTGTTCAACAGATGTTGTAGTCCTGTTTCAATATTTGATAATGTCTTGTCATCTTCATATCTTATTGCAAATATCTGTCTACCTCCAATCTTTATTCCTTCTTCCGAATTCTCCAGTGCTTCTTTTAACATTGCTTTGGATCATGTTAAACAAAATTGGTGAAGAGAACAGCCTTGTCTTACTTCTCGTCCAATGATACCGGTTCTGTTGTACCATATGTCTCTCACCATGGCAGTTTAACTCATATATAGTGAAATAATTAGCCTTCTGTCTTTCCAATCATACCATTCTTTTCCATTACTTCCATCTTATCCCATTTTACAAAGTCAAAAGCTTTTTCAAAATATATATAACAGATATTAACTTCTTTATTCACTTCCAGACTTCTTTCACTTATTATTCTTAACAGTCCAATCGCATCTCTTGTTCCCCTACCCTTCCTGAAACCAAACTAATCTTCTCCAAGAAATGCTTCCACTTTAGATATAATTCTCCATGTTAGGATTCTCGTAAGTATTTTTGATATATGAGAAATGAGGCTTATTGTTCTAAAATCCTTGCAGTTGCAGTTCACTGCATTACTTTTCTTCTTTGGTGTAGGTATAAATATTAAGGTCATAAAATCTTTTGGTAATTCTCCTTTGTTATAAATTAAATTTATTATTTTGGTTATTTCTTCAGTAGTTCCTTTCTTCTGAAGTTGTTTCAGGAATTCTGCAGGTATTTCATCTATTCCTTTTGCCTTTCCACATTTTAGTTCTTTAGTGGCCATTTCTACTTCTGTCTTCAAAATCTCTGGGCCTAGATCATTTTCATTTACCTTCTTTATATCTTCTAATGGCAACTCATTTGGTCTATTTTCCTTGTCATATAGATCTTCAATGTATTCCTTTCATCTCATTAGGATTTTATCTTCTTCAGTTATGATTTCTCCATTCTTATTTTCTATGACTCTAGCTCAAATTCAATTTCTCTTGTGATTTCTTGTTTATGCTTCTTGCTTTTTCATACAAAAGATCATATCTTCCCACTCGCTCATAAATTTCCATTTCTTCACATTGTTTTTTAAGCCAATCTTCTCTACTGCTTCCTGCTTCCCTTCTCAATTTGTCATTCAGGGTTCTATATTGTATTTTCCCTTCTGGGGTGTCTTTATCTTTCCATTTTCTTCTTTCTTCCATTAGAGAAATCATCTCATTAGTTATCCAAGTTTTTTTCTTATTCTTTTAGCTCTTACATATCCAATTTTTTGTATTGCAGTCTTCTTTATTTTCTATTTAACTTGTTCCCATTTCTTTTCTGGATTTTCAGTTTTGACAAAACTCGTTTCATCTAATTCTTTCTCCAATCTATTTCCAAATCTCTTGGTATTTTTTAAATTTCTCAAAGTTCCATTTTTTCCTTTTCATAGATTCTTTTATTTTCTTTAGTTTCACATTTATTTCTATGAATAGCAGATTGTGGTCAGAGTAAATATCAGCTCCAGGATATGTGCATGCATTTTTTTTACACTATTCTTGTATCTTTTCTTTACTATAACGTAATCAATTTGATAACTTTCTGTATCTCCTGGTTTTTTCCATATGTAGGTATCAGATGCAATTCAGAAGCAATAACTATAGGATATTATATTCATGGAATAGCGATCAAGTCAAGGAATGAGTAGCTGTAGGATTCAACACTAGATGTAGTGATACGAGGGTTGTTTGAAAAGTTTGGTAAATTTCCAGTAGACAGCGACAATTCGTTCATTCATACCAGTGTTGGCACGTATCATCTTTTCATGATCCCTGTCAAAATTTTATTCATGTGCAATGCATAGTTCTTGTTTGGCAAACATTTAAAATGTCTGTGTTCGCATTTTTCATTAAATGGGGAGAAAAATGAGTTTTGTGCAGATAAAGCATCCACTTCTTCAGATAAAGCACTTTTATCTGAAGAAGTGGATGGCTGCGCAGATCAAAACCGAGTTAGATGCAGTTCATGGGGACTCTGCACCACCATTAACATGTTCGCTGCCAACTACGAGTATACTCGTAGTTGGTAAACCACCTGCACAAGCCAGCTACGAGTATACTCGTATGACGCTTACCGCCGGCAACGAGATTAACGTACTGACCTTGAAGAAGTGAAATTGCTCGGCATAGGGGAACAGACTATGCCGAAGTGGCGTGGCAGCGAACGTGTTAAAGACTATTTATTTTTGGATAAATGAGTTTAAACTTGGTCGTAAGTCCACCAAAGATGAAGTGTGCTCTGGATGTCACTATGAAGGAAATGATTGACAAAATCCATGGTATCATTATGGAAAGCCGCTGACTGTAATTGCTGAGATTTCGGGCATCTCATCTGAATGGGTGTATAATATCCTGCATGAAAAATTGCACATGAAAAAGCTGTGTGCGCGATGGGTGCCGTGATTGGTGACTGTCGATCAAAAATGCATGCAAAAAGACATTTCAACGCAGTGTTTGGTGATGTTTAATCACAATTCGCAGGATTTTTTGTGTTGATTCGTGATTGTAGATCCACTACTATACATCTGAGTCAAAGCAGTGGATAATGTCTGGTGAAAGAGCACTGAAAAAAGTGAAGCCTGTTTTGTCAGCTGGGAAGGTGATGGCCACTGTTTTTTGGGATTTCCAAGGATTTATCACGATGGACTATTTGGAAAAGGGCAAGACAATAACAGGAGTCTATTATGCGTCATTGTTGACTGTTTAAAAGAAGAACTGAATTAAAAACGACAAGATTGGTGCTCAGAAAAGTGCTCTTTCACCAAGACAATGCACTGTCCCACAATTCAACACTAGAATTGTTCGGCCATCGCAATGGCAAAATTGCACTAATTGAGGTTCGAATTGTTTCCACATCCACCATATTCTCCTGACCTGGCCCTGTGTGACTTCTTCTTGTTCCCAAACTTAAAATTTTGGCTTAGTGGGAAAAACATTTCTTTGAACGAGGATGTTGTGGAGGCTGTCAGTGACTATTTTGCACAATTTGACAAATCCTACTTTTTAGATGGGATGAAAAAATTGGAAACTTGCTGGACCAAATGTGTAGACCTCAATGGAGACTATGCTGAGAAATAAAGGTGATTTTTTCCAAAAAAAAAAAAAAAAAAAAAATGTTATTTTTTTTTACCAAACGTTTCAAACATCTCTTGTAACTTCTTGAATGGTAGGCAGTTTGAAGTAGAGTATTGTGGAAAGTTTATTTTTCACTTGGTTAGACTATAATAAATTTAGTTTAATCCTTTATCCAAGTGTGAGCAAACAAAGTTTGTGCCTGAAAGTATCTTCAGGACTGGGGTAAGGTGGTACAACACCAGGCAACTCGTTGCAGAGGTGGAGCAAGCTAACATCACTCCTATCTCAGTATCTCCCATAATGCAAAACGCATCTCCTTGCGGATATGTATAATGTTATGCATTAAGGGAAGGGCCACTACCCAGACTAGTTTCGACCTTTATTCCGGTCTCTTCAGTGGGAGCCAGGCCCAAGTGGAGATACCAGACAGAAGCATTAGCAAGGTCAACTCTACCTATTAGCTTGCTCCACCTTTGCAATGAGTTGCCCAGTGTTGTACCACCTTACCCCAGTCCTGAAGATACTTTCAGGCACAAACTTTGTTTGCTCACACTTGGATAAAAGATTAAACTAAATTTATTATAGTCTAACCAAGTGAAAAATAAACTTTTAACATCTTTCTCTAAATCCAGAGTAATTTAATAAAAAAAAGGTGGCACACCGTTTGGCAACTCGTATAGGTAGAGATGACCTTGCTAATGCTTCTGCCTGGTATCTCCACTTGGGCCTGGTTCCCATTGAAGTGACCTCAATAAAGGTCGAAACTAGTCTGGGTAGTGGCCCTTCCCTTAATGCATAACATTATACATATCTGCAAGGAGATGTGTTTTGCATTATGAGAGATAGTGAGATAGGAGTGATGTTAGCTTGCTCCACCTTTGCAACGAGTTGCCCGGTGTTGTACCACCTTACCCCAGTCCTGAAGATACTTTCAGGTGCAAACTTCGTTTGCTCACACTTGGATAAAGGATTAAACTAAATTTATTTGAGTACTGTGGAAAATATCAAAATGGGATGTATAATGAAATTTTTTGTGCCTGTGTTGTTCTCGTAGAGTCATCTTCTAAAAAAGTGGAAAAACTGTTGCTATTTCATCATTTCAGATTTTCAGTCCTTTTTTGATCTTTGTCCCAAGAACCACTTCTGCTGTTCTTTTCATTAATTTGCATATGTTTTATCTATTCTTCATCTTTGTAAGAAGAAACAGGAATTTGAAACGAGTGCTTGAATCAGTTGGGTTTGATGGATTTCTAATACTATCCCCATGGAGTAGATTCTTGTGGTTTGTGATTTCCATCTTGCTTGGATTGCTATTTTTGAGATTACCAGAAAATGGTCTGAATACATGTCATTACTTCTACAAACTATTTTTCTCTTATGAAGATAGTTTTTTTATTCATGATTATATCATCTATTAATAATTTTAGTCCTATAAAAATTATTAATAACTGTAGGAGACTTTAATGCTATAAAATTTCATGAAGTGCTTTTTTTTTTTTTTTTATGAAATTTATGATTTTTTCCCCCTCTCCTTTGGAAAATGTTTTCCTTTTAATTCATAAAAGGACCAGAAATGTCAGTAAATTTCTGTTTTGATTTAAATTGTTCTCTGTATCTGCATACAATCTGGTATACTTGGGTTCCCTTCTCTAGCATTAAAGTCTCCTACAGTTATTAATCATTTTTATTACAATGTCTCATCAGCTTTTCTAAATCATTATAAAATATTTCACTTTGTTCATTTTAAGAAACTTAGGGGTGTTTTTGGTGAGAGGCATGGTAAATAATTCCATCAAGATGTTTCTTGTATGGAACTTGCTGAAGTTTCCCCTCATCAAATAAGAGGGAACTTCAGCATGCTGCTGATTGTTATTAATCAAAGGAATTCTCCTGCAATTCTTTCCAGTGTAGAGTTTAAAGAAGACATACTGTAAGTAATGAATATAAAGTAATATAAATAAAATTGAGCCTCCATAGTTCAGATGGTAATGCAGTTCATCTTGTAAGATAAACTGGCTGGCAATACACCCAGTTTGCAAATATCCTGTAGATAGGATAAACTGTCAATGTATTAATTAGTTTTCTACCAAAGTTGAGTTATTTTGGTCATGATTAGCCATTGAGCCACGCATTTAAGAGGAAAATGAGATGTGTGCAATGCGATTTTAGTAGTAAGTAAATTATTGTTAATTGCTCAGTGATATGCCATTTACGTTATGGTCTTCTTGATTTTGGTTGTTTTTCATGTTAAACTCATTTTTCCAGAATACTCATTTGTCTATGATTTAATATTTTTTAAATCCTCTGATAACAAGGTTTTTTTTTTTATTCTGAGAGAATTTCTTATAACACCGACTTTTAGTATAGATTTCTTATAAATCAGTTAATAGGTTTGACTCCTGCTCTCAATGATCTTTCTGTTGAGAGCAGTAGTAAACACTATTAACTGACTGTATTAGCCATAAATTAATTTACAAGAAAAGCTATTTATTATCAGCTTGTTGCAAGCCTTAATAGGCTTTCTCATTCAGGAGCTTTTCATCACATATATAAGTTGATTGAAATTTTGTGATTCAGTAACTCATTATAGCAGTTTAATTTTCCAGACTTCCATCCCTGTGATTCAGTGCCCTGCCACCATGTTTGCTTTGTGGTGTGATCCACAGACATTTGGAAAGTGGTGGGATCGTAGTGGTGTTCCTGTACTGTTTTGGATAGATGGGCAATCTTGGATGGTCCACCCAGGACCAGTCATCTATTGAGCTTGCCTGCAAGGGTCACATGTATTGTATATCTTCTTCCCTGTAGTGCTAAGGCAATCCTCAGTGCCATATCACTTCTCAATGCAGTCATTGCTTGCAGCTAGTGTTAGAGTATGGCTCTATTGTGTGTGAGGGGAAATTCTAGTGCTGAACACTCCCTTTTTTTAGTGTCTTTCATCCTCAACTATATTGGAAGCTCTCCCCCTCAGTCCCAACTAAGTTCAGAAACCTTCCTGCAGTAGCTGACAGTAAGAAACAAAAGTAGCATTTGAAACACGATGCTAATATTCCATCTTTCTACATCATACATTTGACATGTGAGTGTTCTGTCCCAAAATATTATCTTTTCAAAATCAATTGGAAGACTCCATTCAGGAGATATATAACAGTTTGCCATAAACACTCAGAACAATGCTTCTTTTTATAATGTTTCAAATAACAGCTTTATACATGTAAGAGAACTAAATAAGAATTTCTTACTCCTGTATATTATGCTCAATATATCATGAACTTTGTTCATGAAGGCAGAAGAATTAGTTACATTTAAATTATGAATACAAGAATGAGTCATACGGTATGTACATAATCTCAGTCACAGCACTGTACAGTAGGAGGAAACATTAGTTCTGAGAAGTGGGTATAGATGTATAATTAATAAAAAAAAATTAAATGATTAACAACAATCACTTCCCAAAACTTGACATGAGCATACATTCTGTCCAATTAAGATTAGGATGGTTGTTTAGGGCTTCACATGATTCAAAAAATAGACAATCAAATTTGAACCTACTATAGTGTAGCATCTTGGTCCAGTAAACTCTGTCTAATGCTGATGGTATGTGAAGCAAGGATTGAACCTTCAGATTCCAAAAGTCTTATATAATCATGATGACATTTTTGAATTCTAATAGAAGCAAAATGGTCAGTCTGTCTAAAGATGACAAGAACAGAGTATTCGATAAACACCAGGCAAGGATGGGGGTGATAATGGTGGTAAGAAAGATGACAACTTCCAGACTGTGAAGGTGGTATTTAGATTATATCTATGAAGGGTCCTTACTATTTTGTTCAGATGTTCCTTTATGGTGGGGTATGCAGATCCTTTTAATATCAGATTGCAATCTAGGAGAGAGATGATAATTACCAAATATTTTCCGTATTAAGGTCTCGCTGTATCCATTAAGTAATAGAGTAAGTTTCATTTTATTTAATTCTTTTAATAGAAGAGACTCACAAGAACAAATTGTACATGCACAAGGCTTTTGATAATACTTATTTTTGTGAAGGATGATGTAAAGATGCATGGATATATCTTCCTGTAAAATTAATATTACCAGCAGAGTTATGCCATATTCAAGTATTCAAAATGGGAGAGACTAGTTAGATTCATATTTAGTAGTGAACTTGATGCAAGTATATAAGGAGTTGATTTTATCCAGAAATTGAAGTACTGTTTCAGAGTGAGACCCAGATTGTGAAGATATCATCCACAGAATGCAGCTAAATGCTAGGTTAAGCAAAATGGTGTTAGAAATCTGATCCTCTAACTGCTTGGTAAAAATAATAGGCCAAAGCAAGTGATATGGGACTACTCAAATTACAGTACCCTCAATCTACTGAAATGATTTATTATGCCAAATAAAATAACTTGCACTGATAGTAAACACGGATAATCTGATTATGTCATCGGGAAAATCCATTTGTAAAAGTAGTAGTTTCTTGAAGTGGTATATTTTTGAACAATGAAACCACATCAAAGGAAACCATAATTTCAGACTCTTGAAGATGATCATTGTTATCTTTTCATCAAAAGATAATAATGATTGTTTTGAAGTAAAAACTATTTTTGATATGAGGTGTCCCCCCCCCCCCCCCAATAAAGTTTTGTAGAAGTCTTGGAAGATATTTTGCTAAATAAGTAGGAGATCCTATGAAATCAACTATTGGATATAATGAATAAACAGATTTGTGCACTTCAGGAAGGCCATAAATATGTGGAGGACAAGCATGATGAATCCGTAACTTTTCAGTGGTATTAGTATCTAAGGAATATGTTTGATCTCATAATTTAATTTGTTTAACTCGTTCCATATAAAATCTCTGTCGATTATGCTATAAGCAGATGTCTCATTAAAAAAAAAAAAACAAGTTTGCAGTTATAGTCAGTAGTATCCATTAGAACTGTTGCATTTCCTTTGCCAGACTCAGTAATAACAATGTTATTATTTTGGTGTAAAGATTGGAGTGCTTGTAATTCCAGTAAAGAAATACTTTGAGGAGATTTTATACCATATCTGTGCAATCTCAAATTTTAGCTTGCTAACTTCATCTGTATGTTATTCCATAATGTCTACATTCCACACTTAACATAAAGTCTAAATGAGGCAAACAACGAAGTGTTACAGCAAAATTTGGACCTTTTGACGGTATGCTTAATTCATCACTGGTAAAAAGGACAGTTAAATTTATTATCCATTTTTCATGAACAGAGCTGGGTGGTTGTTAAACGAACTGACAGCTTTGTTCTAATAATTCAAACTTACAAATAAACTTCTGTTTATAGTTTAAGTGAGCACACATCTAGCTGAGGATAGAAATTCTACAAATTAAGTTGCTATTCAGGACTAAAATTTAGAGTTTCAAGGTCAGAGATTTTATTGTTAGAAAAGCAGAACTCCTTAACATAATGTATCCTTTCTGAGAATAGGGCTTATCTAGCTTACTCCCCACAGAGAGAAACATTTACATAGATTTAAAAAAAAAAAAAACTGTATTTCATTTCATCAGCTCCTCTAACATAAAGAACATTGTTGCACCTAATCAAAATTTCTCCAAGATTTCCACTGAGCATATGGAACCATGCACAGAGCATGCACAATTTGTTCTTCTGAGTCTCTTCTGTTAGAAGAATTAAATAAAATGAAACTTACTCTACTTGATGGATACCGTGAGACCTTAATACAGAAAATATTCGATAATCATCTTCTCTCTCCTACATTGCAATCTATTGTTATAGGGGATCTGCATACTCTATCTTTAAAGGAACATTTGAACAAATAGCAAGGACCCTTTGCAGATATAATTTGTATATCACCTTTAAACCAGCCCAGAAGTTATCTTTCTTCCTGCCTATCACAGATATATTATCACCTCTATCTTTGTTTGGTGTTTATCAAATACCCTATTCTTGTCATCTTTGGACAGACTGGCCATTCTGTTTCTATTAGAATCCAAAAACATCATGATTATATAAGATTTTTAGAATTTGAAGGTTCGCTCCTTGCTACTCATGCCATTGGCACTAGACATAGTTTACTGGAACCATACCTAGATGTGCTACACTACAATAGGTTAAAATTTGATTGTGTACTTTTTTTTAATTGTTTGAAGCCTTACACCACCACCATCTTAATGTTAATTGGACAGACTTTACGCCTGTGTCAAGTTTCGGGGAGTGATTGTTAATTTTTTTTTTTTTTTTTGGATTAATTAATTATACATCTATACCCACTTCTCTGAACTCTTAATTGTGTTTCCTCCTTTGTGCAGCTGTGACAGAGATATACGGATGCTGTATGACTCGTTCTTGTATTCATAATATAAATCTTATTAATTCTTCTATCTTCTCCATGAATGAAGCTCATAACATCATTTGAGCAAAATATCTAGGAGTAAAAAATTCTATTTAGTTTTCTCTTACATGTGTTGAAGCCATTATTTGAAATATTATGCTATGTCTAATGTGCATGCCTCTATTAAACATCTAGTGACTCGTTCTTGTATTCATAATATAAATCTTATTAATTCTTCTATCTTCTCCATGAATGAAGCTCATGACATATTGAGCAAAATATCTAGGAGTAAAAAATTCTATTTAGTTTTCTCTTACATGTGTTGAAGCCATTATTTGAAATATTATGCTATGTCTAATGTGCATGTCTCTATTAAACATTTAGTAACACTCCTTTCTGCAACATCGTTCAAGGAATATAATCTCCCCTTTTCACACATCAATAAATGCTATTTATTTCCTGCTGCTTGTCAGGCTCTATATCCCAAGTCCTTTGCATTGTAAGCACCAAAAATATGGTCATCCTGAGACTGCCTATTCTGACATTTGCTTAAGGCTGCAATAAAGAGCTTGAAAACAAAGACTGTTAGTAACACCCAAATATATGTGCTAATGGCAGAGATCATCTTGCACACTCTCAAGCATGCCAGAGGTGAAAAGATGAAAAATACTCAAAAGATCAAAACATGGTAGAGTGTACATATCAGGAAGTGAGGAGTAAGTACACCGTGACAGTAACATCTGATGGTAAACTCCCCTCTTATGCTGAGAAGGTAATGTTAAAAAAATCATTTAAGGAGACATTAACATGAATGTCCAACCTTCTCACAATCGCATCATTCCTCAGTGCTCTGATTCTCACAAGAACAGATCAAATGGAGGGGAATGAATAGCGCCTCACTCCTCAAAATGCATGAAAAATTATTTTTTTTTGCATGAGAATTCTTTAGTCAAAAAAAAAAAAATTAATATTTCTCAAAAATACAAGGAAATAACTCCAGGTGCAGAAATAAATTAGATACCTCTGTGCTCAGAGAAATCCAAAACTATTAAAATGGTCAGTATCCTAGATAGACACAGTTGATTTTGTTTTGATGTCTTGGATATTTTTTTTTCTTGCGAGAAAGGAATGAACACAGGCTGTTCACACTTCACCAAAAAAAAAAAAAAAAAAAAAAAGGTGGAGGGGAACAAGACCTGGCAAAAGCAAAACTTGAGCCCAAACGGATCTTCTATATATTACTTTCTGTAGTGGAATTTTTGTAGATTCCGATACATTAATAACAGGGCCTCTTGCAGAAACATAAACCAGTGTGCTTTTACTTGTAAGAAACTCGTGTGAAACCTGATGAGGATTATATTCATTCCCTATTTAGTCATTGGTAATGACTGAATAGGGAATGAACCCATCCACGAAGGAGCCACCATCCTTGTGGACAATCATACCCCATTCCATCAAATCCGACTTAGTGCTAATATCAGTGAAGTTGCCATCTGCTACTCTTTAAGACCTCTTCTTACAGCTTGTTGCATCTCTGTACCACCTAGTAGAGCTATATTCCAGGATGAACTTGAGTTTGTTAGTCACCCTCCTACACTCATGTTGATGACTACAGTCATCAAATTCCTGATATATACCCTCAAGGGGTGTATAGGATATGATAGTACTACATGAAAAATTACATCATTACTAACATCCTATCTACAATTTTCCTCCAAATCAGTCAAGACTCCAACGTTATCAGATCTAATATTCTTATCTTCTAAGGCTCTTTTTACTGTATCAATCCACCTATATCTTGGTCTTCCTCAAGGTCTTTTTCCTGCCAACCTGGCAGAGAACACTTGTTTTGCTAATCTTTCCT
Organism: Typopeltis vanoorti; assembly: GCF_054136105.1. NCBI lineage: Eukaryota > Metazoa > Arthropoda > Arachnida > Uropygi > Thelyphonidae > Typopeltis > Typopeltis vanoorti. The sequence goes on from NC_143562.1 coordinate 33,033,456, forward strand.
TGCACATTCTGTTTAAGTGACCATACCACCTGAGATTAACTCTGCCAATGCATTCTTGGATGTTGACAATGTCAAGTTCTTTCCTAATATCCTCATTTTTAAAAAGATATTGCCATTGATGCCATCTGTTCACATCCGTAATCTTACTCACGACTCATATCTGTGGTCTCTAGTCTTTGGTGAAGTGTTTTTCTTCTGACCCAGCTCTTAGATCTATAAGTTAAAATTGCTTGAATACTGTCTTGTATACAGCTAATTTTGTGTTTTGGTTAATTTCTCTCTTATTCCATATAAATTTATTCAGTTGAACTTCCTACCATACCAGCTTTGTTGATTCTGTTGTCTATTTCCATGTTTAATTTACCATCTTCACTAAAAATCATGCCTAAGTAGCTGAAATGTAGATTCTCCATTCACAGTGCAGTTGATATTTTCAATGTTTCTGCCTATTTCCATTGTCTTTGTCTTTTTAATGCTGACCTTCATACCATATCTATTACAACAGTTATTCACTTTAGTTAGAGAAGCTTGCAGACTTGTAGTGGATTTATTTAGAAGTATAACATCATTCGCATAAGGCAAAGAGCTGAGATTAACATTTCCAATTTGATATCAGGTTTAATCCACTATCTCTTAATGAATAACAGAGGGAATAAAGTACAGTTTTACGTTGACTTACGAACCGCTCGAAGTACAAATTTTTTTCATATCTCATTTTGACCTCCAAATATGAATCTAGACTCGAAATACAAAACCGTGATGCTTTTCTTTTCAAATGAACTAAAGTCTGTTTTACATTATACTTTTTTTTTTTAAAAAAAAAGTATAATGTAAAACACTTAGTACTAGAAACCCTTAGTACTAGAAACAGGCTTAATGCAGAGTACAGCACCAGCATATATGTATGCATGCTTAGCTGAGTGAGCCACCTTGAACCGTCTCTAGTGTAACAATTATTGTTACTACACATATTTATCTGAAATATGACGAATTCTGCACATATTTGCTTTTTTGTGTATCTATTTCGGTATTTGTATAAACAAACAATACACTTTGTGAAGGTTTTTTTAGGTTTGTATTATTATGTGTACTGTATGTATTTCTTTTTATAAGTGACATGTTTTATTATAGCTTCACGTTTATTTTCTGAATAATCTACCAGATAAGCGTCATTTCACTGATCAGCTTATTTTCAACATGCGGCTAAAGAAAACTAAGAAGAGAAGAAGAAAATCACAATAGAAATTAAGAAAGAGATTGTGGAAAAATATGAGAAAGGAGTCAGGCAAAGTGATCTGTGTAAGCAATATGACTTGTCCAAATCCACTATAGCTACAATTGTCAAGGAAGCAGATTTTTTATTAGAAACTGGATCTGGCCAAAGGAGTATCTATCATGTCATCTCGAAGAAATAAAGTTATGGAAGAAATGGAAACTTTACTACTTGTCTGGATTAATGACATGCAACTGAAAGGAGATAATGTATCTCAAAACATGATCTGTTTACAAGCTTAAACTATTTACAAAGATCTTTCACAGAACTCGCCATCCACTAGCAGTAGCAAAAACATAGGCATCTTCATCTTCTCATCTTTCTTTTACCTTGCGGTGTCGAGGATTTATTAATCATCGGACCTCAAACCGATCACAGGATAAGGTGGTCAGCCCTACATCCTGGTGTATGCTATGTCCTGTAGTGTTGAGTTCCCAAGGCCGGTTTGCCTGCTTTGCGGGATGAAAAACCCCAGGATAAATTGAGGAAAAAAGCCCTACTGTTCATGTCCAAGACCGGCTAACTTGGCTATGGTTGAGGAAAATTCCTTCAGCTCCTCATGCCACCGACGGGAATTGAACCTAGGACACTCTTTCCCAAGGCATATGGTTGCGAAGCGCACAGTCACTAGGCTAACCACACAGACGAAGATATCGGCAAAGAGTTTAAAGATAGCAAAGGATGGTTTGAGAACTTCAAGAATAGAACTCGTACCCATAGTGTTGTTAGACATGGAGAAGGTGCTAGTGCTGACAAAGAAGCTGCTGAAAGGTTCATGAAGGAATTTCAGAAATTGATGGTGTTAGAGGGTTACAGACCAGAACAAGTTTACAACTGCGATGAAACTGGGCATTTTCTTCCAGAAAATGCCTTAGAGAACGTTCATCACTAAGTAGGAAATGGCATTGCCAGGACACAAGCCAATAAAAGACAGACTAATTTTGCTTTTTTTTTTATGTCAGTGGTAACCTGTTAAGATAAAACCTCTTGGTTTACCACTCTGAAAATCCTAGAGTCTTTAAAATGCAGAAAGTTATCATGCATGAACTCAGCATTATGTGGAGAGGTAACATCAGTCTGGATAACCAGGCAGTTCTTCTGTGAGTGGATGACAGAGGTCTTTGCTCCCACAGTGAAACGGTATCTACAAGAAAAGGGTCTACCTGAGAAAGTTCTTATGATGTACAATGCTCCAGCACATCACATCCACCACAGTTGGATGAAAATTTGGATGAAGAGTTTAATTTCATCAAAATTAAGTTCTTGCCTCCTAATCACCCCATTACTCCTACAACCAATGGATCAATATGTTATTTCCAACTTCAAAAAGCTTTATACCAAAGTCCTTTTCCAAAGATGTTTTGAAATTATCACTGACACAGAATTAACACTCAGGAAGGGAATTCTGGAAAAACCACTTCAGTATTCTTTATTGTTTGCGTCTTATTAGTCAGGCATGGGAAGATGTTTCTGTGAGAACTCTAAAATCAACCTCGAAAAATTTATGGCCTGACTGCGTTCGAGGAACTGCATTGGAAGGACCTGAAATTGACATTGTGGATACAATTGTCTCCCTGACAAGACCATGCATTTGGAAGTTGGTGAAGCAGATGTAGAGGAGCACAACGTTGAGCTGACCACTGAAGAGCTACAGGAGTTAAGAAGAGAGCAGGAAAAAAGAAAGGGATAAGGAGGAAAAGCAAATGTCTTCAGAGGACTAAGAAGACAGCAACAAAAAGGGAGCAATTCCAATAAGTGACACACACACACACAAAAAAAAAAAAAAAATCTTGAAGCACTGGGGTGAATTGCAAGAATTGGTTAACAAGTGGCATTCAAATCAAGGTGTTGTTTCTAGAGCCACCAGTATCTTCAATGACAATGCCATTAATCTCTTTAGAAAGGTGTTAAGGAAACGACAGATTCAGTCAACATTGGATAGGTTTTTTAAACCTCCCATGCCTAAGAGACAAAAAGAAGCAACTGATGCCAACAAACCAAACTCCTGAACCACAAAACCAGCCACAAGAAAATTTATTTTATTTTACAATTTCATGGAACATGATTTTCATACTAGTCATGTAAAACCAAAGATTTCATAAATAAAAATTAATATGTAATGGTATACAACAGTGTTTCTCAAATTTTTCCTATGACGGAACACTTCACAAATATCCTGAAACTTTAACAGAACACCTTAGTTAGTCATAGCATTTTAAACCATTCCAGGCTCATATTCATTATGATAATTTTTCATGGAACACTTATTCACTTTATGCAAACACAATTTAGGCAACCTGGGTATACAAAATGCATATTTATAGTGTAAAAATGCTCCTTCTCCATTTGGTTACATTTTCTTCATTTAGTTGAGAAGAGTTTTTTCCTTTTTTTGGATTTTCTCTCTCTTTTTTTTTTTTTTTATTTTATTTTATTTTTTAAAATGGGAACGGATTAATTGATTTCCCATAAGATATAATGCATACTTTTTTTATATACGAACCGTGGTCAGGAACGAATTAAGTTCGTAAGTCGAGGTACCACTGTACATCCTTGTCTGACACCAGATTTAACATTAAACCACCTTCCTGTATTTCCTTCAATTCTAACTACTGACTTACAACTCAAATAAAGACTAAGTATTGCTTGATGTTCCATTGACACCATATAACTGTAGCGTTTCAAATAGCTTCTCTCTCTCTCTCTCTCTCTTGGTACTTTGTCATATGCCTTTTCCAGATCTCCAAAACTTTACTACAGTCTTTGTTATATTCCCATGATTTCTCAGCCATTTGTCGCAAAGTGAAAATATGATTCTGAGAGCCTCTATTTGGCCTGAATCCAGCTTGTTTTTCACCAAGCTTTTCTTCCACAGTCCTTCTCAATTGTTTCTCAAGTATACTTGCATATATCTTACCAGGAACACTCAATAGAGAAATACCTCTGTAATTCTCTCATTAAGTTTTATTTCATTTTTTATATATGAGTACTATGAGAGCTCTACTTCAATCATCCAGAATTCGTCCCTCTATCCATGCCTTCCGAACTATGTAGTGCAGCCACTGTAAGACTTTTATACCTCCATACTTGAGCATTTCTGGTTGAATATCATCTACTCCTTCTGCCTTTCCACATTTCAGGCTTTTGATGGCTTTTTCTGCTTCAAGTATGGATATGTATTCCTGACTGCATCCCTGGTCAGTGTTTTTTACCATTGTTGTCACTGTTTCATTTACCAATTTTTCAAAGTAATTACACCATACTTCAAGGATATCTTGTTTTCATGTCACCTTTATCATCTCTACCACACTCTTTCCTCCATTCTGAGCTTCTTCAACAACCTCCAGAATATTTTGCTATGTTCTTGAAATTAATATGTTCTTATCAAAACCAAAGTCCTCTTTATGACTTTTGTTTAGCTATCGATACAAAATTAATAACGGAAAAAAACTCACGTACAAAGATTATTTAATAGTATAATTTTCGCCTGTGTCACAGGCATCTTCAGTACATTAAGCTCAAATTAAACAATAAATTATTGTTTACTTTGAGCTTAACGTACTGAAGATGCCTGTGACACACAGGCGAAAATTATACTATTAAATATTCTTTGTACGTGAGTTTTTTCTATTATTAATTTTGTATCGATGTGTCTACTCACGGTATACCTCTTTTAAAACTTTTGTTTAGCTTGTTTTACAGTGTTTAGCTTTCTTACATACTCTGTATTCTTTAAAAGCATAAGCTGACTTATTTGGCAAGAACTTTTGATATGCTTTCTTCTTTTCCTTCACTGCCTCTTTAACTTCCTGTGTCCACCATGCAGTTCTAATTTTTCTATCCTTGCAGACAACTTCACCACATGCCTCTCTGGCTGAATCAATCAGTTTTCTTCAAGGCTTGCCACTGAATCTCCAAGGTTTGATTCTTGTTCTCAAATGCTTTCATTTCTTCTTCAATAATCTCTCTGTATTTTAGTCTACAGTTCACATCTGAGAGCTGTTCAATTTTTATTCGCTTTAAAACTTTCTTACATGTTCTCCTTTTCAATATGAAATTCAATTTTATTCTGCTCAAGACAAAATGGTGATCACTTCCAATTTCAAATCCTCTGTAGACTGGTGTTCTTCACCAGAGAGAAAACATCACTATCAACAATAACATAGTCAATGAGACATTTCTTATTCCTTGCCTCTTCTCTCCATGTGAATTTGTGCACATTTTTATGTTGGAATATGGTGTTAGTAATAACCACTCCATGTCCTGAACAGAAATCCAACAGATATTTGCCATTATTATTAGTTTTGCTCTTTTCTCCAAATTTTCCTAAAATATTTTTGTATGTCTGAAAATCATTTCCTACCCTGCTATTTAGATCCCCAACAAGGATCAACTTTCCCTTCTTCATTGTGTCAGCTGCTTTTTCTAAAGCCTCAAAAAATTCTTCCACTTCTACCTTAGTAGAATCTTCTGTGGGACCATAGGCACAAATAAGTCTCATTGTCCAGTTCCCCATTCTCATATTTGCACACATCACTCTACTTGAGGCTACCTGCGATTCAAGAAGATTAGCCTCGTATTTTGTGTTGAATACTATGGCTACTCCTTCTTTTCCTTGATTGTCATTCCCTGAATATAACATTTTGTATTCATTGCTCAGAGAGATCTTGCTTTTTTTGTTTCAGTCACCCTTATTATGTCGATCTGGTACTTATCCAATTCCTTGGCTAGCTCCATTTCTTTGCTATTCAGGCTTCTTATGTTGATAGTGCTGATCTTGAACTCTGATGTTGAGTTGGGGTTGGTTTTAGGATTTGTTCTAGTAGCTGACTTTTTGCTGTTTGCCCTGGTTCTCTTGGCGAAAACAACGGGGGCCTTGTTTAACCAGGCAACGCCTCAGCCGGCATGAAATTGTGTCATGTTGTACCATCATTTTTTTATTTTGGTTTCAAACAATAAGAATACAATTTGGTTGGCTAAATCCCAAATTGCCACCCCATCTGCATTTGTTGTTCAGTATCCAGGTAGATACCTAACAGGATGCACCACGAGAAGGTGAGGATTGGACATTAGGTCAGAAGCCCTAATTGGTTCTCTGCATTCTTTTAAAGGCTATGTGGAGGTCTCCTCTCAGTTATATTGCTTTGACCCTTATGCATGCCCTCATAAATACATTCATAGTGGTTGATTTAAATTGTTACAGTACTCTGTAAGGTTAATTCAATCATTTTCTTGTGAAACCTGGTCTCTTACATAGGAAGCTATGTATTTAATCACAAATACTACAATAAGTTTTAAAAGAGGTAAACCGTGAGTAGACATAACTATACAAATAAATAACGGAAAAACTCACGTAGAAATATTATTTAATAGTATAATTTTCGCCTGTGTGTCACAGGCATCTTCAGTACAATTAGGCACAAAAATTAAACACTAACTGACAATTCCAAAAAGCGCCACCTAAGTAGCTGGTGTAAGATAACTAAAAATGTCAATAACTCTCCTAAAAAAAATTAAAAAAAAAAATAAATAAATAAAAAAATAAAAATTATACTATTAAATAATATTTCTACGTGAGTTTTTCCGTTATTTATTTGTATAAATACTACAATGTAAAATAGATTAAAATGCTTGGAATGTTTTCTCATCTTTAGTAGAATTTAATTCTGCAATAGTTAGCTCCTTCCCTATCAACAAAGTAGTAAATCATATTACTGAGTGTATAATACTAGTGACTACAACTGCAGTACTCAAAACATCAGTGTGGTTTCTATCTTTCTCTAAACAGACAGATTGTAATTCAGAATGTACAGCAATGAAGTCCAAATAAGTTTGGGATATCTTTCACAAATACCCCTCCAAATAAAACTTGATTGATTTCAAATGAGCTCATGCCAAAGCATGATACATCAACCTTCAGAGCCAGAGGGACTTGTGCATTCAATTTAATTCACATCTATTGCCAGATCAACTAGCACTAGATAGATGGAAATGAAATCTAGAAAATTTAAGACTACATACTGCATACTATTCTTGATATTTTATAAAGAACTCCAAGCAGCATGTTAAAAATATGGTTCGTATTACTGTGTGAATACTGGTTAAACTTAGTTTAAATGAGCATTTGGAAATAGAATTTCAAATATGAATTTATGTAATGTATTGAATTCTATTCCATCAACTTTATTTATAACCAAATCGAATATTTTTTTAAGAACATTTTAGAAGTTTGACTCATGAAATATTTATCTCAAAATATTTAATCTTTTTTTTTTATTCTTCTGTTTTTATTTTATTATATATATATATATATATATATATATATATATATATATAAAAAAAATAAGTTTAATGACTATTACCGAGAGAAAAGATGGCAAGATATATTTAACAAGATACTACTAGTTTACTAGTTTCATTACAAGAACATCATCAGGTATCATACTCAAAGAAATATATAAAAAATTACAGAGACTTAAAATTGTATTAACAGAACAAGTGAAAAACAGTAGCATGTTTGAAAAAATGCAAGTATGAGTTCCATACAAACGAATACTACGCGCTGTCGCGAGTGCGCCAGTACTGAACAGAAGCAACGTGTGCGTCCGAGAGATTGTAACTCAGGCTGTTGTTGATATGAGAGGAATCTAGAGAAATTTCTCTTGATTCAACAATCTTTCTTTCGAGTTCATCGTAGCACACATGGATATTAGCAGTTTGAGTCCAGTTTACAATGTGCTGGCGGCCTTCGTCTGAGTTAGCAGAAAAGAGAACGTGGCTAGAGAGAGTGCTAGCTCTAGTCCTGTTATAGGAGATATCTCTACGGTGTTCATCCAAACGTAGAAGGATGGATTTGGCAGTCTGTCCATAATAAGGCTTTCCGCAATCACACAAAATCTTGTAGACTCCTGGAAACTGAGTAGGAAGATGTTTCTGTTTATGTTTGCAAAGTAATGAACGAAGTTTTGGAAGCGTAGTGTAGCACGTTTTGAAGTTAAATTTCTTGAGAATCTTTGCCAGTTTTGGTGAAAGAGAGCTGATGTAAGGCAAGGAGATGAAGGCTCTTGGGGGAGGGGGATCTTCAGCAGTAGTTGAGTGCCTGGGGGAAAGAAATTTGTCAATCTTCTTTGGAGAGAAGCCATTGTTAATAAACGTTTTTTTAAGAAAACTGAGTTCATTTATAATTTCTGTTTCTTCGGTAAGTAATGATTTGGCTCGGTGGGCTAAAGTGGAAATAATACCACATTTTTGTGGAGGATAATGATGGGAGGAAGCATGAAGGTATCTGTCAGTATGAGTAGGCTTTCTAAAAATTGAGATTTTAATGTTCTCAGCACATCTGGTAAGTTTGAGGTCTAAAAAGGGAAGAAAGTCATCCGATTCCAGTTCGAGGGTGAAAGAGATTTTTTCGTGGCACTTGTTTAGGTGGTCTAAAAATAAATAGAGGTTATTGACGCCATCTTCCCAGATGAGGAAAATATCATCAATATATCGGTACCAAACTTTTGGTTTAAAGTGAAAGGAGTTAATAGCTTTTCCTTCAAATTCGTTGAGAAATATATCCGCAAGAATCGGAGAGAGTGGGCTGCCCATAGCCAGACCTGCGTTTTGTAAGTAGATCTTGTTATCATATTTGAAGTATCCTGACTTTATGCAATGGGAGAGAAGAGCAAAGAGTTTTTTTGATAATTTATTCTTGAGAAGATTGAGGACTTCTTGAGCAGGAACCTTTGTAAAGAGAGAAACAATATCAAAACTTGCCATTAAATCTGTTTTTTTAAGTTTGATGTCCTTGATTTTAGAAACAAAATCTGCAGAGTTTTTAATATGTGAAGAAGAAATTCCAGAAAGATTTCTTAGAAAACTCGCTAGAAATTTGGAGAAATTATAAGTGGGAGAGTGTATGTCCTCAACTATAGGTCTGAGTGGGCAGATTTTGTGTGATTGCGGAAAGCCTTATTATGGACAGACTGCCAAATCCATCCTTCTATGTTTGGATGAACACCGTAGAGATATCTCCTATAACAGGACTAGAGCTAGCGCTCTCTCTAGCCACGTTCTCTTTTCTGCTAACTCAGACGAAGGCCGCCAGCACATTGTAAACTGGACTCAAACTGCTAATATCCATGTGTGCTACGATGAACTCGAAAGAAAGATTGTTGAATCAAGAGAAATTTCTCTAGATTCCTCTCATATCAACAACAGCCTGAGTTACAATCTCTCGGACGCACACGTTGCTTCTGTTCAGTACTGGCGCACTCGCGACAGCGCGTAGTATTCGTTTGTATGGAACTCATACTTGCATTTTTTCAAACATGCTACTGTTTTTCACTTGTTCTGTTAATACAATTTTAAGTCTCTGTAATTTTTTATATATTTCTTTGAGTATGATACCTGATGATGTTCTTGTAACGAAACTAGTAAACTAGTAGTATCTTGTTAAATATATCTTGCCATCTTTTCTCTCGGTAATAGTCATTAAACTTATTTTATAATATTCCTACCGAGTAAATATGAATTCTCCTAATATATATATATATAAAATAACTAGTGCATAACGTTTTTAGAAAAAAATTGAGTTAAAAGGCTAGAATTTGTTTGAAGTTTTTTAATTTACAAATAAATATAATTAAAGAAATATAATATTTTAGCTTTTATTTGCCCTTTGCTGATACTTAGCACAAATAATGTTTATTAATAAACAATACCCATTACAGTGACAAATGCAATTCAAGTATTGAATTGCATTCTCCATTGTTAATGGATATCGACCCCCCCAGATGAAGAAAACTGTATACAAAGTGACAACCAACTTCTCGTGTGCATGGTGAAATTTTGTCCCTAGATTAGAAATGTTAACTTCTTTCATAGTGCAGAAACTTGTTCCAAATTGTAGATATCTATTTGTTTCTAAGTTTGTAGAAATTGACTTTTTATAAGCAAAATCTGTTTAAAAAAAAAGTTCTGTGAAAAGTCTTAATTAAAATTTGAAACCATTATTACTTTTAAAATTAAGTTGCATTTTTATAAAAGATTTTCTTATCATATAATAAAATTTTATTATTTTTTTAAGCGTAAATGCACATGGTCCCATCCACCAGCAACAGAAATATACCGGAAGGATGATTTATCTGTTTTTGAGGTTGATGGTAATGTTAATAAAATATACTGTCAGAATCTCTGTCTCTTAGCAAAATTGTTCCTGGATCATAAAACACTCTATTATGATGTAGAACCTTTTTTGTTTTATGTTCTCACAAAAAATGATGAAAAGGGATGCCATTTTGTTGGATACTTTTCAAAGGTTAGTTGAACATTTATCATTGATCCTAATATTTTGAAGTATTATTTTAATAAATCCTAATACATCATTATTTATTATAAAAAAATTTTCTTAAAGAAAATCCAGTGCCTTATGCTATTTTATGAAATTAAGGGCTTTATGGAAAAATCTGCTAAGCTAAAATGTAAGATAATTAGCTAAAACATTAAAAATTCATTCAACATTTTGTGAGTCCCACTCATGAAAGGCTGTTTAGCTTGTAGTACATTAATATTACCACTATGAGTATGCTAAAGGTTAGATAACTGGGAAAGTGATCTTGAGTTCAGCCATTGGAACTTTATCAAGCTACTTTAGGCCACTGTTAAGCATAGATGTGGTTTTATTCCTGAAATCTCACCCAAAAACATTCAAAATCATGCCCATTGTGGATTTGTACCATAGCATATTGGCTGGAGTTCATATATGCTAACGATAATGCATTGCATTATATGCATTTGAAAGGGTGTGTGCTTTGCATTATGAGATACTAAGGCAATTTATGTGAAACTATTAGCCTCTGTATACAAGTAGCCGAGTCGTGAAGATGCTTCACACAAACATTGTTTGCCTGTGAATAATAATGCAAAAATATAATTTCTTGGTATCTTTAATTTATATGCTAACCAGGCCAGATTTAACTCTACATTCTAAATCCAGATTGTTTTTCCATGTTGGCTTATTTCCTCCCCTCTCATATATTAAACAATTATCCTCTTCAATTTTTAATTTAGTGTCTCATCCAGCTGATCTGCCTTATAAGTCTAAAATATTTTCTTGTGTTTTATATATTTTTTTTCTACTTCCATGACATACTAATTGTAGCTTTTATTAGTATTATGGCTTTCTAAATTCTTTACCTCATGGTTTTCCTTTAAGAAATCAGCAAAGCAATTTTGTTAATCCTCTTTAGTTGTTTAGCCTTTCATGTTGATCTTTTCACTTGTTGTAATTAGACTTTGGAACAATGGTATTACGGAATTGCAAATCTCTGACGTGAACTGGCTTAATATTGCACCAAAAGTTATGTACTCAACACAAGAATCCATATATTGACTTTTTTAAAAATTGGTTTCAATTAAAGGTTAAATTGGCCAGACCGCTGTGTTGAACCATTTTGCACTTGAGGCAGATACTTGGAATACTGTGGTATTTAAGTTTTGAGTATAAGTGGATAATGACAAAAGTCTATTAGACTATTGATCACCTTCAATTATTTTAAAATTTATCTCCATTTAAACTTTATTATACTCTCATTTATAAAGGTTCCTTGTCTGTTAGAAGCCATATAGGTTCTTTATCAAAAGCTCATTTGTAAAAACTGCATTATTTTCAAACACAAACTGCTGTTGTAGTTTGAAACAATTGCTTAGACCAGTGGAATGCTTACTTGAAAGCATTTGATGACAAAGATATAGAATCTTGGGCAGAGTTTGCCTTAAATGGCACAGTACCAAGTTAACATACTCTTTGACAATATAAAGCTTTGTAAGATGACGATGTAATGAATACTTGAATTGGTAAAACAACTTGCACATTTATTTCATCATTATCAATTTCCTAATACATATTTCCTCCAGGGGTGTTTAGGACACTATGTTAATACTACATGATTAAGTTCAGATTATTACCAATCTCCTGTCAATAGTTTCCCTCCAGATAAGTGTAACTTTTCAGCCCTTCAGTATTGCCATATATTACTGAATTGTAGGACACTTGTGATTACATCAGTCACCTGGACCTTGATCATCTTGGTCTCTTTCCTGCTATATTTACACCAGACATCTGTTTTCCTAACCTCTCCTATTCTATTTAAATGACTTGAAATTAGATCTGCTTGCACTGTCCTGAATGCTAACAATGTATGTTCCTTCCTGATATCTTCATTTTCAATGATTCTGCCACTGATGCCTCCTGTACACTTTACTAATTTTTCTTGTAACTTTCATATATGGTTTCCATGCTTTGATCAACTGCTTTGTCTCTAACCCAAATCTCAGATCCATAAGACTAAATTTGTCTGAATACTGTCTGGTATACTGCTAGTTTTCAGTATATTTTGGTTAATTTCTCTCTTATTCCATATACATTTATTCAGCCGGCTCTTTACCACACAAGCTTTACTTATTCAGTGTATTTCTGTATTTAATTTTCCATCTTCACTAAATATTGTGCCTAAATGGCTGAAATAGTTTATTACTTTTCAATAAGTTCTCCATGGAGAATACAGTTGAAGTTTTCTATGTTCCTGCTTCCTTTCATAGTTTGGTCATTTTAATGCTAATTTTCTTGCTAAATTTGTTGCAGCTGTTATTCAGTTTAGTTCAAGAATCCTGGAAACTTGCATTGGATTTGTTTAGGAATATAACATCTGCATAAAGCACTAATTATGTTTGATATTCTGATCCTGATATGAAATTTATTGCCATTTTATTTGAAAATACAGTACATATATTGATGAATAAGATTGGAGATAGTATGCAACCTTGTCATACACCTGATTTTACATCAAACCATTTTCTGTATTTCCTTGAATTTAACTGCCTGAATTACATCTTAAATGTTTATTTACTATGTATTATTCTGTACAATGTTCCATTTACCATAAAATTTTAGTGTTTTCAAGCTTTTCTCTTAGTACTTTGTTGTTTTTCCAGATCCACAAAACTAAGTACAGATAGATCCTTGTTGTATTCCCACGATTTCTCAGTTGTTTGTTATATAGTGAAAGTCTGATCCCAACAACCCATATTTGATCTGAACCTAGCTTGTTCGAATTTCACTTTCATATTATTTATTCGTATGATGATACACTGGCCGTGAGGCCCCTTTTACAAGGAAGTATGGCACCATCTCAATCCTCCCAAATATTATCCGGACTCTGGACCGGCATAGCTGACGAATCAGGCCTATGGCTGGGTTGTATATATTCCTGACTGTAATCCGTGTGTGTTCACGTGGCTGGTTTGCCTGCTTGCGGAAGGAAAAACCCTGCTGTCCATGCCCAAGACCAGCTAACTTGGCTATGTCTGAGAAAGATCCTTAAGCTCCTCACATCGGTGACGGGAATCTAACTCAAGACACTCCTTTCCCAGGCATATGGTTGCAATGCACATAGCCACTTGGCTAACCACATGGACTTCACTTTCATAATAGAGCAAGAAGATGAAGACTGTAAGTCTCCTGCCATGCCACGATAGAGGCAAATTGAGGAGGACGTTGATAGAAAAACAAACCAATTCCAGGTTGTGCAGAAGGAATAATGCAGAATTTGATAACTTAGTCTGAGTTTGATAGAACAAAGTATTTATATAATTAACAGACTGAACTGAAATGGTTTTAGTGTTAGGTGTCTAAAGAGGGCTTTGTTCACCATGCACGTTGAAGCAAAAATTCAGGAAAACTTAAACAATTAGGGTGGATGCAGGTGAGTGTGTATGAGAGTTTTACTTCTCTCAAGTAAAAATATTGAATAGCATAGTCAATCCAGGAAGTAAAAGTGGTTGGAGACCTAAATAGGATGTCCAGTTTCTGTATACCAATGCCAGAAGTATCAGGAACAAGAGAGAGGAGTTTGTGGCATTGGATAGTATAACCTTGCCAAAAGTTATAGGCATTAGTGACACTTTGCTAATGGCAGATGATATAGTTACAGGGATAGAATCTAAAGAGTTTAGTATTTTCAAGGAGGGTAGAGAAGATAGGTGGGGGAAGGATACTGTTGATGAGAGCAGATGAAGTGCGGCCAAAAAAGAATAGGAGATAGGTGGGAGGGTGGCTGTTCATTTGGGGCAGTCTGACATGAAGTTAAGGTTAATAAGACAAAATATACAGTTGGTTTCTGCTATAAGTCAGGGGGTTCCATGGATGATCTGGAAGCAAATTAATACAAGTGCATGTCAAGTGATTATTAAGGGAGAGATATATGGAGATATAGATTGGAAGGAAGAAAGACCACATAGCAGAAAGGAAATGGAATTTATACACCTACTGAGAGAAAACCACTTGAGGCAACAATGGAGGGGACTCAGGATGCAAGAGTAACGGACCTGGTCATAAGATCAGAAGAGCTATCCATAACCAATGTGGCTACATTGCCTCCAATTGGGGAAAGTGGCAATGCAAAATATGAGGATTATTCTATCAAGAAGGGGTATATGTGGAACTACAAGGCAGGTGATTATGACAAGCTTAGAAGGAAGCTTGGAGCTGTGCCATGACATAAAGCAAAGGGATGTTAGTAGTGCATAGGAGATAGTTAAGGAGCATCTAGAGAAGCAGTATTAAATTGCATACCTTAGGTAATAAGAATAAATCAGGTAGGAGTTGCTTTTGCCTGCTTCTTAACATTATGAGAAGCAGGCAAAAGGAAATCCCAAAGAGTTCTTTTGTATGTGGCAAATAAGAGGAAAAATAACCTTTTGAATAGTGATGAGGTGACAGAAGGAGATAAAATCGTTGAGCTACTTAGTCAGCCACTTTACAAAAGTATACATCCAAGTGATGTTAATGCTGTGATATGTGTCAGAGATTGATATTGGAATACAAGTGAATGAATTCGAAGGTTCTTAGAATATTGCAGTATCTCAGTGTAAATACAGCTGTGGGATTAGATGGGATATCAGCTTGCGTTTTGAGAGAATGTGCAAGGGAATTGACAATGCCTCTTACTAGGGCTATTTAAGTATCAGTTCTGGTATAGTTCCAAGGGATTGGAACAAGTGCAAAATAAACCTTTCTTAATGGAGGTTCTAAGACTGCAGTAGCAAATGATATAAAAATCAGTATCTCAGGAGTGGTGTTTGTTAAAGTACTAGAAAAATTAGTCAAAAAGAGAATTCAAGAATGTGCTGATAAGAATATGATACTCTGATGGGCACCATGGCTTTGTGAAAGGTCAGTCATGCCCTAGTAATTTACTAACTTTTTATCATAGTGACAGTTATATATGGAGATATTAGATTGGCTAAAGGAAGTGGCTATATTATGATTTTGCTGGATTTTGTAAAAGCATTTGACAGAATACCACATGGATTTCTGTTATACATATCAGAACAAATGGTGATGGATATGACACTGGTCATGTGGATAAGAGGGTGGTTGTTGGAAGGATATCAAAAAGTGGTATATGGAGGTGCAGAATTCAAGAGAAAGCAGATGACTAGTGGTGTGCCACAAGATTCAGTGCTAGAACCACTACTATTTAATTTTTACTTAAATGATATAGGAAATAACCTTAAGCACGCTAACGGCCAGGACGTATATATATGTCTACATTTCCATGGATGCGAAGTGCATATTAAAATTGTAATAATATTGATATTACATTGAAATTTATGATGGATACGAAGCTTTTGAGGATGCATATTTTATCTTTAATGGCCGGTAAGGTGGTTAAAGGAGAAATATTCAGTTGTTTGCTGATGATGCAAAATTTTTTTTTTAATATTATCTATACATGAAAGACCACAAGACCTATAGCACATCAGAGCTGTGTGGGCAAGAGGAATAGAAGAATGGAAGATTCTGTTCACATTTTGCTTGATCAGTTGAAGGTTGTGATCTTTGGGGAAGGCAGAGTGGGAGAGACTATTCCAAAGGACAGAAATAGATGGGATGAACAGTGAAGTTGGTTTGAGTTTCAAGATGGACTGTAAAAGGGTTAACAGTGGCTCTCGTTTTAATGATTTTGGAGGAGAGTGGAGGAATAATAGTGGTCAATTGAGCAGAGCACTGTCCATGAAAGTAATCTGTAGAAGAGGCATGAGACAGAAACTGAATGTCTGTAAGAGAGGGATTGAAGTGGATATGTAATAGAGGAACCGTTAATTAGCTGATTGCCCGCAATCCTAGAGTGGATTTTGGAGCACCAACCCATATATGGGAGCAGTATTCCATGTCAAGATGGATTTGGGCTTTGTATAGAGTTAGCAGGTGTGAAGTAGTGTCTTGTGGAAAAAAGTACAAGTCTTTTGGTGGGTGCAGAGGTAGGTTCAGAGTTACTGTGGTTGTGCCAGGAAAGATCAGAGATGCAGGTCAGTCCAAGAAGAGAAATGATCGTGCATGGATATTTCAGTATTACTGAAGGTAAGTGGGAGAGATGTGGGCTCTTTCTTGCAAAAGATCAGACATTACTGAGTTGTGGATGTATCCAAGTTTACGAGGTTGTCATTGCTCCAATGGGATATAGCTAGGAGATCTGAGCTCAGGTCCCTGATCATAGTAGATCTTGACGATTCTAACGAGCATTACAAGGTTTGCTGAATGAAAAGGAGGAATGGAGTGTACTGCCATCTACAAAGCTATGGATAGGATGGAAATCTGTGACAGCAGGTCATTTATATACAGGAGGAAGAGAGTAGGTGAAAGAACAGAACCCTGGGGTACTTCTTGCATTGGTTTGGAAATATTAAGCGAGTGAACTGTCCACCATGACACGTAGTGAGCAACCAGTGAGATAATTGGTGATTTATTTGCTGAGTGAGGAAGGCATCTTGTTAAGTAGATTCCTGTGCCAAACCTGATCAAATGCATTTGAAATGTTGAGGGCAAACACATGAGTTTTTCCATGGCCCGAGTCCAGAAGTGGATGGTGAAAGCAAGAAGATCAACTGTAGATCGTGAGTGGCAGAATCCATACTGCTGTCACTGATTAGTTGATATGTCTTTAGGTGGCTCAAGTTGGATTTTGATGAACTTCTCCATAATTTTAGAGAACAGAAGTGAGAGCAATTGTATGCTAGTTTGTTGGTTGACTTATCATCTTTCTCTGGGCTGGGCTGGATGTGACCCTGTTTCCATGTTGTAGTGTAGATGCTATAGTTGAATAGCATAGATTGAAGCGGCAATGCAGGATAGGTGTTAGTTCTGGCGCACAATTTTTTAACACAATAGGTGGGTACTATCAGGACCAGATGACTGGTTTGTGTTTAGGTTATCAAGGATTCTTTGGATTTGTTTTTTGTTGGAACACTGAGAGACATGAAAGGAGACATTCTTGGTGGAGTGGAGGGAAGAACTTTGCACAGGTCATCAATGCTAGAATTGGAAACAAAAAGTGATGTCAGTAAGTTGACCTTGTCTTTAGGTGAGGTAACTACAGTACTGTCAGGATGTGAGTAGTGGAAATCTGGATGGGCAGAAGTTGCTCCCAGTGGCCTTGGCAAGGGATGAGAAGAAGTGACTGTCATTTGGGCAGGAGGTGAGTTTGCAGCATTTGGCCCTTTCAGAGTCTGAATTGGACCTGGGTGACTATTCTTTTACAACGGTTGCAAGCTGCATAGTGGACAGCCGGAGTTTTGGTCTTGAGACATTCGTGGTAAGTAGAAGTTTTTTCTTTACAGCATTGGCACACTTTTTTTGAGAACCAAGGCTTGGATGGTGGCTGAGAATTGAGTAGTGCCAAAGGACATGAGACTGAACTGGTGGGTGAAGGTTGTTCTGTGGCAAAAGACTTGTATGAGGTTGTGGTCCGAGTTACCAAGAGGAGAACCAACAACCACAGTATACCTGGAAGAGAAGATTGTTAAGAAGAGGTCAAGTGTGTT
Source organism: Typopeltis vanoorti (assembly GCF_054136105.1). NCBI lineage: Eukaryota > Metazoa > Arthropoda > Arachnida > Uropygi > Thelyphonidae > Typopeltis > Typopeltis vanoorti. The sequence goes on from NC_143562.1 coordinate 33,051,598, forward strand.
GGCAAATTGAAGAGTTTGTTAAAATAAGGTATTCTGGTAGGAAGATTGATCTGAGATTGGTCATTGCTGTGGCAAACACTTAAGCATCCCTGCCTGCTTGATTGGTGAAACTGGAGAAGGGGAGCAAACCAATATGAGTTGTGGACATTGAAGACCCTAAGAGGGATGGCCTCACTATTGGAGTATTTCAACTGCAGAAAGTCGAGCTTTAGAAAGAGAGAGAGAGAGAGAGAGAGAGAGTTGAAAAGGTCGTAGTGGTTGATGGAGAGTGATAGAGGGAGCATATGAAAAGGGCAGGTTGATTTGGTAGAGAAATTTTGAGCAGTGTACAATGCAGGTCAAACAGTGGGATTCAAGGATGCAGTCTCTGGCATGGTGTGTCAGTTCTGACAAATGCACATGGGCTGCCCTAATGGCAGAAAGAGCTGTGTTACATGCAGTTTGGGCAGTTGAGGTTACCAGTTGGGATTCTGATAGGAATAGTAGTTAGATTTAGATGACTGTAGGAGGTGGTGCAAATGATATACACAAATGCTTGTGAAGTGGATGTGGGATTTTTTTTTTTTTTGGTAAGAATCGGTGTTGGTGGGTTGTTTGGTTGGATATTTTTTTTTTTAGTGGGAGAATTTTTGAGATCCACAGTGAAATCGCATTTCTTTTAATTGTGGTTCATTGTGTTTGGTGAGGAAGGGATAAAATGGAAGTGGGTGTTAGATCTGAAATAGGCGACTTCAGAATTTACCCGACGTCACCATTCCAGAATCTAACAATTTACGTAAAATCACACTTGCATACTTATCTTTTAGCAGTAAAAATGTGTTTTTTGTTTATAATAACTTCCTATATGATAATTTGTGAATTTTAAGACCTTATACCTAAGTGTCTAGCATAAATGTAAGTCAGAAAAAAAGGGCAAAATAAGAGAGGAATTCTTAATAAAATAATGCAAGTGAAAGAATGCAAACTATTCAATGACATAGGGCAAAGATCACCCTAAATACTATAAGATCAGAGAAATACTCGCGGGCATTACATCTTAGAAGGCACAATGATGCATACGTTCCCCAAACCAAGAAGTCCCGTATGTTAATCGGTGAAGTCACCCAAACAGAGACCAATGGGTGAAACGATGAGAAATTTCAAACTCGGAAGGGTGGCGCTCCAGGAGAAGGTATATAACCTGCGACACGGAAGAAAATGGCCCCCGTTTTTTCTTGTTCCTGAGTTTTCTCTCCGTGTGCTCCGAGAGTTCTTTGCGGTTCAGCTCTCATATTTGAGGGCTGACTTACGACAGAGTTCAGTATGACACCATAGTAGAGTTTCGGCAAGATTTACCGCAGGCCGTAGTGAGGAGTTCATCTATGTAAAAACCTAGGCAGAAGTATAGTGTCCAGCCCAAGCGAGCGTGTGCAACCCATGTGGCGTTAAAAATCAAGACAACCAGATTCGAAACGAAGGGTGGCAGGAAACCGAAGAAAAAAAATAGATTAGTACCCTCACTTATTCTAGCCCTTTTGAGATTGACTAACATTTAAGAGAGCGAAATTTGAAATTTGTATTAGAAGAAAGAGTGAAAAGTTTAGATCTGAAAAAAATGAGTATGTTTTCTTGAAACAAACTCTAGGAACTTTCAACCAGATAAAGATTCTGTTATGTTTGTTCTGAGAGAGTTTGAAGAATGTGTTAAAGTGCCTCAGTGTTAAAAATGAATTGTAATCATAAAATGTAATATGTATTGAGCTATTGAGACATTGAATTGCTGATACTTTGAAGTAGAATACTAAAATTTATTTAATACTGAGAGAGTGAATGAAAGATAGTGATTTAACTTTAGAATTTGATGATCAATTTAACTTGTGTAGCATCACTAATTGAACTTAATAAATGTTCGATTCTTTAATTATGTGTTTCTGATCATGTTGACTGACCCTTCATAAAATATCGAACCTGAGTACATGTGAGTGTGCGGGAATACCCCAATTGAAATTCTCGTAGACAGGCTTATACGTTGGTTATGCATTATTAAAACACTTAAGGAATAGAACAACATAGTTAAGGATATAAATTAAATTAAACTTTAATAAATATTTTCCGATATTTCGGCAATGTCACATTGCCATCTTCTAAAGGAACTTACACAAAGCGGATAAGGGATGCCAATTTTCTGTCTTACTTTGGCCAAACAGGCAGGACAGCGAATATCAGAATTTCTGAACACAAAGACTACATCCGGTTTCACAAGTACAGCCATTCTGGTCTTGCAGACCATGCTCTGGATACACGCCACAGAATACGGTGGAAGAAAGCTACAGTAATACACTGTAGCAAATACAAATACGAAAGACTATTTATGGAATCAGCCTCAGCCCTAAGAAATTCTCCAAACCTCAACAAATTTGGTTGTATGCGACTGCCCCAAATTTGGGAGGCTTACATCAACAGACCTTCAGCCCAACGGCCAAGAACACCTACTTAGCCCGCTAGAGGGCACCATCAGGACTTTTAGGAGAACAATAGCTTCATCTCTTCATTCCCAGTTACTGTGTTTGTAGTGCCTATGTGCACGTGATTTTTTGTGTAAGTTCCTTTAGAAGATGGCAATGTGACATTGCCGAAATATCGGAAAATATTTATTAAAGTTTAATTTAATTTATATCCTTAACTACGTTGTTCTATTCCTTAAGTGTTTTAATAATAAAACCCCAATTGAAAATAAGGGCACGAGTGCAAAATAAGAAAAAAATTATGCCAGAGAGCTCAGGTTTCTAGAAATTTAATTATATTGCTAGTAACACCTGATATTCTATAATTAACCTAAAGGCAGTGTCTATCTCTAACTTTAAGGCTCAGGAAAAAAATAAATTTGCTTGAGTAATCAGGATAATATATAGAATTCAGGGAACAGGTAATCATATGTAAGAAGGAGCATAAAAGAAATGAGACGTAAGGTTAAGCTTATTACTAATGTGGATCGCATAACAATGACGCAATCTATTTAACATAGAGACATACGCGATAGAACTTGATACTGCAACTGCAATAAGAAAGGCTAATGTAAAATGCATTGTCCCGAGATATCAATGAGAAAGATACTAGATACACATAAAAATAAGAAAGAAGGGACGACACGACAATGGCGCAGCCGGTAAGAATCTGATTATATAAAGTTTTAAGTAAGCAAAAGGATAGAATCAAGAAACAATAAATTATTGTATGATAAAATTAAACAAACTAAATAACTAAACAATAGAAAGCAAAACAAAACCTTAACATGGGGCATTCAGTGAGAGGAGAGAAAGAGACTTGCAGTCATACCTCCCACATGGAGGGGACTGTCTCCTGTCCATATGTGGCCTTGACAGTTCTCCCTGCAGTCACAAACTGGCAAAATATGTGGTTGCAGGATTTGATGCTAGCTGATCAGGAAGCCTCCAGGTTCATTACTACCTGGTTTGGTCTTGTGTACTATCAGTGGTCAGCCTGTGGAACCGTTTTACTGCTATGCCCTCAAATGGGGGAGGGTCCAGTTCCCCTATAGTGAGATTGGTATGTCATTGAAGGTATCACTCACTGGGATTCTGATAGCTGTGAAAATGTGGGAAGAGTTTTGGGGTGAGGGGACAGTTTTAACCTACTGTAGAGTAATAGTTGAGGAAATGTGGAGAGTTTGCAGGATGATTTAAATAGGCTGTTGGTATGGGTGTCAGCTTAATGTGGAGAAGTGTAACATTATGCATTTTGAGGATAAATAGATTACAAGTTGTGTACCACATTGATGAAAATGTACTCCAGGAAATAAATGAAGCTAGGAATTTTAGGGGTGGTGGTGATAGTCAGACTGTTTAGAGGACATATTGCTAAGGTTGCTCATAAGATTACTTGGCTGTTGAAGAACACACTAATAAGTAGAGAGAAGCAAGCTATTTCTCTTAAGGCCTTTGATACATCCACATCTGAATCACTTTGCTTAAGTCTGGTCTCCTGGTTTCTTGGGGATGAGGAAGTGGTGAAGAGGATTCAGGAGTGAGTGACCAAGATGGTCTGTGGAATGTTCCTTATGAAGATAGATTTAGGGTGTGCAGATTGCAGAATCTGGTTGGTAGGAGGGGAAAAAAAAGGGTGGGGGATGTGATAAAAAAACATTTAAACTGCTTAAAGGGTTTTATAGGATTGATGTAAGGGTCTACATCTCCTTTCACTGTGCATGCAAGTTATGTTCCTTCATTTTGTCTCTAAAAACTAATCGTAACAGTTCTCAAGCAGAAGCTTATTCTTGTATTTTTTTCTTGTGGTTTCTAACAGAAAGGCAGCCTGCATATTTTGGTCAAATATGTTCATTACTTTTAATGTGCATGATGTTGCACAATATGTCATTATTATATAGGGATGTCCACTTACCATGATTGGGACTGAGAATCACTTGTAAGAGAATTTCATGATCAGTGACACCCCCATTAAATTATATGTTTGTTGCTTTATATTACTATTATAATGGCACAGTATACAGATTTTTTAATAAAGAATATGAAAAAAAAAAATTGATCTTTTTTGAAGAAAATGTGTTAAAATCATTGCAACTGTAAATCATACTTGTAGAAAAGGAAACAATTTAGAAAAAATGAAAATGCACTCTGGAAACTTGTTCAAAAATATAACATAAACCCAACTGTGTTACATTTTACTACTAATAGTAATTAATAAATGAATAAAAAACTGCAAATGTTCAATGATGCAAAGTTTCACATGCACCAATTCAAATAATTTCTGCCATTACGCCTATCTTTTTCATGTCTATCAGTAAATCACTTCACTAGTTTCTTTTTGTGAATCAGTAAAATTTCCTCCCTTCACATTTATGCCTCTTTTATGGAGTTTTATTGCAAGTCATTACTTAATAATGCTTTTTTACAGTTGATTTGGTTTTTGATAAAATACCAAATGCAAATAAATTGCATATTTATTTGCATTTTGTTATGTGCATCATAGGATGGATGTCTTATTTCATTTTTCGACCTTATTTTTGTCTTTATTGCTACATACATGATTTATCTTAATTATATTGCATGAGATCAGATGAAAAACTGAAGATTTTTTTTTCTCTCTATCTATAAACAAAAATTTTCACAATTTAGAGAGATTATGGCACTATGAGTGAGAAAAGATAGTGAATTTTACGTACCACATGAGTTGCAAGGTGGTATAAACGAAGGAGCAAGACTGGCTATAGTTATTTGACTTGTGTAATGGGTCTCACTTTGCCTGAATGGGCCTTGCTTGTGAAATGTTTCTATAGGAAATGGGGGAAAATGCCTGCAGCAGCACTTTGCAAGTACAGACATCTAAAGACGTATATGTGACTTCAGTGATACCAAATGTAGTGTGCCACCGTTTGTTGAATTGAAGAGATGGGCAGTTTGACAGTTCAACCAGGAAGAATGTATCATTCTGAAATTCTGCAAATGACTAAAACTGTTGCAGCTGCAGTTAAGCTGTAGGTTCATGCAGTGCACATGCTGTAGCAAGATTGCCATATACAGTGTTATGGGGAACTTTGCATAAAGTGCTCTGATACCTGTATGAACTCAGCCACGGCCAAGAGTTGCAAATGGGAGATGCCAGAAACATTTGTGTTGACATTTCTGGCCTCACATGGAGGCAGACAAGGATTAGTTAGAACAGTATGGAATGATGAAGCACATTTTCCTGTTTGTGTAGGAAACACTCAAAATTGCCACATTTGGCTTAAATCCTATCCATGTTAAGTGGATTTGACTGATTTTGTTTTAATGCAAACTGGATATGACTGATATTGTTTTAATGCATTCCAAAAAGGGAGGAGGGAATCATACTAATACTTAGTATGATTGGTAAGCATACATTCAATGTATTTGAAATTTAAACTTCCTGTTCCTCTTTCATTCATTTTAACTTATCAGAACTGAGAATGGCCTCAGTACCAAGCTGTGAAAAGTCTGCTTTGAATAGTTTAGGTTGCACCTATTTTGTAATTATTTACTGGTGCTTGTCCATAATTTTGCAAATTCTCAGTTGCCTTAGCTTCTCAAGTTTCACTATGCAAATATTGTTGGTCTGTGATATAAAATATTTATTACCCCCCCCCCCCCCCAATAAAAAGTTTTTATTGCTTTTTTTCAGAAAATGATGTGCAATTTTAGAGTTCTCCTTTTTTAAAGGAATGCATTCTAGTTGTGTAATTTTTGCTTTAGTGTTTTATGATTTAAGAGTAGCTTGCCCGTTTTAAAGAAGTCACAACAAGATAGGTCCAGCAAAGATCACAATGAAATTTGTGCATACATTACTTTCCTACAGAAGCCATACTATGTTTGTTTTGCGAATAACAAACTTCCCTAGCTTTTGATGTCATGATGACACACACAGTTGAATGTAAAATATTAATCTCCTGTAACTCTTACTGCATATATGGAATTGCATATTTAGATAACAAAGTTCATTTCAAATAAAATAATAAAACCAGTTGTAATGTCATATATTTGTTACAAAATAGAAAAAATCATGAAGTTCAATATTCAGCTATGCAAAAATATGCAAATTATTTAAGTAGTAATAGTGGATCTTCATTAAGATTGTGTTCACTGACATATGTAGCTTAGCTTTCACATCAAATTGAATGGAGAATTATAAAGGAACTAGCTATTGAGTGTTTCATGTGATGTTTATGCAACTGTACTTGAGACAACTAGGCAAAAATGTGTAAGAGAAACTTGGAGGAAAAAACGAGCTGATTTCAGATCAATATTTATCAGGACATCAAATTTATATATTATCTTTTTACTTTAAGACACATATCCTCATTGATTGCTTTAGTCACATGTGGATGGGGAAACAGGTTGAAAGTTAATGCATAATATATTTACTGTTGAACAATAAATGCTGTAATCTCTTAGTGTTTGGTGTGTATTATAGTAAACTTCTTCAGGAGAGTGAAATTTAAGATAAAAAAGAAAATAAATTAGGTTTTGCAACAAGCAAACTTATGGCAGCAATATAGAATATTTGAAATAGACTACCAATGTTGTGCATGTATGTGTGACCTCTTATTGTGATGAGCAATGTGGCACATAGAATGTCTGAGATATGCCAAGTTTTTGATCCAATTCTAATGTTGGATCATACCTTGTTTCTTTTACACTCATTGGGGCTTTTAACATTTCTGATGATTTTTTGAATACTTTGACAAAGAAATTGTAATCGATATAAGCCATTTTTGTATGCTACCATAGCAATTCGTGATTTGTCTTTGTATATGTTGTTAGTTCCTCCCTCCACATCTTTGTATTCTGACACATATATCTCTCTCTTTGACAGACAACTTGTTTGTCCTTATAGCAAGTTTCACATGTCCAATTGATTTCTATACTCCTGTTTTCTTGAATGGTGAATGGGAAAGTTTTGGAGGTTGAGGGAGATCTGAGATCTATTTACCATGGAGAAAGTCACATTTATTCCTTGTTGACACAATATCTTTGAGATCTTGTCTATGATGGCTTGAAGAGAGTGATACTACCCCTTTATCTCCTTCTCTTGTCCATCTATTCGCATAGGAACTCTTCATAGGATGTTCTATACCGTTTTTTTTGTTTGAATAAGGCTGAGATGTTTGTTTTATTGGCTTCTTTTCTCTGTACTGCTAGAAATGTGTGTTCTGTTTATAGGGTTTTTATAATACCAATATGCTATGATAATGGTAATTTGATGTTGCTTGGAAGTATGTGCTTGTGTTTTGGTTTTCTGTAGGCCGAATAGCTAAGTTTATTCTATTTGGACACTCAAGAAAAGTATTTAAAAAAAAAGCAGACAGATGAGGTTTTTTATTTATTCATGCCAGGCAATATGATGAATACATCACTCACATACCATATCCAATATCCATCATTATATGGAGTAATTACTTCGAGAAATTGCTAAATGAAACGAGTAGTGATAGCACAGTAGTAAATACATTCAACAGGCATGCAGTCAGGAATACATATCCATACTTGAATTAGAAAAGGCCTGAAATGTGGAAATGCAGGAGGAGTATATGATATTCGACAAGAAATGCTTAAGTATGGAGGTATAAGTCTTACAGTGGCTGCTTTGCATAGTTCAGAAGGCCTGGATAGAGGGACGAATTCCGGATGATTGGAGTAGAGCTCTCATAGTACCCATATATAAAAAGGGAAATAAAACTGAAAGTGAGAATTATAGAGGTATTTCTCTACTGAGTGTTCATTAAGATTTATACAAGTATACCTGAGAAATGGTGGGGAAGGATTGTGGAAGGGAAGCGTGGTGAAGAACAAGCTGGATTCAGGCCAAACAGAGGCTGTCACGATCAAATTTTCACTTTACGACAAAGAAATAGTTGAGAAATCATGGGAATATAACAAAGATCTGTATTTAAGTTTTGTAGATCTGGAAAAGGCATATGACAAGGTGCCAAGAGAGAAGCTATTCAAAATGCTACAGTTATATGGTGTCAATGGGGCATTATACCAAGCAATACTTAGTCTTTATTTGAGTTGTAAGTCAGCAGTTAGAATTGATGGAAGTACAGGAAAGTGGTTTAATGTTAAATCTGGTGTCAGACAAGGAAGTACATTATCCCCTCTGTTATTCATTATCTATATGGATCATGTTATGAAGGAATGTGGTATATTAAACTTGGTATCAAAATTTGATGTTAATGTCAGCTCTTTACTTTATGCAGATGATATTATACTTCTAAATAAATCTGCTAGAAGTCTGCAAGATTCCCTGACTAAATTGAATAACTGTTGTAATAGATATGGTATGAAGGTTAGCAATTACAAGACAAAGACAATGAAAATAGGTAGAAGCATTGAAAATATCAACTGCATTATGATGGAGAAACTATAGAACAAGTAAAACATTTCAGTTACTTAGTCACGATTTTTAGTAAAATTTACTACAGCTTGTGAAATCAGCTTATTCAGTAAGCTGTCTGGTAAATTTTTGAACCTTAGTTCTTCATTTGGCTAAAAAATACAAATGGATACATAATATACTCGAGTAGAATCTTATTTATTTCAAATTAAATTATCGTTGCTCAATACTTTTTTTATTATGCATTTCTGAAGTTTCACTTATAATGAATTGAACTTTTTCACATGGGATTGCTATGATATGTATTCTTACCAGATCACTCAGTCAAACATTAAATAATGAAGCATCTACAAAATGCAGCCACTGATCTTTAGTTATAGTTTCAGAAGTGAAGAATTGATGTTAATGATAAAAATTGTGGCAGTTTGTTTTACAAGAAGGAAAATCTCATCTTATGATTCAGTAATTGTTTGACACCCCCATCCCATGGAAACTAGAAGCCAGATATCTGGGAATACAGCTTGATAAAAGACTGTTTTGGATCCCATATATCTTATTTACTCCAAGATAAAGTAATTGTCCAACTATACCCACTGATCCAATAGACACAGTTGATTAAGTTTGGACAACAAATGTGTTATTACCAGTCTGGAATCACCAGTCACCTGTGAACATCAAGAAGCTCCAAACTATCCAGAATAAATGCTTACGCCTGATTCTTGACACTACAATTTCATTAGAAACTTGAACTTGCCACTTCACTGAGATGCTGATATTCTCACGTTACCCCAGCATGCCACTCTATAAAGTGCTTTTCATAAGCAGCTACCCATCCAAATGAATATGCAGTTGATTATAATGAATATGACTCCATCAGATTAACTTACATGTACCCAATTGAGGGAGTGAAAACCAAATCTTGATTTCCATCTTATCAGTTCAGTCAAAAGCTGTGATATATAAATAAAAGTTGAATATACATATTTTCAAAGGCAAGCCAAGTCAGCTCTGATGCCAAAGGTTATGTTTTCATAAGCTCTGTGGTAAATTTTAGAAATTAAGTTTTATTCTACATGTGCGGTTGGATCTGTAACATTTTCATTTCAATATAATAGAACTGTCATTAAATTTAATAGGGAACATTTATTTAAAAAAAAAAAAAAAATATATATATATATATATATATATATATATATATATATATACAGCATAAAGATCATGACAGTTATTGCACATTGCCTCAAATAACAAAATAAAAACATTAAACAGTACTTTATATTTTAAATTATGAAATATAGAGAATAATTATGGAACAATGAATTTTGATGTAGGAAAAGAATTTTTTTGGCATTTTGGAAGAAGCCCATGCTGTTAGCTAGTTTAGAAAGAAACTTTCTCTAACAAATTGTACTGCAGTAAGTTTATTCATTACCTTGGAAATCCTTTTTTTTGAACAATTGAGTATGGTCTGTTATCCAGTGCAATCAATTTCTGCCATGGTGTGATGCAAAAATTTTGTCTGTCATTTGCATCAGTTTTTTATTTTTAGATTATTCATTAATGTCAGTAACATTTGTTTTGGTGAATGTACTTTAGATTCCAGCTGTTTACTTGTGCTTGCATTGTGGTTTGATAATTCAGTTTTAATTTACAAATTTGTTTTTATAAATTCATTGCTATGCTTGGATTTTTACATGATTAATGATATAGATATGCTTCCTTTTGCTTGTGTTAGCCAGATATTTGTATGTATATTTTACATTTTGCAAATTTTGAATCTTCACATAAATCATAACTTGCAAAATGTAAATATATAAAAATAAGCAACGTAACAAGCCTTTGTACAATTGCATAAGATAAGTAGAGACTTTTTCCAATTCTTTGCATTTTTTATAACACTAGTAACAGAAATTTTTCTGTTTTGGCCTGCTGAATACTGAATGTTTTTACTAATTTGGCTGAAACTGAATATCCAAAAACATGCCAAGGCAGCCAATACTGAACCAAAATCCAAATATCTAGCACATCCCTAATCCTAATTTTAGAGAACAGAGTAATTAATTTGATAGAAAATTGCACTGTGATTAGCACATACTTGCATGCTGATCTGTGCACTATCATTAAAAAAAAAAACGAACATTGCTTACCTTTTCATTGCATTATTGCTTGCATGTTAACGATTACATCTAATGGTGAACTTTATTCATTGGGAGTATTTTTAAGATATAAAGTTTTATTTAATTACATCCATCATTTGATACCTCGAAATGTAATTGCTAAATTTCTTTATTTCAGGAGAAACATTGTCAACAAAGGTATAATGTGTCATGTATTATGACAATGCCACAGTATCAGAGACAAGGATATGGGCGTTTTCTAATAGATTTCAGTAAGTATTTTTTTTTTTTTTAATTATAGAATAGAAATTTAATTCATTTAAATTTTACAATTTTTAAAAAAAAAATTTTTTTTTCTCATTAAATAACTGTTTTTACTCCCATAATGACATGAAATCATTTACAAACCAAAAATACCCTCTCAGTAGAGATATCGAATGAGCATGTTACTTTATTATGTCATAAGGTATAACGAGATAACATCTAACATTGTTGTGATGTAAGCTGGTCTGATAGTATTTAGTTTTTGCAGTCATTTCTAGTTAAGTGGCTGTCATTAAATGTAGACAACACCTGAGATATTTTCAAGTTTTCATGTGGAGAACAACTTGATAAATATCTAGCATGCTGACATGTGATACACACGAGTGACACTCCTGTTATTATTTCAAGCTAATGGTTATTACATCATCATCAAGAGAGGTGAGCAGACTAGAGGATACAGCACGCATTTACATGTAGGTAGTATATTAATCCAAGTGCTTTGCATTATGCTTGCTTAAGTTTAGATAGACTGCTAGTCTCTTTTACATATCAGGAATTTGATAAATATATATGAAAATAAAAAGCACTCCTGGATTACTAGAAAAATTTAAGAGAGAAAGCTGTTTATGCAAGTGAGCCTTGAGACTGCACACAGGGTTTTTTCTCCTCTCTCTCTCCAAAACTTTTTCTTTGTCACAGCATGTCTGCATATGAGATATATGCAATGGATCTGTGTGGTGAAAGAATTTGGATGTCAGTAACTCATTTTGAAATGGACTGATAATAGGCCCTATTTTCATGTTATGTGGTAGTTATCAATTCATCATCTCAGTTTGGCAATGTAAAGATATTGGATGAGTGTTAGTTCCAGAGCATACGTCAGATCAGAAAGTGTTTGGTATATCTATGCTATTTAAAATTCTAATCTTTTTGGCAAAAGACCAAGAACAAGCATTAAATTCTTGATAATACCTGTTTTTGATATGGTTGGGTAATTTGTGCTAGATTCAGAAGAGGGAAGTAAATTCCCATTGTCAGCTTTGTCTTTTGGTAGCATTGCAGATATACAGAACTGCACTCACTGGCCTTTGTGTTGTGGGATACTTTCATTTGTGTAGGAGGAATCTAATCCTTCCCTCCAGAATTTGGCCCTTTCAAAGCTAATGGTAGATTTGTTTGTGGAATGTTAGCTTGAGTATTTTGTCTTTAGCCAATTATGGTTGGACTGTATCACACTTCCTTGGAAAATTAAGTCTTCAATAGTGAGTAAAGATTTTGAATGAAATGAATGGAGGATGAAATTTATTATATTTTGTCTGACCAATGTTTGGATCATGTGAGTGGAAATTGCAATGGGACAATACATTATAAAAGTCATCCCATCTTGTTGGCATTACGATGGCACAGATATAAGGCTAAATGTGATTGAGGGAAGAGTGTTCCATAGGTGAGAAGTTGAATGTGGGTATGGGCTAGATTATCTATAAGAAACCTGACATCTATTGTATGGAGAAATGATCCAGAGTATTGGGAAAGTAGCAATAGTTATTTGATATTATTGTAATCAATGGATGATTTGTGTTAATTTACTTTCATCAAATACTGTCATCTTAAAACTGTCTCTATGGAGTTGGAACATAGAACCCATTGGACTTCTGAAGACTGATTGCTTAATGGCAGCTTTCTAGGAACAATTTAGGAACTACAGTATGTAATAATAATTACTGTTTTATTATATTCTTCGGATTGTTTTTGAAATTTGAATTTTGCAATTTTAGCATTCATGAACAGAGCTAATCTTAGATGGTCACTTAAACAGAGTGGCAGAGGAAAGGTTAGCAAAACAGGAATTTTTTTGATCAGGATACTACCTGCATCTGCAGGCATTATCTTGATACCTGTCATCTCCCAACTCAACAAATATAGTTGCATTAATTTGCCAAATGAATGAACCATGATAGCCTGATTTCTAAATTTAACTATATGGTGACATTAGTTCAGTTTCAATTACAAATTGTTTTCCCCACACTTATTTAGTTCAGTGCCGTGTGCTTGTCACAGTTATAATTGTGCTCTGAAGATAAACATTATGAATGGTAGAAACCATTTATAGTTCCAGTCTATCCACTCAAAATGCATCTATTGTGGTCAGTTGCATGGAGGATTCATCAGACGTAACTTGCTGCTTGCATTTGTACTGCAGAAAATCAAGATACAGGGATAGTTGATTTTCAGAATTCAGACAGCAGTACATAATTCAGAAGGAAATTTTGAATTGTGGTTTAAAAAAAAAAAAAAAAAATCTACATTTGGCATCCTCTGGCACAATATTGCTTCACTGAAATTATGCATGTATAATTCCTTCTGCTTCTGCCATAGGAAGAAGCATGTAGAGCTGAAAGTTGAGATCACTTTGAAATAGATGTCTACTCCTTTTTCAGAATGTACCTAACTAGTAGTGTATAAAACATGTTATTATAGAAATGTACGGAACATTGAATACACAATGGACATCGGGTTCACTTTTTTAAAGTCTTAGCATGTCAGTCCCAAAATAGAATTTACTTGCAATAAAATTTTGAGAATTTGTCATTCAGCCTAATCTCTAGCACAGTGAACTACCAAGGTTGTTCTCCTATTTTACTAAAACTTTCTTTAAAATCATCGTATAGGTAAAGTAAACCCAAACTGGAGAAAGAACATAACGATAGCTGCATTTTTAGTATTATTCATAACCTTATGAGTTTATTAATAGTTAGAAATGTTGGAATTTTCTTCTTATTACTCAAATTTTGAAATACTTTATTTTTATTTGTTTTCAGTAGTGATTTGATTTATGCCCACTGTAATTTCAGGTTACCTCTTATCTAGAAAAGAAGGTCTTCCAGGAACACCAGAAAAGCCTCTTTCTGATTTGGGTCAAATAAGTTACATGTCATATTGGAAAAGTATTGTATTGGAATACCTCCATAGTTATAAAGATAAAAAATTAAGTATAAAAGGTAAGCCAGGTGCTCAACATTAGGCATTTGGAAACTGTACATATTTATTTAAACACCAGTAGAATGTGAACTTTCCTGGTACATGGGTGTATGTGTATGAGAGGGGGATACTAACTGTAATAAGGTAAACACAAAGTAACTTCTAGTTATTTGTTAACAACACAACTATTTTCATTCCAATTACTTTATTGTTGTGCATGTTGCAGTGCTATTTTTGTCCTTCTGTTGAGGTCATATGGATTAGGCAGAGATTACCCATGTGGTCCTGGCACCTTACTTCTGATATTATCTGCGTCTAGCATGCACTTTGATGTACTGTTTAATAAATTTCTCTGTGTATGTAAGATGTTACATCTCAGGCAGTCAACTCAAATATTTCAGAGTGCTTTTCTAGGTTTAATGAATTAAAGTAGTAATTGCATTCTGATAAAAATAGTAAATGCTGTTTTACTTAATGGTTTTTGCTAGTTTTACTGGAATAGTAGAGCCAGTATAGGGAAGAGGAATAAAACATTTGACTTCCATATCACCTATGATGTGTTGAGCCCACTATTTGCCAAATAATCCAGAAGTGGTATGTTATCACTATTTTGTAGGAGGATTTTTGTTAGAAATTGGCATTCTCACTCCTAATGTTGAGACTTAATTTTTGAGGTCTCTAGTAAAGAGGTGTAGAAGTCTCTTAGTATAGATTGGCTTTCTGGAGAAGGATAGTTTTTAATTTTACAGACTAAGTTTTAAGTCCAAGAAAGGAAGCAAACCATTGCACTACTTCATAAGTAAACCTCATGTTGGTTGTCCAAATAATAGTTGTTAATATTGTCTGAACTATTAATATTAATAGTTAGGACAATATTATTGTACTTAAAGTACAAAGATGTTGAACAATAGTTGGAGGAAATGTCAACTAGACTGGAACTATGTGGTTGGCATCTTTTTGTTTGCCCTGTTGAACATCATCTTGCTTAGTGGAAGCATGAAGTAAACATTGCTATGTTTTGTCTTCAGGTTTCAGATTTCTGAACTCACACTTTCTTCTTCATGCAGTGTGGATGGAGGCCTGCTTGCTCACACTCTCCACACCGTAATTATTTAAATTAGGAGTCAGTACCACCTCAATTTCAGGGCACATCAGTAAACTGTTATAAAACTAAAGTCACACACAGACATAATTGAAAAATCATTTAAGACTGGTTCTTCTTTTTCACCCATAGTCTGGAAAGGAAATCCTGTTAGTCTTGCACTACTGTGGCCTCTGCTTTAGCAAGATGAGTGGTACTGGATGGCCTAGCAAGGATCACCAGCTAGTGGACTCGCAAGGATCACCAGCTAGTGGACTCGCAAGGATCAGGGGTGTTGCAGTAAGACACCTTCCCCATGGTCCCAAGACATGCTGTGGTGCTCGTATATAGCATCTGGAGTAGTCCTCGTGTTTCACTCCCGAGTGCAGATTGCTTGCCAGAAAATGGGCATGTTCATTTGTGACTCCATGGTGGGTGGGGATCACTGGTGCTGAAATAAAATCTTCCTGAAAATTAATTCTTTATCAAGCACTCAACAACCTCAACCATATCACAAAACCACAGAAACACCAACTGAATAAGAAGCAGAAAAACATCAGAAGCTGCAATAAATACACCACTGTTCTTGCACTCAACAGATAAATGTTTCCAATTGGAAAAATATCATTTCAAACTCAAGGACCAAGGATTGAATCAAGATGAATCCTGATACATAATAGGCATAGGTATCTGTTTCCCATCATCCTTACCTTCAGTAAACCAAAACCACCATATGTTAATCAAGGTTGACCTGATAACCCAGCATCTTTCTCCAGCCATAATTCTGAAACAGGATATCTCAGTTGTCCAGTAAGGCTCTATGTCCCAAACCTTTACAGTGCTTAAATATTAAAAATATTGTTAACTGCTTGATGTGGCAGAAAAGATCATGAGAATGAAGACTAAGAGCAAAATGCTCTGAGGGAGACCACCCAGTTTACCCTCAAGCATTACTCTAGGTATTCCAGATATCAGGAAATACAATAGTATTTCCTGATACTTGGCAAAAGGCTGTTATTAATATGCTTCCTAAGTCAGAGAAGGATCTATAGTCACCCATAAATTATCAACCAGTTGCTCTGATCAGCTGCTTATGTAAGATTCTGGAAAAAATCAACTAACTTTTTATGGTTTCTGGAGAGAAACTCCCTCTTTTCCAGAATGCATTCTGTATTCCATAAATATCATTCAAAAATCAATCGTCTACTCCTGCCGAAGGAAGCATCCATTAGAGATGCCTCCTAGAATGGAAGAAAGCCAACCTTTTAGTGTTGGTTTTCTTTAATATGGAAAAAGCATGACACTGCTTAGAGATTTGGAATATTGGAAGACCTGCACAGTTGTGGTCTCAGAGGGAGTGATTCTTCCTCTTTTCATCAAGAACTTTTTTATCTAAGTGACTCTTCAAGTCTAAGTAGGAACTGTTCTCTCCCATCTATATATCCAGGAGGAGGGAGTTTTACCATTTTCAATTTTGAGTATCACCCAATTTTTGCAATCAAGGTTGACCCGATAACCCAGCATCTTTCTCCAGCCATAAGTAATTCCAACCATGTGGATGACTTTACCATCTTCTGTCATTCATGTAATATGAGAGTCATAGAAAGACATCTTCAGAAAGCCATTGATCATCTTTCAGGATGGGTTTGCTTGGAAATGGGTTCAGATTTTCACAGCAGAAGACATTTAATGCTAATTTTTGCCATGGACAGGGTCTTCATACTGACCCAAGGTTCTGACTAGGACAAACAGTAATTTCAGTTACACCAGAAGCAAAGTTCTTGTGACTCGTATTTAACAACAAACTGTTTCCTTCCTCTCGTTTTTTCAGTTATGAGACAAGTTCTGTGAAGCAATGGGTATCCTTCATACCCCATTTTCCACACCTCTTGAGATGCAAACATGTTCTTTGCTTATTCTAGGATCAAAACTTGATTGTATCCTAGGTCTATGATGGCTGGACTCTGTTCATCAACAATCCATAAGAATAGGTAATTGTAACATTTCGAATTTTACTGATTATTAGTCTGTACATTGAGGCAAATGAATTGCCTTTGTCTCTTTTATATCAACAGCTGTGTTTTATATTACAAAAATAAAATCCTTGTCAGACCACCCCGCAAATGGCCAAACTATTTTTCTCCGCTGTGTACATCACCAATCAGACTGCCATAATAATTGGTTTGCAAATAAAAATCCTTGCAAGCTCTTGCAAATACACTTCCACCATGCTGCCTAAATCTTCTACCCCTCATGTTGTCTACCAGTAGCTCTTTCATGCTCATATAATTGAATACTCTGATTTTGTACCTGTCTATATATGTACATATGGTATCAAATCAGAGGCACTAGTGGGATCTTCTGTATTCTAATGCAGCACAATATCTGCTCAGATCCCACTTGAATGTAACAACTTTACAGCTGAGCTTTGTTCTCTAGAGCTTGTACTAAAATACATAAGATTGCATCACTACTGAAGGTGCATTATATACTGATATTCCCAAAATTTTCTTTAGGTAATAAGATGTTTACAGCTACAGAAACACTGAGGGCTCTCTGGAATCTTGCATCTTTTTCCTTAGTTGCCCACATTTACCTGTCATTCAAGAAGCTTATCCATGGTATTTAGTGTTGAATACTATAGTATGTCTGAATATAATTGCTTAGTATTTATGTATTAGTATTTATTATTCTATCCTACCTGTTTTGGTCGTCTTTGTTTCGGTGACCTGTTATGTCAGTCTGGTACAGTTCTTCTGCTGGTTCCATTTCTTTTTCATTGATGTTTCGTATGCTAATCATATCAATCTTGAATCTTGCTGATGTTGATTTGGAATTAATTCCAGTAGCTGACTTTTTTATTTTTACCCTGGTTCCTGATAAAACAACAAAAGGCTTGTTTAATCAGGTGACACCCCAGCCTGTGTTTGAATGTTTGTTGAATTTTTTTTCAATATTAACTTCGGAAATGTGACAGTCTGGACTTTTTCTTTACAGATGCATCCCTCTTCTTGAAATTTTTTGTACCATGAGTAAATCTGCTTGTGACAATGTAGTTTTTTCTTAAATTGAGCCAGAATTTGCATTGAACCATAATTATAGAATTAGACTTTGCAAATTTGCTGACACAAAATGCTTTCTCCTGTGGATATGCCCTTTTTTTAAATTCAGCAAGTGAGTGAAGGATCCTTTGTTTCTAGCAATTACAGTGCACTCTATTAACATGAGCCTGTGTGTTACCGCTACAAGTCTGCAAGATTCTCTGACTAAATTGAATAGCTGTTGTAATAGATATGGTATGAAGGTCAGCAATAAAAAGACAAAGACAATGAAAATAGGCAGAATCATTGAAAATGTCAACTGTGTTGTGAATGGAGAACCTGTGGAACAAGTAAAACATTTCAGCTATTTAGGCACGATTTTTAGTGAAGATGGTAAATTAAATATAGAAATAGACAACAGAATCAGCAAAGCTGGTATGGTGGGAAGTCAATTGAATAAATTCATATGGAATAAGAGAGAAATTAGTCGGAACACTAAATTAGCTGTATACAAGACAGTGTTCAAACCAGTTTTAACTTATGGATCTGAGAGCTGGGTCAGAAGTAAAACACTTGACCAAAGACTAGAGACCACAGTTATGAGAATCCTGAGAAAGATTATAGGCGTGAACAGATGGCATCAATGGCAGTATCATATTAAAAACGAGGATATTAGGAAAGAACCTGGCATTGTCAGCATCCAGGAATGCGTTAGCAGAGCTAATCTCAGGTGGTATGGTCACTTAAACAGAATGGGCGAGGAAAGATTAGCAAAACAAGTGTTCTCTGCCAGGTTGGCAGCAAAACGACCCAGAGGAAGACCAAGATATAGGTGGATTGATATGGTACAAAGTGCTTTAGATGATAGAAATATAAGATCTGATAATGTTGGAGTGTTGACAAGTAACAGGCTGATTTGGAGGAAAATTGTAGATAGGAAATTAATAATGATGTAATTTTTTTCATGTAGTACTATCATATCCTGTACACCCCTTGAGGGTACATGGCAGGAATTTGATGATGATGATTCTTGTATATCCTAAAAGAAAAAGAACAGATTATTACAATTTGATGAAACATGGGGATTAAAAGGTTTTAAGATATGTTCTTTCTTGTGGTTATATCAGTTACTTTAATATCATTTTTGTCCTAAGTGTTTATTTGAATGGTTCACGCCCCCCCCCCCCATATGTTACCTTATTTACTTAATCTAACAGGCACACTGAAGTCAAAAGCTTGAGATATGTTAATTTCAGGTTTTACAAATTATATTCAGATGCTAAATGATGGGAGCACCACAAATACAAGAGTTCAGGTATTGTCTTGATGTCTCATCTCATCTTCTTTATACCCTCTTTTACCTTGCGGTGTCGAGGGTCCATGTGTAGAACTATATTTTCCTGGTCGTAAATTTGTCCATTAAATCAAAATAAGTCATTTTATTATATTCAAATGCTAACCTTTTCATTGTTAAATATAGACTATATAGAATAGAAAGAATAATATGAGATTATATATATAAACACACATACACTTGCATTTTTGCCTTTTTACAACAACTACATTAAAAACCCAGAATTGCTTCAAGCTGGGATTTGGCTACAAGTGGCATATTAAATCAGAAAATCTAAAGTGTAAGATTTACTTAGCGATATTCAATAAGCTAGCAAAAAATTGTATAAAGATTTCCTAACATTTTTGTTTTCTGTCAGGTATTGCAGAAGAAACTGGTCTTTGTCCTTTGGATGTCATTAGTACAATGAAAAATTTATGCATGATATCACCAAATGAAGAAAATAGGTATTATTTTTGTTATTCCATTATTTTTTATTTTAATGAATTTTTGTGTGTGTGTGTGTGTGTGTGTGTGTGTGTGTGTGTGTGTGTGTGTGTGTGTGTGTAATCTATTTAGAAAAATAATTTCTCAATAGAACAAACAATATGTTGTATTGCCACAGCTGACTCTCAGAGATGTCACTTTTCATTCCCACTTAATAAGATAAGAGGATTGATAAGAGAAATAACTCACATAATAGTTAAATCGCAACCCATGAGCTTTGGTGTTTTAGTTCCATGACTATGAGTAGCTAAACTTTGAATGACTTGTTTCAGAAAATTCCACTTTAGTTAATTTGATCTGTTATAATGGACTTATTACTGTCTCCTGATAGGAAGGTAGTGGATCTTAAGAGGAAATGACTAGTTTTTTGTTAATGATTTATGTCCAGTCTATATTTCAAATAGGTTGCTTGTTGAACAGTCACTTTCTTGAATTTAAACTTAATTTAACTAGTTTTGCTTACATTGTGGTAACTTCATCAGGAGAGTTGGGTGAGGGGGTGGGGGGCAAGTGTGTTACTGTTAATGGCTACAGTAACACAGAATATTTGAAAAAGACTAACAATGGTAAGCACGTGTGTGCCATTCATGTTTATCGTGATGGCTAGTGATGTAATGAGCAGAGTGGTTGTCATTTAATGACAACAAACACCTACAATCTATTTCACTGTGACCTCAGTTGACAAACAACATGACCAACAGCTTTAAAGACCTTATCAACTGACCTGAAGAAACCATGAAATATCTCACATAGACATCCTCTACTTCCTAGAATTTACAGAACTCCAATATACTCAAGCAAGATATGTACCACTGTGACCTGTAATAGACAACAGATGTTCACTTGCCTACCTGTCTTCTAAATCTTGCACAGCTGCAAGATATTTAGTCTCCTTTCCACTAGAGGCAAGATAGACCTACATAAACACATCACATTTTATTGGGGGGGGGGATTTTTTAATAGAACCATCCAACGTACTAGCAAATCTTGACATTATCAGCCTGTTTACCACCATGACTCGAATAAAAACCAAACCATGTCTGCTATTTCCACTGAATGCAGAAGAGCTATTTCCACTGAATGCTGAAGAGCTATTTCCACTGAATGCTGAAGTTATTTGAACACTACATCAACATTTTCATTTGAAAGAAATCCTAGCAACGAGCTCGCCATTTTCTTCACTTTCAGCCTTTTGCAGAACAACTGGGGGGGAAAAAAAAAAAAAAAAAAAATATACATATATAGGGAATTTCCTTGGGAATTACAAATTATGATCTAGATTTTTAGTTTGGTTACAATGTGTGGGTGATGTATTCATCTTTAACAAGTGATTACTACTTTTTTTATTATTTGGATGTCTGTACAGAGTAAACTTGAGTTCAGTCTATAGAAAAACGATGCACACAAGGAGATACTTTCATGAAAAATTGCTCCACCATCATGGATGGTGATGAAATTTTCACAAAAAACGAGTCTAAAAAAATCCTTTGAGACAGGGCATATATTTCCAGCAGTAGGAAAAAGCCAATAACCGAATTACTTTGGTCTTATCCTTTCAAAAAAAAGGAGTCCCCTCCTGGCCTTTCCAGACAAACAGGTATATAGAGTAATAAACAAGAATACAGAGGAAGGATATTGCTCCCTTATATATGGTTCATCATTTGGACAAGATATTAAAGATAAAGGATTGAAAGTGGCTTTTCCCCCATTTGAACAAGATTTCAAGTCTCCTCCAATTTCCAAAATCTTTCCATTCACCACTCAAAGAAAAAAAAAGTTAGGGGAAAGCATGTCAGAACTCATCAAGGATGTGGAATGGAGGTGTTTGTGGGAACATAAATCAGCACTAGCAATACATACAAAGACAAATCATGAGGTGGTAGTCTACAAAAATGGCCTATGTTGAATGCAATTTCTTCATCTCACGTTAGAGGATTATCAGAATATTATAATAGTACCTCACGAACAGTTTATTGCTACCAAATTCCTGTTCACAATTTTCCTCCAAATTAATCTTATCTGTCAGTAAGCAATAAGGCATTTCTAACTGCATCAGTCCACTTACATCTTGGTCTTCCTGTGGTCTTTATTATTTATCCAGAGGAGAGATGAATATTGGCCATCCATTCTTCCCATAATCAGTTGATAAATATCTAAACCTAAGGACTAACGCTATTTCTGAAGATTACAAATGCAAATTCATATGAATCATCTTGGAGCAATTTGTATTACTGATTTCAAGTGGAAGTAGGTGCGCATTCAAATTTTTGAATCGCATGCAAAGGGGTCATGTGGTAGTACTCAACATGATAAAAGGCAAAAAGCTGTGCCAAGTAAATTTTGTTCGAAGGAAGCTCTTTTTTGTGAAGGAAAGGAACAGAGTTGCAAACTTTGGATATCTTCTAACATCTCAAAGACATCATCTAGATCAGTGCTTCCCAAACTTATGGATTCCAAGGTCCCCCTTTGGAAAAATTAAAATATTTCACGGCCCCCATAAAAAAAAAAAATAATAAAAAATAAATAAATAAATAAAAATAAAAAATAAAAAAAAAATCATAATACAGACATATATTATTATAATATTTATTGTATTTATATTCAAGATTTTCCATTTCTAATCTTTTTTGTGCTTCTTATCAATACCTTTGAAATTAAACTTATATGAATCAGCATATCTTTACTAATATTCATTAAGCGCCGAAATATGCAAAAAGCAAAATTGTGAACCAACATGTGATTTTTTCCATTAAAATATAAGAACAAAATAGAAATAATAAAAATCAAATATGTTTCTTTTTAAGATTAAAAAAATCTACTTGCTCTTAAAACATTTTAAATTTGTTTTCATTATTTCATGGTCCCCAAGGGGGCTGCAGCCCACAGTTTGGGAAGCGCCGATCTAGATGATTTCACCCAGAGAAGAATTATTGGAAAGCTCAAAGAAAGCTGCAGAATTATGACATTGTGAGAGAGTTCGGAATATCACACAGCATTGTATCCATGCTCTGAGCAAGACGTCTGTAACAAGTAGACCTGTACACCTTTGAAGACCAGTAGTCTGTATCCCTTTATCCACAGCTCATCGTAGAGCATGTTTTCAGTGTTGTATCCATAAAAATTGGACAAGACACAAATATGGGCTAATGTACTGTTTACAGAGGATAGTTGTTTGTCTTTCCTCAATTCTAGATGACACTTGATCTGGTGTGAAAGTGGTACTGCTTACCATCGCAAGAATGCTCTTGAAAAGAATAGATACTGCAGGTCATGATATGAGGAGGCATTATGCTTAATGGATGCACTGAACTAAAAGTGCTGGAAAAAGGAGCTATGACTGATAAAAGATATTGCAATGAAGTTGCTTAAAGGTCATGTTCGATTGTTCCATGGTGCCGTAGGCAAAGAATTCATTTTTATGGATGACAATGCCACTTCACAGCACACATGAGCAGTGGATATACTTCTGGAGACCGGGGATATTAATCAAATCAATTAGCCAGCACACTCCCTCTATCTTGACTCCATAAAACACATTTGGGACACAACAGGAAAATTCATTGCTGCTTGAAATTCCCTACAGAAAACAAAGCCCTGATCCTGCTCTGAAGGAGGAGTGGGCCAGTTTGCCTCAAGAACTCCTGAATCACTTGGTGCTAAGCATAGTATGACATGGTGAGAGCTGCATCACAGTGTGGGGTGGGCATATTCCATACTGACATATCTCTCTACATAGTTTTCTATAAGCACTGTACATTAATTCCTTAGGTCCTTAGGAAATTTGTAACTTTTGCCAGAAATGTATTGCAGTTTAATTTCTATGAAATTTATAACACATTTTTTTTGTGTTATAAATTTCATAATGTGATAAAATTTATTAGTATGCTGGCAATAAATTTGTCCATATTTGAATGTAGTCATTTATATACAGATAAAAATATAGTTTGTCCTTATCTTTTGGACACTAATGTATAAACAATAAAGGTAAGCCCTCAACTGCACAAAAATTGTACAGTTTACAAAGCTAAAACAATAGGAAAATTTTACAGCAGTACTCTCATGTCTTTTGCTAAAATATTAATGATATCAAGGTTCTGCTGCAGAAGCACATGCGATTCTCTTCCTGCAGGAAACATTTAAAACCCAGTGAGGATTTTACCTGAAATTTCACTGCTGTTCATAAGGAGAACTGGAGATGGTCCTGCTCATGATGAAGTAGCTATCCTAGCAGGCAATCATATTCCTTTTCATCATTTCTGTGTTAATACTGCTTATGAAACAGTAGTGATTTACTTATCTGCAGGATTTCTTATTACAGTATATTCCATTTTATTTATCACTAGGTTGTGAGTTAAATGTGATCAAACTTGATGATCTTTTATTTCAATTTTTTCAGCCAATACTTCTTATGGATGAAGGATGCACTTTCATTTAGGATACACTGTGGGTTAGTGCAACACAAATGGATAAGGTTGCTTCATTGAGTGAATGCTTGACAATAACAACCTCTTTGTTTTTAATAATACACTCAATACTCTTCCATATACCTACCTGCTCATATTCTGCCATAGATTTTAATCTGCTTCCTTACCATTTTTCCATGACTCATGTGGGAGGTCAGATAGAACATATAGAAACGATTATTTCCCTGCTATTTGAAATGGCTTTGCACACGGGATGCTTATATGGAAAATGGACTAGGCTTATTGGAATCATCTTACAAAATTTAATGCTGAAGCAGTCAGTCAGTCAAGCACTTATCAGTGAAGTATGTAATAGAGCATGAGGTATATTTTGTGGATACCATACCTCATCAAATCTAATGAATGGCTGATTACACGGATCTATCCTGTTTGCAGAAAAGCTTGACCACTGTTTCTCTTTTGTTGCTGTTTCTATATTAAATTTAGGACATGAAGCTGTTGCTGAGATTCTAGCAACATGTTTTCCCAAAGTGCAATAGCTTTGGGATCCACAACACATCCATTATGTTCCAAGGTAGACAAATGGTATATTCTATATCTAAGTTTCATGTTTCATTTTCTGGATTTTACCCTATACAAATTTTGATTGATATCAAACTACTGTGCTTTGGTCAAAGCACATTTAAAAGCTAAACCTGAAATGTGAGTTCTTACTCAATTTATACACATTTCATTTAATGCTTGTTTTACTTGTTCCGCATGTTCTCCGTTCACAATGCAGTTGACATTTTTAAAGATTCTACCCATTTTCATTGTCTTTGTCTTTTTATTGCTGACCTTCATACCATATCTATTACAACAGTTATTCAATTTAGTCAGGGACTCTTGCAAACTTGTAGCGGATTTCTTTAGAAGTATAACATCGTCTGCATAAAGCAAAGAACTGACATTAACATCTCCAATTCTGATATCATTTTTAATACCACTTTCCTTCATAATGTGATCCATATAGATAATGAATAACAGAGGGGATAATGTACATCCTTGTCTCACTCCAGATTTAACATTAAATTGTCTTCCTATACTTCCTTCAATTCTAACTGCCGACTTACAACTCAAATAAAGACTAAGTATTGCTTGATATAATTTTCCATTGACACCACATAACTGTAGCATATTGAATAGCTTCTCTCTTGGCACCTTGTCATATGCCTTTTCCAGATCGACAAAACTTAAATACAGATCTTTGTTATATTCCCATGCTTTCTCAACTATTTGTCGTAAAGTGAAGATCAGCTACTTAGGCACAATTTTTAGTGAAGATAGTAAATTAAATATGGAAATAGACAACAGAATCAACAAAGTTGGTATGGTAGGAAGTTAATTGAATAAATTCATATGGAATGAGAGAGAAATTAGCCGAAACACTAAATTAGCTGTATGCAAGACAGTTCAAACCAGTTTTAACTTTGGATCTGAGAGCTGGGTCAAAAGTAAAACACTTGACCAAACACTAGAGACCGCAGATATGAGACTCCTGAGAAAGATTAGAGGCGTGAACAGATGGCGTCAATGGCAATATCATATTAAAAACGAGGATATTAGTAAAGAAATTGACATTGTCAGCATCCAGGAATGCATTAGCAGAGCTAATCTCAGCTGGTATGGTCACTTAAACAGAATTGGCGAGGAAAGATTAGCAAAACAAGTGTTCTCTGCCAGGTTGGCAGGAAAACGACCCAGAGGAAGACCAAGATATAGGTGGATCGATACTGTACAAAGTGCCTTAGATGCTAGAAATATAAGATCTGATAATGTTGGAGTCTTGACAAGTAACAAACTGATTTGGAGGAAAATTGTTGATAGGAAGTTAGTAATGATGTAAATTTTTCATGTAGTACTATCATATTCCGTACACCTCATTGTGAGGGTACATGTCAGGAATTTGATGATGATGATTCATTTAATTTTTTTAATCATTCATTAAGTGGTATATTCTGGTGAATTGATATTGCAGTAGCCTATAAAAACAAATCTAAATAACTGTGTTCATATTCATATTTACTGCATTTTGTAGAGTATCTAAGCACTAATTAGCATAAATCAGTCAGTAGTTATGAAGTATGTTTGTGTTTTTTCTTGTGCCAACATTAGCATATTAAAA
Organism: Typopeltis vanoorti; assembly: GCF_054136105.1. NCBI lineage: Eukaryota > Metazoa > Arthropoda > Arachnida > Uropygi > Thelyphonidae > Typopeltis > Typopeltis vanoorti. Next base: position 33,078,379 of record NC_143562.1, read on the forward strand.
TGTATAATATTTGATATTCAGTTTTAATGTCCTTGATTCAATTTAGAAGAGGCAATGATACTACTATGTTTATAGCCGTTTGAATACATTTATATAGAGTAATTGTTCACTAGACTAAACTAGAAATACACAAGACATTGCTCATCCCATTTTTAACTTGTGTATCTGAAAATTATGTTAGAGATAATTCACACTAGAATACAGATCTGAATTATGATCTTTCATGTTAGAGGAGTGAACAAATGGTACTATTGGTAGACTCATGTTAAAAAGGAAGGAATTTGGACAGTTATTCAAGAATGTTACAGAAGAGCTAATTTAAGATGGTCTGATCACTTAAGCAGATTGAGAAAGGGGATGTTGGAAAAACAGTGTTTAATGTCAGGATGAAAATTCAAAGGGAGATCTGAGATCTCTTTGAATCTAGCTTGCTTGATGCAGTTAAAAGTAATGGTCTGATGGTGTTGGAGACCTGACAGATAGAATAATTTGAAGAAAACCGATAGTAAATTAGCAATAATATAAATTTAATTATGCAGCACAATCATGGTATGTGCTACATACTCTGAGGGTGCATGTTAAGATTTGATAAGCTCCCAGTTTAATCACGATAGTGGAAATGTAATCTTGGTATGGATAAATCTTGTTGCCAAAGGACACCAATTATGTTGATAATCACAAAAACAAGGAAAAAGGAAAATGAGAGCTTGAGCTATTCCAGTTCTGAAAATTAAGTTAAGTTGAAAAAAGTACAAGAATATTAAATTTTTATATTCTGGATGATCATTTAGCATGTTTTCTCCAGATTGAACAAATTACTCTGTTCATATCAGTTATCCATAAATGCCTTCAGAAGTAATAAGCACTGTTTTGACAGTGTAATATTTTTTAAATTTAGAAATAGACTAATTCTACTCTGATAAAGGTTATGTATTCTTGATATGTGGTGTGTGGTAATTTTGTGAGTTCATATGTCAAGTTTAATTTATTTATTTTGCAGGTTAGTAATATGTATCAATAAGAGACTGATAGAAGATTATATGATGAAAGTATCCTCTAACAAAGATAAAAGGATTCAACTAGATCCAGAATGTTTGCGGTGGATTCCGCTGGTATCTCCATCACAGTTTTCCGATGAAGAAATGGGATCAGATATGGTTAATATTTTTACTTTCTATTTAGTAAAACTACGTTAATCAAGTATTCCTTATATTACAAGCATATGTTATTGTAGTAATAATTGTGTACAGAGCCTCTGTAGCTCAGGCAGTATAGATGAAGTCCTTTGGTCAGAAAGACCTGGGTTTGATTCCTGTCAGTGATGTGAGAAACCTTTATCCGGTCTCTTTCTATGAAAGATGAGTTAGCCGGTCTCATACAGAGGTAGGGTTTTTTCCACCTGGAAACTTGGGTTTTCTGTCCCCTAGACCGATCCCATGAACACACACACACATCTACAAACATAGAATACTCCTGGAATAGGGTTGACCGAACTATTCAGTGGGATTTCCGGTTTCAAATTGTAATAAGCCATGAAGCCTAATACATAACAATAACAGGCCACTAGGCCTAATACTTAAAGGAAGAAGATAATTGTGTACAATGTGCAATTGATTTAAAACCAGATAAATATTTCATATTGAATGTTTTGCTGCATCAGTGTGCATTCCAAGCTCATGTTCCATGCTTTAAAAAAAACCTTAAAGAATGCTATTAACATAACATAAAATTTTCATATGGAATTTAAATAATTGCACAATGTAAACATTTCTCATAATTTTAATAAACAGTGTATACTATTGGTTATTTTTAGGAAAGTTGAGATGCAGTGTCTCATTGCCAAATTCATATTACTAATAACTATTGGGCTATTTGGAGTTATTGTCAAAGCAGCTAAGTGTGTATTTTGTGCATTCTGGCCAGTTTACTGCTTTTTATAGAGCGAAAAACCAAAGTTTCTAGTAGGAAAGCCCCTTGTTATATCTGAATGAGAATGTCAACTTGGTTTCAATTAATTGAAGGATTTGAGTTAACTGAAGCCCTTATATAAAAATGCTTTGATTCCTAGACGGGATTCAAACCTAGGTCTTTCCAGCTAGGTATTTTCAATGCCAACTAAGTTATGAAGGCTCATATTGCTTTGTTTCTTTATACATGTTTGGTAGGTAGTCCCTCCCTCCCTTCCTACACAAAAGACCTGAATTGTAAATACAGATGATGCCTTAATAAAGAATATGTTAAAAAATCTTTTTTAAGAATATATCCTCTAATAATTCCCTTGATGTTTTATTTCCTAAAAGGAGTAGGCAGAGCTTCTTTTACTTTATGAAGACAGCTACTTTTCTTCTTTCAGGCCTTCAGTAATAGTGAGCCTAAGCTATTAATGAATCAAAGCTTTACCGGAGCGATAATACAGTAGACAGCTGCTGCCATCTCATGGTCCTAACCCCTTACGCATTACTGTCTGTAATACCGTGACTTAAGTTTAATAGAGAAAACATACATCTAGAGTTTCTCTAAGTTCATGAAACTTCATTGTGAGTGATAATTAATGTCTAAGCATCCATACTGTATATGTAAACAGTGAGAGTTCTGTGGTTAAAGAGAAAAGTTTATGCTAGGGGGAAAAAACCTTATTTGACCATGCCAAAGACCTAAGTAAGGAACTGGTTAGAGTCACAGTCAGATTAAGAAGTCTTTCTTTGGATGTAACTATCATTTTCACAATGGTACAAAAGCACCCATATATATATATTGTATAAATACAAGTATAAATTATATTTTAATTTAAAAAAAAAAAAAAAAAAAAAAAAAAACCAACCCAACATCACCAGAGTTAAAGATCGGTACTATCAATGTAAGAAGCCTGAATGGCAAAGAAATGGAGCTAGCTGAGGAATTAGATAAGTACCAGATCGACATAATAGGGGTGACTGAAACAAAAAAAGACAAAAACTGGTGAGATCTTTCTGAGCAATAAATACAAAATGTTATATTCAGGCAATGACAATCAAGGAAAAGAAGGAGTAGCCATAGTATTCAACACAAAATACGAGGCTAATCTTCTTGAATGGCAGTCAGTCTCAAGTAGAGTAATGTGAGCAAATATGAGAATGGGGAACTGGACAATGAGACTTATTTGTGCCTATGATCCCACAGAAGGTTCTACTAAGGTAGAAGTGGAGGAATTTTTTGATGCTTTAGAAAAAGCAACTGGCACAATGAAAAAGGAAAAGTTGTTCTTTGTTGGGGGATCTAAATAGTAGAGTAGGAAATGATTGTGAGACATACAAAAATATATTGGGAAAATTTGGAGAAAAGAACAAAGCTAATAATAATGGCAAATATCTGTTGGATTTCTGCTCAGGACATGGACTGGTTATTACTAACACCATGTTCCAACATAAAAATGTGCACAAATTGACATGGAGAGAAGAGGCAAGGAATAAGAAAAGTCTCATTGACGATGTTATTGTTGATAGTGATGTTTTCTCCCTGGTGCAGGACACCAGAGTGTACAGAGGATTTGAAATTGGAAGTGATCACTATTTAGTCTTGAGCAGGATAAAATTGAATTTCATATTGAAAAGAATAACATGTAAGAAAGTTTTAAAGTGAATAAAAGTTGAGCAGCTCTCAGATGTGAACTGTAGACTAAAATACACAAAGATTATTTAAGAAAAAATGAAAGAGTTTGAGAACAGGAACCAAACCTTGGAGATTCAGTGGCAAGCCTTCAAGAAAACACTGATTGATTCAGCCAGAGAGGCATGTGGTGAGGTTGTCTGCAAGGATAGAAAAATCAGAACTCCCTGGTGGACACAGGAAGTTAAAGAGGCAGTGAAGGAAAAGAAGAAAGCATATCAAAAGTTCCTGACAAATAAGTCAGCTTGTGCTCTTAGTGGTTCAGGAGTTCTTGAGGCAAACTGTCCCACTCCTCCTTCAGGGCAAGGATCAGGCCTTATTTGTTTTCTGTAGAGGAATTTTGAATAGCCATGCATCTCCCTATTGTGTCCTAAACATGTTCTTTGGGATTGGGAAGCAGGAAGTGTACTGGCCACTCAATTCGATTAGTATCCTCAGTTTCCAGAAGTATCTCTACTTCTAGTGTATGATGTGGCATGGCATTGTCGCATTTCTGGAAACTGAGGATACTAATCGAATTGAGTGGCCAGTACACTCAATTCGATTAGTATTGAAAACTTCACCTTCTGGTTTTCCTGTGTGTTTGCTCCATAGCTCTTAATATTTCTTCTTTTGTATTAAAGGACGCTCTTCATTTCTGAAATGTGTTTAGCCCACTTTTCCATTCCTGCTAACCATACAAATTATTAGAGTGAAAATTTATGTGTCTGTATTATATAAATTGCCATGTAGATACAATTAACAGTTTGGAAATTTTCTATCGTGTTCCATATGTGTATGTTGAATATGGAGTACAGAACATCGTTATTATTGAAACCATATGAAATTAACACCACAGAAATATTTTAAAAGGTTCACGTTTTAAGATTTTCCTCCCTCTCCTGGCCTTTGTATAACATGCACATCACATTTGCTATGTAGAGTAGTTTTCAGTAAACAGAGGTTAGGGAGAAAATTTCTTCAGCACCTTGAATCTCTGATAGTATACCTGAAATAAATTTTGCAATAATTAAATTCACTTCAAATATGAGTTTGGTTTTCCATATCTTTTGCTTAACCATTGCTCAATTATTAAAGCACTTATTATGATGGAAGTTTAATTTAGTAAAACAGCATTGAGAAAGGAATAAAAATGCTATTGTTTCCATATTTTGTCTTGGTTACTAATTTCTTCAGGGAGTACAGTATAAAACTTGTAACACACACACAGGCTACACAGAATTAAATGAAATGTAAAAAAAAAAAAAAGAATTTTAATGACTTAAAACACTGAGATAATTAAGAATAAAAGGACACAACTAGTTTCGTTGGTAAGCCAACTTCATCAGGTGTCAAAGCACAAAGGTATATACAAAAAAACCGACAGAAACATTACACACTTACAACAGAGTTTTCAAAAACTGCAGTTAAGTTTGAAATGGAGTCCACGCTTCAGTTCTAGCTGCATTTATATGTGTGCATGTGATCCCGTGAGAACGGCAATATTGAATAGCAGAGCTATGAGAGTCTGATAAATTGTAACTAAGGTTGCTATTCATGTGGGTAGAATTGAGGGCGGTTTATTTTGACTCCAGGATATGTCTTTCAAGTTCATCATAACATTTGTGAATATTAGAAGTTAGATTCCAGTCTATTTGGTGTTGGCGGCCTTCATCAGTTTACAGAGAACAAGATGTGGCTGGCGAGGGTGCTGGCTCGGATTGTATTATAAGAGATGTCTCTCTTTTGTGCTGTTCAAGACGGAGAAAGATTGATTTGTCAGTTTGTCTGTAATATGGTTTACCACAACTGCAAATAATTCTGTATACTCCTGGGAACTGAAGATGGTGATGATTTTCTTTAGGCTGACTAAAGATAGATCAGCGTTTTGGTAAAGTAGAGAAGCACGTCTTGATGTTGAACTTTTTTTAAAATTCTTTCCAGTTTGGGGGAGAGGGAACTGATGTAAAGTAAGGAGATGTAAGCTTGTGGGGAGTAGTAGAATCTTCATTGTTTGTTGACAATGGTGAAATAGAAAATTTCTCAATACTTTTTGGAGAGAAACCATTATTAATAAAGGTCCTTTTGGGGAAATTACGTTCATTTAGAAGTTCTTTGTCGTTTGATAATGAGGATCTGGCCTGATGCGCAAGAGTAGATATAATGCCATATTTCTGTGGAGGGTAGTTGTGAGAGGATGCGTGAAGGTATCTATCTGTATGTATTGGCTTCCTGAAGATTGAAATTTTAATATTATCAGTACTCCTGGTTAGCTTTGTCTCCCCCCCCCCCCCCCCTCACACAGTTTGATCTGCGTCCATGGCATGGTCTGCTGCCCCAGAACAGCTGTAGTGCAGGTGACATTTTCTGTGTTCTTCTGGGCAGATTTTAGTTGTTCTCCCAGTTTGTCCAAAGTAGTTTGCAGGAACAAGGGATACTATAGAGGTCAGGAAGATCAAGATAGTGAACTGGTCTTTAGGTGAGTGGATAAGAGTGACTAATTTTTGATAAGGCCTGAAAGAGGTCTGTATGTTAAGAATGCATGCAGTTTTTTCTGAGGTACTCTGGATATAGGGATAGCGATGGATTATTATTTGTGTTTGTTGGGGTAAATGGGCAAAGCTCTGTTGATTTTATGGACGGTTTCCATTGCTAAAAATGTGTCGTGATGTCACTGAATTCAGTGGAGAAGCTAGTACAATCACAGTAGATGGTTTTAGCTCTATTAGCTAAGGTTTTTGATATCACCATACTGCCATTAGGGGTAGTGGGGGGGGGGGGGGGTGATAAATGTATCTTACAATGTCGGTAGGTTTTTTCCCATAGAAAAAAACAATAAGGATTTGTTGGAAAGCTGTGTGACTAGAATGCTGAGGAAGGGCAGACAGTTTGTTTTTCCTTTTTAATGGTGAAAAGATCCTAGTGTTTAGCTGTAGAGGTGAGCTAAAAACATTTCTAACATATTCCTACTATGTGGCCAAATGGAGAACATGGCAACATAGCATGGCTAAGCCATATTATCGGTTTGAGAGGGACAATGTCTATAGTTTTGAAACTGTTCCATGAAAAGATTTGGCAGGGAGAGTGGAGGAGAGAATCCATGACTTTGCCTTCCATCTTCTTGTTTTTCCTTGTCATGTAAAATCCAGAGTGCCTAATGAAAATGAATTGGTATGTCAGGGTTTCAAGGATCAGAAAACCCCCAATATGTGCCTTATCGCCTTATCTTATTCCCTTTCACTGTTCTCAGCTATTCACAGTGTTCTGCTAATTTTGTTAGTTTCAGTACTGATAAAATTCAGTTCTATCATATTGGCCTCTCCACCCCAAAAGTAGCTAGTTTTGCTTTTAGCATTGTCCAGATCCCTTGTATTTCCATTGTGATATTTCTATTAGGGTAACTAACTTGGCAAATGTATATCTCCCTTGCATCTAAGAAATCAGGTTTTTCTCTTTCACTTTTGCAAACAGTATTGTTGCCTCAGAGTAGCTGTTCTCCACAAATCTGTCTAGCCTTTGAATAATGCTGTCAGGTTTGGAGATCATATCTAAGATTCCCAAAATTTTTTTGACTGCATAGAGAAGAATAATTAGATTGAACAGTTATTTCTCATTGTTCACTATATTTTTTCACAGAAACATTCAGTTTGTTGCATGATTTCATCCAAATACTGCCATTATCAATTCTAATCTCATTCTTTTTCTCTTAAGCGCCTGAGCAGCAGCTAATTACCATCCTTTTGTAGCTAAACTGAACTTATTGGACAATTTTTCCTAAAGAAGTGTAATTTGTGTACCTTCAGTCAGTGTTTGTGTTACCTTAACTTTCTAGCCTAAGCAATCCACAATATTATTGTACTATAGATACACTGCCTCGTGTTTTGAGATTACTAATTAAAAAGTAAAAGCCTATTGTGTACCAAGTAAAAAATACACCACATAGCATATCATGTATGTCTTCTATAAAAATAAGGCTGGGGAGATAATTGTTATGTTAATCTGTCATTTTGTTTAGTTTTATACTGTTGGATAATTGGCAAATATAGCAAATTTGCTGCTACTGTCCACTCTGAGGTTTTGTTATCTCATATACACTGTGTCATAAGTACAGACGGATTACCTTTCTTGACATGTGATACATCTGTTTTCAGATGTCTGCTTGTAATGGTCAGTATTTAATAAGACAAATACTTCATTCTGCTCTGTTGGGTTATGCATTACTTATGATTTATGTTATATTTATGAAGATTTCTCTACAAATGTTACGAAATAAATGATTTTGTGTATAGCCTTGTGTATTAACTAACCAAGTAAATATAGACACAAAATTTACTCACTGTAAATTAACGTCAATAGTTACTGAACTTACAGTGATAAAAAGAAACAATTTTTACTTTTTTCAGGATGATGGCTCTCCATTAAACAAAATTCCTTTAGATGGTAAAACATTTAGTGACATTCCATTATGCTGTTCTGCTCCAGAAAAACGAAATCACTCTCATAGGATCACAGAAAAACATCGCAAACACAAACGGAAGCGGGAAAGAACAAAAAACAGTTTCAGGCAACATTTTTCCCATATAAGAGAGAAGGAAGAATTTGAAATTAGTGAGCCTAAGAAAAAGAAGCAAAGAGTTGAAAGACATGTATCTGTAAATGATCGTGTTACTTCAGTTGCCAAAACGGAAGGGGATGAATCTGTTTTAGATGATAAACAAACAGCTCTGAAAGTTGGAAAGAAGCACAAATCAAAAAAGTACAAGGAATTGAATATAAAGAGTAGCAAAGGTAGGACTTTTTTTTTTGTTTTCTCTAAATGTGCTAATTGTTTTTAGTTTTTTAACATAATTTGAGTTCAGTTTCTTCCAGTAGACTTAAGAAAATGGTAAAGGTCTCTTGTGAATTCTGATGCCTTTACGAAATGACTGTTCTTTTCGTAAAGGCATCAAAGGCTTTCAGATTATTAAGAACAAAAACGGCTTCAGCCATTTTTATTCTTAATAATCTGAAAACAATCTTTTATGGAAAGTAATGTTTATATTTTTCTTCATTTATAATGTAAGAAGGATAGGTTTTGCTTCCATATTTCTGTGACAACTGGTTCCACTTATACTTAGTCTCCTGACTTGCTGTTTCTAATTTAATTTGCCTCATAACTTAAAAAATTGTACCTAAGTTGCTAAAGTATGTCACTTGTTTTGTAGAGGTACTTTGCTACCTTTGCTGCCTTCCTAGTTGTTTCATATATTTTTAATCTCTTTATTGCTGATTTACATTGCATATTCTTTACTGCAGGTTTCAGGAAGTTTTTTTTTAATCCACCACATGACAGCTGCCATTGTTTCTATCATGCCATCAATATCCAGTATAATATAGCCTCTTGGTTGGCTGAGTGGTTAGCATATCCACTCTCCAGCTAAGAAGCTGCAGGTTTGAATCCTGCCGCGGGCATGGATGTTTGTGATTGTCCGTGAAAATATTAGTGGTGGTGGTGGGCGGTAGATGGCATTGGTGTAGATGATGATGGCAGTTGTGGCTCGTAGTAGTTGGTGGATTTGAGTGGTGGAGACAGAGTTGTAGAGTAGGTGCCCTCCCTCGATGAGTCTTTGGACTCTCTGGAGGTGTCTTATAATAATAATAATATAAACATTAACTTTTTCTTAAAAGCTAAACACGTGTATTTATTTAAAAAAAAAAAGTACCACAAATTAACTTGATCTTACAATTAAATTTGAAAAAATGCTCATCTTTCTATTCCATGCTAATCAGTCAGTTGCAGTTATCACACTACTGCACTTATTCAGAATTCATGAATTTATTTGAAAATATATTATTATATGTTACAGTATTGAGAATGAAAAACAAAAATGTTTGTCTATAAAAATGGAGAAGTGCAAATATTGTTATCTGTATTTGACATGTGGGCAACTGTAATTTATTTATTTATTAATACTGACTTCTGTTTTTCATTTTTCAAAACTTATTTAAATAAAGCATTTTTCAAGAAACATCTAACTAAATTCAGACAAACAACTGGTAAAATCTTAAAAAATAGGCATGGGAAATACTTTTTATGGCAGTCTATACAGGTTGATAGATCTATATAATCTATAGATTATATAGATATGTATAATTTACATATATATATATATAAGATTTATGCATGCATGCATACTTGAAAAGATGTTGAGAAAATTGTGGAAGAGAAACTTGGAGAAGAACAAGCTGGGTTTAGGTCAAAAAGAAGTTAAGATCAGATGTTCACTTTACAGCAGATAGTTAAGAAATCATTGGAATATGACAACGTGCACAGGGAAAAGCTTTTCAATACAATACAGTTATTTGGAGTAAATAGATATTATACAAAGCAACATTATACAAAGCAAATTATGAAAGAAAGTGGCATTAAATCTGATTAAAATCAGAGATATCAAACTTAGCATCTTTGCTTTATGCAGATGATGTTGTACCCCTAAACACATCCAGTGCAACTCTCCAGAGTCTAACTAAATTGAATAACAGCTGTAACAGTTTTCACATGAAAATCAGCAACAGAAAGACGAAGACTACGAAAATAGGCAGGGACATAGAAAATCTAACTTCAGCTGTCTTTTGAATGGAGTCTGTAGAAGTAAAATATTTTGGCTATTTAGGCACAGTTTTAAGCAAAGATGACAAGTTACAAATAGATAACAGAATAAGCAAAACTGGTATGATAGGTAGCTAGCTCAATAAATATGAAATAAGATAGGAGTTTGCCAAAACACCAAACTAACAGCATACAAGATAGTGCTCATACCAATTTTAAGTTATTGATCTGAGAGTTGGGTTAGAATTAAAACATTTAATAAAAGACAAGAAACCACAGAGTTCTGAGAAAAATTAAGGGCATGACAGATGGCACTAATATCTTCATTTTGAAGCAACTTGACATTTATAGTATTCAAGAATGTGTGAGCAGAGGTGATCTAAGGTGGTATGTTTACTTAAATAGAATGGGAGAGAGAGGAAAAGTTAGCAAAACTGATGTTTGGTGCCAAGTGGCAGGAAAGAGATGAGTGAGACCAAGTCTAGGTGGATTGATTCAGTCAGAAGCGCCTTAGAAACAGAAACTTAGAAGTGCCTTAAATACAGCAATATTAGCATGCTCACAAGTAATAGACTAATTTGGAGGAACATTGTTGACAAGATTAATAATGGTGAGAATTTAATCATGTAGTGCTGTCATAGTAGCCTAAACATTCCTTGAGGGTACATATCAGGAAATTGATGAATAACTTGAAATTTTAAGAATGAATTATGATGGTGGAGGATAGGTGAAATATCAGTTAGATGGTTAATATAAATAATTGGTATTGGTGAATGTGTTATTATTCTTAATTGCTGAAGTTTTTTTTGTGCACTTTTGCTCATGACTGTTGGCCTAAAGTATGCTTATATTTTTACTACTAGTGGGCTTAAGGATTATGCAATCCGAAAACTTTTCACTAGAGACAAAATATGGTATCTAGATCAATCTAAATTTTAAGCAATAAGTTAAGATACAACTAACAGTTCATTGTTAATTGTACTTAAAACCAGAGCTCCAGAAATCCACTCCCCCATAGAAAAATTATCAGAGAGAATAGGCGAGTGAATTTTCAGCCTAATTCTCAACACAATCAAAATATATTATTTTCTTTGCATAAGTTTGATCACGGATGAAAAGAAATTTATTAGAGAAGTTTTATTTCTAGAGTTGTAAATAAAACTTCTGGACCTGGAATTCTTAATTTGTGTTCCTTCTTGAAGAATTGCAAAAGCACTTGCAATTTTAATTGGTTTCCTCTAAAAGTCATGTCATAAACAAGTCATCTTCATTTAAGTTTTTTTATTTCCTTTAATGTTCAGAACTGTATTTTTTCTATTTGTATGAATAACTAAGAAAAAAAAAAAGCAGTTATTAAAAACTCAACCTGCCATATCTTCTTTCCTCCAACAGTTGTTCTGTCATCATTACTGTAGCATGACAATTGATAACTTTTAAATATTTTTCAAGAGCGAACAGTCGCAAACAACCTCGAAAGCGGGATTGCATCCAAAGAAGATCATGCTCTCTGTGTGGTGGGATTATAAAGGTGTTGTTGACTACGAGGTATTACTGCCACGCAGAATGATTGTTTCAACTGTCTATTGCTCACAGCTAACGCGACTGGCCCGTGCAATTAGCACGGGCCAGTCGCGTTAGCGAATTCGTGAATTGGCAAATCGGAAAGAAGTTGTCTTTTGAACGCCAGACCCCACACATCGTTAACAACCCGGTGTAAATTGTTACGTCTTGGCCGGGATGTTTTTCCGTATTCACCAGACCTGACACCTTCCGATTACCACTTATTCTGATCGTTGCAGAATTCTCTGAATGGGAAAACCTTCGCTGATGAGGAGGCTGTCAAAAGACACCTGGATCAGTTTTTCACCTGAGTAAACCTCAGGAGTTTTATGAACGTGACATAATGAAGTTGGTGGACAAGATGGTAAGAGGTCATTGATAAAGAGGGTCAATATATAACTGACTTGTATGTATTATATATATATATATATATATATATATATATATATTAAATAAAATGTGTTTCATTCCACTCTGAAAAACTGAACGAACTTATTTGCCAACCCAATATTTATTATTTTATTAATCTTGTTGTATTTTTTTTTTTTTTTTTTTTTTAAGAGTTCAGAAATTGTGCTTTGGAGACAGACATGCAACTTTTTCAAGCCACTCCAGTCAATGAAAATCATCTACTACCTAAAGACAATTGCATCCATCCATGATTTACAGCATATTAGTTGAAGAGAGTAGATATGCTGACCACTTGGCCAACTGGGGCTGGACAAATACACTTGCCTGAGGCAAGTAGATTTTGCTAGCTGGAGAGTAGCTGCAGAGTGAACAAAATATATATTTTTTTAATTTAAAAAGACTTCCCTAATAATTGTAACAGCACTAATCATTTTGATTTCCTGTTGGCTATTGGGACATGCCATTAAAAAAAAAAAAAAAGGAGTCTTCATTGAATACATTTTTTTGCAGAGTAAAGTTTTGCATACCGTATTTTTCGGACCATAAGACGCACCTTTTTACATAGAAAAATCGACTGAAAATTGGGGTGCGTCTTTTAATGTTACCGAAGGTAACATTAAAATACGAATCTTTACTGTACTGAAGCTGTTAGCGAAGTTCAATTACTGGTGCAATATGTTAATAAAATTAATAACTACACCACTGAAGGTAGGTACCTAAGTTATCTCGCTGCATGTGGGTGAATCACTGATTTAGATGCGCTTTTGTAAGGTTCGTTTGAATTATTTTTTATAAGTCATTAAAATTTTTATCTTACAATTAGAAAAAATGAGTAAAACAGAAAAGACTTTCATATAACGTGAGTTATAAATTAAATGTGATAAATTATGCAAAACAATATGGAAACAGAGCAGCAGAAAGACATTTTGGTCCACTACCAACAGTAAAAATGGTTCGTGAGTGGAGAAAACAAGAGGAACAATTAAAACTGCTATGTAAACACAAGAAAACATTCCGTTTGCACCTAGAAAAATGGCCATAATTAGAAGTACAAATGAAAAATTGGGTAACAAATCATCAAAACATGGGAATATCTGTTTCTACGAAAATGATAATTTTTGAAGTGAAACGATGGGCAACTGCTAATGGAATTTTAGATTTTATCAGATCACCGTCTTGGTGCTTTAGATTTATGAAAAGACACAGGTTATGCATGCGTACAAAAACCACTCTAGCCCAAAAAATGCCGGCTGACTATGAAGCTAAAATTATAGAATTCCATAGATTTGTCATATCAGCAAGAAGGAAATTTAACTTTGAGCTTAATCAAATTGCAAACATGGTTGAAGTGCTCTAAAGTTTGATGTTCCTTCAAATCGGACAGTAGATTCAAAAGGCACCAAATCAATAGTGATCAAAACAACAGGTCACAAAAAAACTCGCTACACTGTAGTTTTAGCTTGTTGCACGGATGGAACACAGCTACTCCCCCCCATGTTAATCTTCAAGAGAAAAACGTTACAGAGAGATGAAATTCCTCGTGGCATTATTATCCACGTTCAAGATAAAGGCTGGACAGACGAAACAGGAATGAAATTATGGATACAAAAGATATGGGCAAAACGTCCAGGTGCATTGTTTAAAAAGCCTGCAATGTTAGTGTGGTATCAATTCTGAGCATATAAAACAGAATCAACAAAGAAGCTTCTAAAAGAAATGAATACAGAATTAGCTGTCTTTCCTGGAGGCCTTACAAGTCGATTATAACCCTTGGATGGATCTATTAATAAACCATTCAAAAATTTTAAGGGGTGCTTAAGGGTCAAAGCTGTATAACTGAGAGGAGACCTCCACATAGCCTTTAAAGGAATGCGGAGAACCGACCAGGGCTTCTGACCTAATGTCCAATCCTCACCTTCTCGTGGTGCACCCTGTTGGGTATCTACTTTGATACTGAACGAACGAGGATGGGCTGGCAATTTGGGATTTAGCCGACCAAATTGTATTCTTATTGGTTAAACCAAAATAAAAAATGATGGTACAACATGACAAAATTTCATGCCGGCTGGGGCGTCGCCCGGTTAAACAAGGCCCCGTTGTTTTCGCCAGGGAACCAGGGCGAACAGCGAAAAGTCAGCTACTGGAACAAATCTGAAAACAAACCCCAACTCAACATCACCAGAATTAAAGATCGGTACTATCAACGTAAGAAGCCTGAATGGCAAAGAAATGGAGCTAGCTGAGGAATTAGATAAGTACCAGATCAACATAATAGGGGTGACTGAAACAAAAAAGACCAAAACTGGTGAGATCTTTCTGAGCAATAAATACAAAATGTTATATTCAGGCAATAACAATCAAGGAAAAGAAGGAGTAGCCATAGTATTCAACACAAAATACGAGGCTAATCTTCTTGAATGGCAGTCAGTCTCAAGTAGAGTAATGTGGGCAAATATGAGAATGGTGAACTGGACAATGAGACTTATTTGTGCCTATGGTCCCACAGAAGGTTCTACTAAGAAGTGGAGGAATTTTTTGAGGCTTTAGAAAAAGCAACTGACACAATGAAAAAGGAAAAGTTGGTCCTTGTTGGGGATCTAAATAGTAGAGTAGGAAATGATTGTGAGACATACAAAAATATTTTGGGAAAATTTGGAGAAAAGAGCAAAGCTAATAATAATGGCAAATATCTGTTGGATTTCTGCTCAGGACATGGACTGGTTATTACTAACACCATGTTCCAACATAAAAATGTGCACAAATTCACATGGAGAGAAGAGGCTAGGAATAAGAAATGTCTCATTGACTATGTTATTGTTGATAGTGATGTTTTCTCCCTGGTGCAGGACACCAGAGTGTACAGAGGATTTGAAATTGGAAGTGATCACTATTTAGTCTTGAGCAGGATAAAATTGAATTTCATATTGAAAAGAATAACATGTAAGAAAGTTTTAAAGCGAATAAAAGTTGAGCAGCTCTCAGATGTAAACTGTAGACTAAAATACAGAAATATTATTGAAAAGAAAATGAAAGAGTTTGAGAACAGGAATCAAACCTTGGAGATTCAGTGGCAAACTCTGAAGGAAACATTGATTGATTCTGCCAGAGAGGCATGTGGTGAGGTTGTGTGCAAAGATAAAAAAATCAGAACTCCCTGGTGGACACAGGAAGTTAAAGAGGCAGTGAAGGAAAAGAAGAAAGCATATCAAAAGTTCCCGGCAAATAAGTCAGCTTTTACTCTTACAGAATACAGAGACAAATGTAAGAAAGCTAAACAGTGTGTAAAACTAGCTAAACAAAAGTCATGGGTGGACTTTGGCAAGAATATAGAAAATAAATATCAAGAAGGTGGCAAAATATTCTGGAGGTTGTTGAAGAAGCTTAGGAATGGAGGAAAGAGTGCTGTAAAAGGAATTAGAGATGATAAAGGTGAAATGAAAATGGGAGAAAAAGATATCCTTGAAGTATGGAGTAATTACTTTGAAAAACTGCTAAATGAAACAAGCAGTGATGACAGCACAGTGATAAAAAACACTGACCAGGCATGCAGTCAGGAATACATATCCATACTTGAAATGTGGAAAGGCAGTTGGAGTAGATGATATTTGACCAGAATTGCTTAAGTATAAACATTTTGCAGTGGCTACAAATATTTAGAGGGCCTGAACAGAAGTTGAAATCCCCAATGATTGGAGTAGAGCTCTCATAGTACTCATCTATTTAAAAAAAAAAAAAAAAAAAAGGGAATAAAAGCTGAATGTGAGAATCACAGAGGAATTTCTCTACTGAGTATTCCAGGTAAGATTTATGCAAGCATATTGAAAGAAGTTGAGAAAGATTGTGGAAGAGAAACTTGGAGAAGAACAAGCAAGGTTCAGGCCAAATATTTAGAGGTTGTCAAGATCAGATTTTCACTTTAAGACAACTAGTTGAGATATCGTGGGAATATGACAAGTATCTTTACTTAAATTTTGTAGATCTGGAAAAGCATATGACACGATGCTCAGAGAAAAGCTTTTCAAAACACTACAATTATATGGGGGGGGGGGGTCAATGGAACATTATACAGAGTAATCTATATTTAAATTGTCAGTCAGCAGTTAGAATTGAAGGAAATAAAATACATGAAGGTGGTTTCATGAAATTAGGGGTAAGACAAGGATGCACATTATCTCCACTCCTATCCTATTCATCATCTATATGGTTCACATTATGTATGAGTGGCACTAGGTCTGATATTAGAATTGGAAATATCAAACTCTATATGGTTCACATTATGTATGAGTGGCACTAGGTCTGATATTAGAATTGGAAATATCAAACTTAGATGTTTGCTTTATGCATATGATGTACTCCTAAACCCATTTAATGCAAATCTCTAGGATTCAGTTTAGTTATTCTCTAGGAATAACTAAATTGAATAACAGCTGTAACAAATTTGGCATGAAAATCAGCTATAAAAAGATCAAAACTGTGAAAATAAGCAGGAACTCAGAAAACTTCAGCTACATTCTGAATGGTGATTCTGCAGAACAAGTGAAATATTTCAGCTATTTAGGCACAGTTTTTAATGAAGATGGCAGGTTAAATCTGGAAATATACAACAGAATAAACAAAGCTGGTATTGTGGGTAGACAACTGAATAAATTTATGTGGATCATGATCATCAAATTCCTGATATGTACCCTCAAAGGGTGTACAGGATATGATAGCACTACATGAAAAACTTATATAATTACTAACTTCCTATCTACAATTTTCCTCCAAATTAATCTATTACCTGTCAAGACTCCAACATTATCAGATCTTATATTTCTATCTTCTAAGGCACTTTTTACTGTATCAATCCATCTATATCTTGGTCTTCCTCTCAGTCTTTTTTCTGCCAACCTGGCAAAGAACACTTGTTTTGCTAGTCTTTCCTCTCCCATTCTGTTTAAATTTATATGGAATAAGAGAGAAATTAGCCAAAACACCTAACTAGCAGTATAAAAGACAGTGATCAAACCAGTTTTAAGTTATTGATCTGAGAGTTTGCTTAGAAATAAAGCACTTGATCAAAGATTAGAGACAGATATGAGAATTTTGAGAAAAATTAGGGTAGTGAACTGATGGTAGACGCATTAAAAATGAAGATATTAGAAAGGAACTTAACGTTATTAGCATTCAAAAATGTGTCGGCATAGCTAATCTAAGGTGGTATGGCCACTTAAATAGAATGGGTGAGGAAATGTTAGCAAAACCAGTTTGTTACCTAGATGGCAAGAAAGAGATCCAAAGGAAGACCAAGATCTAGGCAGATTGATTCAGTTATAACTCTTAGAAGAACAAAATGTTACATATAACAATATAGGAATGCTTACAAGTAATAGACCGATTTGGAGGAAAATTGTGGATAGGAGATTAATAATAATGTAAACTTATGTAATGCTGTCATAGTAACCTGAACACCCTTTGGGGATATATATATATATATATATATCAGGAAATTGATTATGATAAATGAGATATCCTATACAGTCAACTACTAGTCCTAATGGAATACCAGGTTTACAAACTTTGGATAAACCATGGAGTCTAGGTGGATGAGCATAGAATGTTTTAAGTTTTTTATTTTGTTCTTCATCCCAGAGAGAAACATTATCATTAGAAGAATTAATCCTGTTCATTCTGACTATCAATAGGATCAGATGTGAGATCAGGTAAGTAGAATATTCATGAGCCCCTATTTATATACAACAGAGTTAGCTATATAGGGCCCATCTATAAAAAGGGAAATAAAATTGAATGAGAATTTTTCCTGGATATTTTCTGCTGATGTGTTGTTTTTGATGAGGACAGACTTATTGATGACTTGAGGTTTCCATGGTATTAGTTATCCATAATGGTTTATCTGGTATGAACCACTAATAATAAACATAAAGGAAGAAAGGAATTGTTTAATTGATAATTTTTCTGTAACTTATTGTGTACTTCAGGATAAATTATAAATAATGAAGTGGGGGGAGCTTGCATCAACATAGTGATTTCAAAGTAACTGTCACGCATAAAATGAGCTTAACTAGATAGTGAACATAGCATTGAGATGCCAGACTCGTGGCTCATTGTGTTGCAAACATGGGGGGGGGGGAACAGTTCACATAAAATTCTAAGAGATGCAGCAGACGAGAACAGTAGTCATTTTGATCACTTCCAAACCCTTGACTAAAAATAACAGCATTTTTGAATTATTATTAATAAGTAAATTCTTCATCTTGTTCTTCTATACACATTTGAATAGAATAACTATTGAATTTTCTTTATTTGAATGTGTACAAGAACAAGATGAAGAATTTAAATTAAAGATACCAAGGAATTATATACTTAGTTTAATCCTTCATCCAAGTGTAAGCAAACAAAGTTTGCACCTGAAATATAATCAGGACTAGGGCAACTCATATATAGAAGCTAATAACTTCACAACACTTGCCTTACTATCCCATAATGCAAAGCACATATCCTTATGGGTATGTATAATGCTATGCATTATGGGAAGGGTCATTTACCCAGACTAGTTTTGGCCTTTATTGGGGGTCTTGTCAGTGGGAGCCAGACCCAGAGGTGATGCTAAGGTTGAAGTAATGCAGAAGCCATTTTCATATACGAGTTGCCACAAGGTGTCACACCCTTTATTATTAAAATACTCTGGATTAGAGATAGTTGTTGGAAGTTTTTCCACTTGGTTATACAATAAATTAAAGATACCAAGAAATTATATACTTGGTTTAATCCTTTATCCAAGTGTAAGCAAACTTTGTTTGCTTACACTTGGCTCCCACTGATGAGACTTCAATAAAGGCTGAAACCAGTCTGGGTAGTGACCCTTCCCATAATACATACATTACACATACCCGTAAGGATATGTGCTTTGCGTTATGGGATACTAAGGCAAGTGATGTGAAGTCATTAGCTTCTATATGAGTTGTCCTACTCACAATCTCCAGAAACAAATGATGAAAATCTTAACAATTAAAAGTCCATTACATAAAAAGCACGAACTGCATTCCAAGTCTTCAAATGTTCCTTTTTTTTTTTAAAAAAAAAAAAAAAAAAAGCAAAAGTAATTTGTTGTAATCAAGTGAGGAAAAATTCTCATCCTACCGCACTAAATATGACAGGACTGCATGTTCTCTCAACACATCACAATACAAATGTAGCTGTATCCAAGGTTTTATTAGAGAGCAGTTGTGACGTGTGAAAATTTTGATCCATTAGAGAAAACCCATTTTACTTTGCATCATCTCTTCTAGCATGAGGAGGAGTTCTGCTGATGCTTCGATGAGGGCTATGAGAGTGGCTACGAGAATAACGTCTTCGTGGTGAACAGGACCTTGATCTTCTATTTCGCCCATAACCACCACCATACCAACTATAGGTCAATGTCCAGACTGGAAAGCCAATCCGTCACCTTGTGGATGTCCTGTAGGCCACCACCGTGAAATTGGTGCCTTGGGCAGTCGTTCACAATATGAGTAATCATCTGAGCCATGGGAGAACAATCACAGGGGTGGTCCGACAGCCCCATTTATGTAGTAGGTAGCCACATCTGCCCTGATTGGTTCTGATCCTGTTGATTGATGACCAAATCTTCCTAGGAAAAATAAAACCAGGCTGCAGAGCGCAGGGATCTTCTACGAGGAAGCTGTTTGTTGGGAGATTGTTAGACCAGTATTCTCTCCACATGTCAGGTGTTGATGGCAGGATAGTTGAAAAGAGTTCGTCCATGGCCCAGAGAGGCTTTCTAGATTTTAGGCGAAGATGAGGTGAATTTATAAGAGTCTGGTGCAGGGGCAGGAGTGGGTTGCTCATTGCTTTATATTAAATTCTTTAAATGAGGCTTGTCTTCTCCATATGTTTGGTGGAGCAATGTTAGATAGGACAGGTGGCCAGGAGAAAGGGGTGCTTCTCACTGCCCCACTAATTGTCCGCATGGTAGAGTTTAGCTGGGTGTCTATAATCCGTGTGTAGAGGCTTAAGTGCTGTGAGGACATCATGTTGGAGGCTTAATGGATTGTATACAGCACTCAGAAAGGATTGAAACTGAATTTAATTCTTCCTATATTTTGTCTCAGTCAATGAGACATCTTCATGGATTACAAAAAACTAATGTAACATAAATACAAATAACAAACAATACTAAGCCCAACCACGTGGGTGATAGTGAAGTCCCATCTAGGTTGAGTGCCTTCTAAGGGCGGTTGTAGGTGGCCTGGAATGTAAAGTGGGACATCTGGAGATAAGCATTTTCCAAATCTTAGGAAGCTTAATGAAACCATATTTGTTAAGATTTGGTTGATTCCTCAGTGCTGCTGCTGATTCTAAGAATAGTCCCTCTCTTTTGAATTTGCTGTGGTGGAGCATGGTGGTTTTTTCCCATGAGATCCTGTGGGTTGTGTCCAAGCATGGTCAGCCAGGCCTGACTGACCATAGTCATGGTTGCAGATGTATGACTTATGTTCCTCCAAGTGTATAGTAGCTGATCTGCCTGTCTGTCCAAAGCATGCCAGTTTACAGGAACAGGGTACTTTATAGACTCCAGGCACTGAGAGAGGAGGGAGCTGATCTTTTGTAGAGCAGATAAGGGTAGCAAGTTTGTGGTGGGGCTTAAATGCTGTGTGTAGGTTATACTTTTTTAAAATCTTGGCTATTTTTTCTGATGTGCCACGAATGTAGGGTATGGTGATGGCATTTCTAAACTCTTTCTGGAGAGAAGACCGGGGAATGGGGGAGGACCTAATTAATTTTTTTAATGCTGTGATTGCTGTGGCTATTAGGGAGGAAAGTGTTGTGTATGTGATCAAGTTCAGCAGTAAGGGCGGTTCCACTGGAACAAAGATTGTGGGCTCTCTTGGTAAGAGTTTTGCACAGGAAGGCTGCCTCTCCCCCCATTCCTGATTCTATTTCAGGTGCAAACTTTGTTTGCTTACACTTGAATAAAAGATTAAACCAAGTATATAATTATGCTTGGTTATACTTCGTAATTTCTTGGTATCTCTAATTTATTGTATAATCAAGTAAAACTTGGTTATACAATAATAACAAAGGAATAGCAATAATAACAAAGGAATTTACTTAATGATGTCAATACTTAAAGGCAATTGAAGAATTATCCCACACAGTGCTAATAGCCAAACAAGTTTTAATAAATGATCTTTAATTGGCTTAAGGGGATCAATGAATAAATTACTTTGAAACATTGTTATTCTACATATACATGTTCTTCTGAAATTCATAAGGAGAGAGAGTTTCATTTCAACATATTACCTATGCAAATATCTAGCTACTCTATCTCCACATGTAGGAAAAGCATGTTACATATGTTACATAAAAGCATCTTTTTACATCTTCCAAGAGAACTTCATCAACAAGGACAAGTATATTAATTTGGATCCAATCTGACAAGTTAGATGTCACTAGCCTTTTTTACCAATATTCTAAGAGAAAGATCATATTATTATTAGAAATTTTCCATTGGACACCAGGAAGCTGTCTGGATGATATATTCTTTAAGGTTTGAAGACCTTTACTATGAACAAACAGGAAGCCTAGCCATGGGAATGTTGATCTCTCCATATTTAGTGAATATGTTTATGGAATCTTAAGTTTTTAACTGTTTAATTCATAATACAAGACACTGATAAGAAAAATAAATACTATATTTATTTACTTATTTTCTGATGTTTTGACCCAACATCTTCAGAGCACAGTTTGTCACTGTATTCAAACACTGACAATAGTTAATTGTGAGAATAATTTCAAATGTAACAGACAACATGAAGAACTAAAGTTTTAGTTGGCACTATCTGTTGTTGGATAAAGAAAGAGAAGTAGACAAGTACTAATTTGATTTTAAAATGACAGATGTTTGGAGAATATTTTGAAGTTGCTGCTGATTTCAAAAACAATCTCTGACTTCTGTGTAGCACTTTCGTTTTTTTCTTCCATCTAATCCTGTGTGAAGAGATGTCCAAGGCATTGTCTGACGATGGTGCAGGATGTTAACGTACTTCCTGTCTGTAGTAACCCATGTCACATTGACTTTTATAGCCAGTGGCTATAATCAAAAAATAGAGAAAATATTAATCTCTCTCTCAAATTGCCTCCCTTCCCTAATACACAAGACCACAGCAAAACTGTAATTATCTCAAACATTCAGGACACATCTGAAGAGACATCCGGAGCACTTAATATCAGCTCCACACCACATTTAAACCATATGTTATACTGGCGATCCTCATCCATTCATTTAAGGATAAACTTTCTCCTTTGTCATATCTAGGAGTATATGAGGTGCCTTATACTTGTGAACTGGCTTACTGTGGCTTACAGATGGGAAGATCTGTGAAGTCAAGTTGTTTCAGGAATCAGCAGCAGCTTTTAAAACATACAAACCTCACTAAGTCTGGCTGTATCAGTTTACAAAAAATTTGAAGTAAAGGTAAAATTAATACTTGTCTACTTCTCTCTCTCTATACAATGATGGATGTTGCCAATTTGAACTTTATTTTTCTGTGTTATCAATTACAATTTTAAACCACTTGTGCTTTGAAGATGCTGAGTATAAAATCAGTGGAATATCAGCCATTAAGTAAATAAATATATTTACTTCGGTATGATGAGATATCAAATGTCACATTATATTGGTGGAATTATGCTAGAAGCTAATCAGGCTAGAGATCTTGGAATTTTAGTAGGTAGAAAGTTGAAATTTAGAGGCCATAATAGCAAAGATTGCAAATAAAACTCAGAGGATGATTGCAATGCTGAAATGAACATGTAAAGATAAAGTTGTTTTGCATCTTTATAAGATATCACTTGGACTTTTGTGCAAGTGAGATCAAGTTCACAATTCTCATTAAATAATTAGAATTGTGGAATGCAAATTATGAAGACAGAATGAGCATTTGTGGACTGCCAACACTAGCAAATAGGAGAAAAAGAGGGATGATATGATTGACACTTTCACATTTCTAAATGGGTCATACGGGATATCAGCAGATGGAATTTTTCATTTTATGGAGGGTGAGGAAAGGACAATAAGGCATCTTTGTAAGTTGAGAATGAAGGGAATGAGAGCTATATTTTTCTCTCATTAAGTGCTGCATAATTTGAATGGATTGCCATTAGATGTGGTGAGTGCAGGTAGTGTGAATGAATTCAAGAACAGGTAATATGTGGCCTCTCTGAATGCCTCTTAATAATATTTCTTTTCTACTTATCTCTTTATGGAATCATTTGAAAAGACAACCCTTCGTAGGGTCAAAGAAACCTTCTACAGTTTTGCTGACTTTCTCAAAAGCTTAAGTCACAAAATCCACACAAAAGCTTAAGTCACAAAATCCACACAAAGTCACAAAATCCACACAAAAGCTTAAGTCACAAAAGTTCGCCATGATTTGCTGCTGAGATAACTTCCTATCGGAAGTTATCTCAGCAGCAAATCATGGCGAACTTTCTTTTGAAGTGTGTACATAAAGTTTGCCACTAGAAGATACTTGCATGTTACATCGCACACCATCTGGCCTAGAAGTAAGGTGTTATTGAAAAACTTAAGGGAAGGGCATACACAATATGATAACTAAAGGAAACAGGCATTGACATCTTAGGGAGGTACTCCTAATGAATGGCTACAATCCTGAAAACCATCAGTAACCATTCATAACATCTTATGAAGGCCATTGCATATCCATTGAAATACAGAAGTAAGACAACTCAATAGGTGCATTTTCCTTGCATAAAAAATGTAAAAGATAAGATAGCAGAAGTGCTTAAACATGACTCTTAACAATTGCCTTCACACCTATACAAAAAGTTTCCATATTGCCACAGTCACCCATACAGCCTCATTCTCCTCTCAAGAAACTAGGAGCATACAAAATTTTCCATGCATATGAATATCTGCTGTTGGCTAGGCAGTATGATCTGGAGAGATCCACATGAACATGTCGGATGTGGACACACAGATCAAGATTAGTGTTTCATACCACCTAAAAAAATAAAATAAAGTACTTCGGAGGCTTGCAAGAATGCAGTATATATCGAATCAACTATGCATGTAGATTCAAAGAAGCTGCCAAAATGCTACAGTGTCCAGTCCAATCTAACAAAAACCAAGATCTCATTTTAAACCAACTTTAGTCAGCATACTTGACCTGCATTGCTGTGAATTATGATAAATCATACAATGCAGTGAGCCATGTGTCTGACATCGCAAATCACACTTAATACTAATATAAGCTTCTTCTCCCCCCCTCCAAATTTATAAATTATCCTGAAAAGGTTCATAATAAGTTGTAGGAAAATGGTCAATTAAACAGTTTTTTTCTTCGTTTATTCATGATTCATTCATGGCCATAACTCATAAGGAGTTGAATTTGTAGAGAACCAGGGATTGTATATAGGCGATACTTTCATTTTAAAAAAAAAAAACTAAATGAAAGCAGACCTAGAGATCACCTAATGGAGAAGTTCTCAGTGAAATAATTATATTATGGGGAACAACATATAAATATTAAATATCTAATAATCTTAACTAATGATAGTAGTGATGATGGCTGGCAAGATCATGAATAAAGATAAATGCCAAGAGAGTGAAAGAAATTGAGAGATTGAAATTAGTAATAAAAAATCCTGTAATGGAAGGTGTAGATAGTAATCCATGAAGAAAAGCTTGAAAAAAGAATACAAAGAAAAATGAAAAAGTATAAAGGAGACTTATTTGAGAGTGTGGGAAAAAAGCTTCAGCAATAAGTCACTAAAGATTTAAGAAAATTATTACTGGAAAAAGAATTTGGAAGACAACTTTAACTGAATTTGGTGAAGGTAGTGTCAATATGGCAGGTAAAGGAGACAGGATTAGCATAGGCAGTAGAGAATTTGTAGAAATGTGACAGTTAGAAATCAGGAATGACACAAAATATAAAATAAGAGCAAAAAAAACTGAAAAGATCAAATGATTGTATAGTGAAAGAAAAGGATTCCCAAATCTGAAAAATAAGCAAAGAAAGCGATGATAGAAGGGGGAAAAATGGCAATATGTGTGATTTTTGTAAGGATCTATAGAAAAAGTTACAAACCCTCTGCAAAATTTAGAAAAGAGGTACTAAATCAATTATGTAATAGAAGAATTATGGAAATTTCTTAAATCACAAAGAATGATGAAAATCCTTAAAAACATGGTATATTAGCAGAATACAATCTTATAGGTTCGTATTTTAGAAAGTTATAGTCATGCTCATCAACTA
This sequence comes from Typopeltis vanoorti, assembly GCF_054136105.1. Classification (NCBI taxonomy): domain Eukaryota; kingdom Metazoa; phylum Arthropoda; class Arachnida; order Uropygi; family Thelyphonidae; genus Typopeltis; species Typopeltis vanoorti. Next base: position 33,103,846 of record NC_143562.1, read on the forward strand.
CAGAAAACATTCTACAGCAATGGCATAAATCACTGATTGTTAATATAAAAAAGGGTAGCAGGGGTGATATAACTGTAGTATAATCAGTTTATTATTGTAATTGTACAACATATCCATTATTTTAAACAGAATTGCGAGATTTTCTTTAATAGATCATATCCATGCTATTACCTAAGTAACAGAAAGTGAATATCTACTTCTTGCATGTTTAGTATTTGTAGATTTTTGAGAAAGCCTTTGACTTTATACATCAATCAGGAATCATAATCAAGTTAAAAAACAATGGGCCATTAGAGACTATGTATTAGAACTTAGTAGTCAATATAAAGTTGGAACATCAGAGAAAGAATTTGGCACAGAGAGGAAGAAGGCAAGATCAGATTTCATTTAGACAGTTTTCTGCCATTAGATGCTTTTAGGAATATATCATGACGTCTAAATCATTTATATTTTGCATATGGTATTGTACTGATTGGGGGGGGGGGGCATTGTGATGTTAACAGAGAATATAAAAATAAGTGTAAAGATTAACATAAATAATTATCAAATTAGGAGATACACCTTTTGAAATGATGGGCAGGTATATTTACCTTGGCCCATCAAGTTTACAAAAAAAGAAATAGAAGACTTTCAGAAACAGTTTTCCTATATAAAAATTCCTTGTTACTAGATTATCTAGCTTTACATTTTTTCTAATAAAAAAAAAAGTAATTTTAGTTTATGTAATTTATTTATTCATATGAAGTTTCCTCCCTTTTTTCCCCCCCATCCCTATTGGGACGAGTTGAGCCCCTCCCCATGGGGGTTAAGTATTTATGGCTGTAGATCTGTGTGTTCACGGGGCCGGTTTGCCTGCTTGCGGAATGAAAAATCCCAGATAAACTCGGGGTAAAAAACCCCGCTGTCCACACCCAGGACCAGTTAATTTGGCTATGGCTGAGGAAGATCCTTAAGCTCCTCACGTCAGCGACGAGAATTGAACCCACGACACTCCTTCCCCAGGCAGGGGAAGGAGTGTCTTGGGTTCAATCTAACTGCATGGACAGTTTATGTAATGGAAATGAGACATGGACAATGACTTAAAAAAAAAAAAAAAAAAAAAAAAAAAAAAAAAAAAACAAGACAGAGTGAGTAGCCCAAAGTGCTTTGGAGAAAGAATGGGAATCAGAAATAAATAGAATTTCAGAGATGAAGTACAGGATATTATGAAGCATGTAAATGGAGATTGGCTAGTCATACTAATAATTAGCAGAACACTGGAGAAGGAAAGGGTGCAAAAGAACAAGATGGTGGGGAGGGATGGTCTACAAAAATTTGAAATAAGATTGTGGAGAGAGGCCTATATCCAGTGGATAGAAAGAGACTAAAGGTCATCTTTGATTATTTTAGTAGAGCTCATTTTGTCATTTTAAAGTTTTCTCAGTAATCTTACATTTTTTACTATCTTTACTTATCTTTCCATAATTTTACTGTGAATTTTATTTAAGTACTCTCACATATAACTTAGCTTTTTAAAAAAGTTTTTTTTTCTGTGCTAGGGCCCCATGCTGATTTGCTAACCAGGTGTATAACTTCATTTCATGGATTGTTTCCTAACTTTCTGTGTCTGAAGTTTGGAGTTTTTGGTCCTTGCACATAACTTTACAACATGCCTACTTGGCTGGATTAGTCAACATCATATTTTATGATTCAGTCTCTAATTTTGGTTCTTGATTTTAGTGTTTCATTTGGTCTACGGTATGTATTCAAAAATTGTTAGACTTTAAATCTGTGTCAAGCATGTACATTTTTATCCTACATCAGAAACTGTTGATTGCTTCCAATTTTGATTCCTTTGCGTAACTTCTCTTTACTTAACTAGTTTCTATGCAAATATTTTGGAGTGAAAAACTATCAATGATATAACAACCACCAGTTCCATGAACTAGAAGAATGATACTCAATTCATTTGCATTTTTTAATTAATATTATTCTGCATGTGTAAAATCAAGCTGTATCCCTTATCAGGAATCAAAACCATTTGTGTTTTCTACCTTGTGAATTGTTGCTAATTATGACTATTTCCATCCAAAATATTTGGATGTCATATTTTCAATGAACTTAAAAACTGATCATGATTATCATGTTGTGTTGTCATGAGGATACAGTTTCTGACTGATACAGATTAGGGTTAGCTAAATCCCAAATTTCCAGTCTACTCTTGTTTGTTCACAATATAAGTCAATAAGAAGATAATACCTTCTAATATGGTAGTGTAAAATGGACATTCATTCAGAAGCCCAATTTCTTTCTAGATATTTATAGGTTACTTGATAATCTTCTCATTATCTGGCATCAAACTTTAGGTAACACACACACACACACAGGGTGGTTCAAATTTCCATGTACAAATTTGAGGGGAGGTAGAGAACATCAAAATCAACCATATTCACATAGTAAAGCATGACTGGAAATGCCACCAGAAAGTGATAGGTGGTGCTGTTCGCCAGTGCTCCAGGTGAGCAATTGGGGCTTCCTCATTCAAGCTTTCAACATCATACGAAGAACAAGCATCGTTTTATGAACGCTGAGATGGTAGACATGCACCTTGTTTATCATATTATGTATCCAACTACTGTTGAACTGTTCAGTTATGCCTAATAAAGTTTTTTTACACTATTTAATGCCTTGTGCTATTTCTGTATCTGTGTCCCTGTTAGTACCTTCCAGTGATGTTTCCGGTCATGCTTTCCTATGTGAACATGGTTGATTTTGATCTTCTCTACCTCCCCTCAAAGTTTGTACGTGGAATTTTGAACCACCTTGTATATATGTATGTGTGTATGTATATATGTATATATATATATATATATATATATATATATAAGAATGCCAAGGTTGTTTGAAAGGATAGAAAAATCAGACTCCATATTGGACCAAGTTAAAGAGGCAGTAAAGGAAAAGAAGAAAGCATATCAAACGTTTCTGGCAAATAAGCCGGCTTGTGCTCTTAGAGAATACAGAGACAAATATAAGAATGCTAAACACTATAAAACTAGCTAAGCAAAAGTCTGTGAAGACTTTGGTAAGAAGATAGAAAATAAATATCAAGAAGGTGGCAAGATGTTCTGGAGGTTGTTGAAAAAGCTCAGAAATGGAATAAAGAGTGTTGTAAAAGGAATTAGAGATGATAAAGGTGACATGAAAACTGGAGAAAAAGATATCTTTGATGTATGGAAAAATTACTTTGAAAAATTGCTAAATGAAACGGTGACAACATAGTGGTAAAAAACACTGACCAGGAATACATATCCATACTTGAAGTAGAAAAAGCAATCAAAAGCCTGAAATGTGGAAAGGTAGCTGGGGTAGATGATATTTGACCAGAAATGCTCAAGTATGGGGGTATTAAAGTCTTACAGTGGCTGCACTGCTTACTTCAGAAGGCCTGGATGGAGGGACGAATTCCAGATGATCGAAGTAGAGCTTTCATAGTACCCTTATATATAAAAAAAATAAATAAATAAAAAAAAAGGAAATAAAACTGAATGTGAGAATTGAGTACTTAGTAGAGAAATACCTCTACTCAGTAGAGGTATTTCTCTACTGAGTGTTCCTGGTAAGATTTATGCTAGTATTCTTGAGAAACAGTTGAAGGATTGTGGAAGAGAAGCTTGGTGAAGAACAAGCTGGATTCAGGTCAAATAGAGGCTGTCAGGATCATATTTTCACTTTATGACAAATAGTTGAGAAATCTTGGGAATATAACAAAGATCTGTATTTAAGTTTTGTAGATCTGGAAAAGGCATATGACAAGGTGCCAAGAGAGAAGCTATTCAAAATGTTAGTGGGGCACTATATCAAGTAATACTTAGTCTTTATTTGAGTTGTAAGTTAGCAGTTAGAATTGATGGAAGTACCGGAAAGTGGTTTAATGTTAAATCTGATATCAGACAAGGATGTACATTATCCCGTCTGTTATTCATTATCTATATGGATCACATTATGAAGGAAAATGGTATTAAACTTGATATGAAAATTGGAGATGTTAATGTCAGCTCTTTGCTTTATGCAGATGTTTTATTTCTAAATAAACCCGCTACAAGTCTGCAAGATTCCCTGACTAAATTGAATTAACTGTTGTGATAGATATGGTATGAATGGCAGCAATAACAAGACAAAGGCAATGAAAATAGGCAGAAGCGTTGACAATATCGACTGCATTGTGAATGGAGAACCTCTGGAACAAGTAAAACATTTCAGCTACATAAGCATGATTTTTAATGAAGATGGTAAATTAAATATGGAAATAGACAACAGAATCAACAAAGCTGGTATGGTAGGAAGTCAACTGAATAGATTTATATGTAATAAGAGCAAAATTAGTCAAAACACTAAATTAGCTGTGTATAAGACAGTGTTCAAACCAATTTTCACTTATGGATCTGAGAGCTGGGTTAGCAATAAAACAACTTACCAAAGACTAGAGACCACAGATGAGTCATGAGTAAGATTACGGGTGTGAACAGATGGCATTATTGGCAATATTATTTTAAAAATGAGGATATTAGGAAAGAACTTGACATTGTCAACATCCAAGAATGCATTGGCAGAGTTAATCTCAGGTGGTATGGTCACTTAAACAGAATGTGCAAGGAAACATTAGCAAAACAAGTGTTCTCTGCCAGGTTGGCAGGAAAAAGACCCAGAGGAAGACCAAGATATAGTTGGATTGATATGGGAAAAAGTGCCTTAGAAGATAGAAATATAAGATCTGATAATGTTGGAATCTTGACAAGTAACAGACTGATTTGGAAGAAAATTGTAGATAAGAAGTTAGTAATGATGTCAGTTTTTCATGAGTGCTATCATATCCTGTACACTCCCTTGAGGGTACATGTCAGGAATTTGATGATATATATATATATATATATATATATATTTATTTATTTATTTATTCCTCCCGTACGTGAGAAGCTGCGATGTCTATAGCAAATCTATGAGCTATGTGTAGAATGGGATCAAGAGAAAAGTATTCTGCAGTTACTGATATTCTTTTTGAAAAACTAGAGGCTGCAGTCTTTGGGGAATACCTCATAGGTAAGGCTGTTCCACAGATCTGAGGTGTATGGAATGAAAGATGAATGGGAGTAGCAAGTTCAGTAAGTCAGTCAGTCAGTCAGTAATCCAACTGTAAAAGTTGCAACAACTGTAGTAACACTACTCAACACTGTTGAGTAGTGTTGCTAGCATATATTTAGCAGAAATTGGAGCATGATTGATGTCAGTACTGTTGAATAACACCCATGGAAATATCTGTGAAAGACTGTGTGGAAACTAATAGTTTGTGAGACTGGCTAAAGAAAGTCTGAAGTCAAATTTTCCAAATTGTCCTCTTCTGAACAGCATCGAAAATTTTTAGAGGGTGGTAGAAGCATCCCCAATCCCTAAAATTGCAAGAGTTGTATTCTAAGATTGGTCTGATTTGTGATTTGTACAAAATTAGTAACTGAACACATGAAAGTTATGACTAGAATGGTGGGGAGGCAGTTGTGCGTTGGAATAGTTTAATAGGTTGAATAGGTTATCATCTCATTGAGGGATGGTAAGACACTGATAGATGTGAAACTTGGTGGTGTTTTAGCTCTGCAAGGCTTGTCATATGACTAGGAAATAGAGAGTGCTCTTATCAGCAAAACTGAATAGTTCAGTGAGTGATGGTTCTGTGTGAGTGTGGTGAAGAACAAGGTGGGTCAAACCATGAAGAATGCCTGCATTAATATTAAAATCTGAAGAGAAAATGTCATTCACCATAACATGTAGTGAATGATCAGAGAAAACTGACAATCCGATTACCAATGACGGAAAGCAGTTCATAAGGTAGAAACTTGAACCACTGCAAGTTTCTACAGACCTTTGCATGCCATGCAAAGGTCAACTGTATTAGTTGACTTGATTAGTTGAGTTTTCCAGATGTTGAAGCCAGGACTGATATGAGAAAAAGGCTATGGAATGGAAGGCATGCATGTTTTGTGTTGCATCTTTATGATTAATGACATGTATGCTACTGTTAAACTCTGAGTGAGAAAATTTATATAAAATTTAAATCTCATTCAGAGTTTACCAAGTAAACCTTTTCCCAAAGTCAGAGTTGTTAATCAGAAGTGATGCTAAAAGATTATTTACTAATGTATACATAAACTCTGTAAATATTCACTTAAACTTATATTTGTAAATTGTAACTTATTTGATAAAATTGTGTATCTTAAGTATTTGCCATTGGAACTAGACACTATTCTTGGAACATAATCCAATTAGCGGTAATTCTCCCTACAGCGAGGCACGTGCGATAAATATTGCAAGTCATGCTCGCGATGAGTGAAATGTCTGCCAGTCGCAGCTTTATCTCTGAACATCGAGCGAGGCTACTATTTCGACTGCCAGAGAAATTCTTCTCCAGACAAAAAGAAATTCAGAGTTCCAGGGCACATCATTACCCTTTATAACTCCCGCTATTTTCTCTAATTGGGCCTACTCATTCTTCAAATCAGCTCTCTTACTATTTGGCACTAGTGACCTACTGTACAAGAGCTGATTTGAGGAATGAGTAGGCCAATAAGAGAAAATAGCGGGAGTTATAAAGGGTAATGATGTGCCCTGGAACTCTGAATTTTTTTTCCCCGATGTCTGGTCACAGATGACAAATAGATGTTCGTAGTCTGGAGCTCTCGGCTCTTGCCACTTAGTTCGTAGGACCTGACCTTCATGAGCTGTGTTCGAATTACAACCAAGTCCGGGCAAAGAAGTATCCGTGGGACATTCGATGAATTCTTGAGATAAGCAGTCAGCCACCGTTGAAATCCTTGAAGGTATGCATCTCTGCCATTATCTAAATAGGCACTACGTGACGAAACCTGATTATGCTGTGTAGACCAGAATGCTGTAGCAGACAAGGAACCCAGAAAGCAGTTCAAGGTTGCTTGATTTACTTCCAAGGAAATGCCCTGCATAATCGATGTTTTCAAATCTCGAGAAGTATAAGATGTGTCCGGTAAGAGAGTTTTATTTCCATTTTTGTATCAGTCTTAGTTGAGGAATGATTTGCATAGATTAGGTAGATACTTGTGAAAGTATATCAGGATATTACTTGGTTCCAAGGGGAGGTGTCTTGAGCTAAGTATTCATTAGATAAGGTGATTGTCTACTGGTATAAAATTTTTCTAAGGAGGAACATGTGTTTTTTCTATCTAATGTACAGTCCATGTGAACATACCAAAAAGGGGGAATGAAAAGACTTGTTCTTTATGAACGTGCTATTCACTGTTGTTGTGTCAACTTTTTTTTAATGACTTTGATGTCTATGCTCTTTACATTTATTCGCTCCTTGGTGTCACGTGGTACTATCCAAGCACAAAGGGAATTGCCCTGGGGTAGAGCCAAAATCCAAATGTAACAAAGCTTCTGAGGTTCTTCTCATAAAATCCTAAGACATTTACAGGGTGTTCGGGATAAATTTGACAGTTTCGTAAGGAAAAAGAAAATCTTCTTTGTATCTATTAAATTTAATGAATTGACAAAAAAACATTACAGGCAGAGTTAATTACAATACTATCAACAAGATTTACTCAAAATAACCACCATTAGCATCGATCACAGCTTCAATTCTGCTTCGGAACCTCGAACAAGCTGATGCTACAGTCTCCCTGGGAAGGGCCGCAAAAACTGTTTTAATTTTATCCATTAACTGGGCTTTTGTATTACTGGAAGTGCGATTGGTGTCTTTTTCAACTGCGCCCCATACAAAATAATCCATGGGGTTAAGGTCTGGGGAGTTTGGAGGCCAAACATTTGGACTGGTGAAGTCGTAGAAATTTTCAGACAACCATTTTTGACTTTTCCCAGAGGTGTGGCAAGGGGCCGAATCCTGCTGCCATACATACGGCCTACCATTGGCTACCCTTGTTATCCAGAGCTTGACTACAGTTAGCAACTCCACGAACAAAGCCCGAATTCCAATGCCAGGGTTCTTCAACACCTGTTCCTGCAGATTTGCGAGGAATTCTGCTGTACGAACGCAATCAGATCGTCTGCTAGGGATCTTTCTTCTTGCTACATCCTCGTAGTCACCATTGCAAGTCTCTAGTTCATGCCTGATTGTTTTTACTGTATTCAGGGAGCATTGGGCAGCAGTCGTAATATCCTTATTTTGATGGCGGGCACGAATCATCATGATACAAGTTATTCTCTTCCATGATTCAGGTGGGTTCCAGCTATCCATCCTTTCTGACATCTTGTATATGAATGAAGAAGGGTCCAAACTTTTAAATGAAGAGAAGTGTGTGTTAATACATGTAACTTACGGAAAAATATAATTAATTATAAATATGTCAAATTTATCCCGAACACCCTGTATTTGTTTTCGCTGCGCCACTTAGGACAATTAGTTTAAAGGAAAAAATCTTAAACAAGAAGTGAACACCCAGCTATACCTCAGTGACTAACAACCTTCCGTAATCCCCCCCCGACTCATCGATAGCGCTCAATGCGATATCTCTCAGTAGAGGATTTCTTCTTTTCTCCTTCTTATCATGTGCCGTGTGCACACAATACGCTTGTAGCAACTTCCCTTAATCCTGTGCTCTTGGCCTTGGCCTTGGATTATGCTACAATTATCGTTAAAAATTGTGAGTCATTCATCTAAGCTTTGTCTATCTAATTCCTAGAAATGGTATACTGCTTTAATCATACTATAATGTTCTTTTTCTCTAGAATTTTACTGCCAATATTTAACTAGCTTAAGTAATCTTTCTACATAATGGAATAACACTTCTTTCTTATGCATTTTTACAATTATTATCCTTTTGTTTAATATATACAATTTTGTTCACATATATGTAGTTTATACTCTTAGATGCAAGCAAATTTTCTATTATGGGTTCTTTACTTGTTAAGTTATGAAAGAATAAATTCTCTTAGGAATTCTATCAATCACAATTTAACAGTGTAGAATAATTGCTCTAAGTTATGTGCGTTGGATTTTGATCTGGCTACTTGTGGAGGTGAATAGAAGCAGTAAGGACTCCTTAAGAGTACCTAACTATAGAATATTGTTGTTCCAAGGGAATGTGTAATTGTAAGGTTGACTACAATTTGGGACTCTTTAAATTAAGTTCTTTATAGAGGATAAAGGACATTCTTGTCTAATCATATGCATTGAAATGTTGAGTATGTATATTGTATTGCTTTTAATTATGTTAACTCAAAATTTGAGAGGGATAAGATAAGATACCTTAAATTGTTCTAGAAAAGTTGATAGAATCCTGAAGTCAAATTGAGTGAATTTCCTTTTTTTGCAAATTGTTTATAACTTGCAGTGTGCGTAGTTAATGTAATAAATGTTATTTGTTTTATATACAATCAAGTGCTTGCCTGAATTCTCTTTACTGCACCGCTCATAAAGCAAACGAATCTCAATGGGAAACCCTTAATTAGAGATAAGAATAAAGTAATTTTGGCCACCACTGTTAGAGAAAGGAATTAGAAGTTATCCAGGGACTCTATGGTGTAAGAATTAGAGTGTTGTTGTACTTACTGACTAAATATTCCTCAATGTTATGTTAGATATCGTCTAGGCACGGAGTGGTGCAGATGACAAATAAATTTTCTCTGGTAACCATTAGAATGCAATATCACATGCATTCCTTTATTAGTCTTGTTTGAAATATTTAATGTGGTTGTTTACTGACTTGCACTTAAATGTTTATTTAAATCACTAACTCCTGTGGAAGCGAACCATGGTATGTTAGATATCGTCTAGGCACGGAGTGGTGCAGATGACAAATAAATTTTCTCTGGTAACCATTAGAATGCAATATCACATGCATTCCTTTATTAGTCTTGTTTGAAATATTTAATGTGGTTGTTTACTGACTTGCACTTAAATGTTTATTTAAATCGCTAACTCCTGTGGAAGCGAACCATGGTATGTTAGATATCGTCTAGGCACGGAGTGGTGCAGATGACAAATAAATTTTCTCTGGTAACCATTAGAATGCAATATCACATGCATTCCTTTATTAGTCTTGTTTGAAATATTTAATGTGGTTGTTTACTGACTTGCACTTAAATGTTTATTTAAATCGCTAACTCCTGTGGAAGCGAACCATGGTCATTTGCAAAATTAGTAGTGTGTTAAATGAAAACATTTTTTCTGCTAATTATTTCTATGTGGTATGCATACCAACTTTAAACATGTTCTCTTACCACAAGTCTTCAAAATCAAACCAGTTACAGGATTTTTTTCTCTCAGACTGTCCTGCACTGTTCTTGGAAAAACATGGCTTTAATTGAATACTAGGGCAGAAATGTCCACTTGATTTTCACTAAGCGTACGAACTTTGCTCTGAGTGCAAAGATTAAATATTCTAACTTTAAAACATCAGAGGAATTAAATATTTCTTGGCTGCAAAGTGGAGGAAACATTTTCTTGTCAATTTTGGAATATAATTATGGTACATTGTTGCTGTTGACCAAAACATATTGAAAGGGGAGTCATTATAAGCTTAATTATTTATTTTAAGAAAGGGTTTTTATTTTTAAATCATTCAGAAGTTTCTGTATTTAAAAATAAAATAAAAAAAGGCTTTGACAGTAGCCTAGGGAAATGGATAAGCTGCTGCCATTAAATTTGCAATATTTCTGATTGGTGTATGTTTGTGAAAACGAGGTTATTAGAATTCTCTATTTTCATTATTGAAAGTTTTGTGCTCAGCTGACCCAGAGGAAACAACAGAATTTCACTTTAGCTATGTTTTGACAAGAAGTGTGATCAATATTCTTTGCATATTTATGCATCTTCATGTAAAATATTCATTATAATGATATTGAATATTCAATATGGATTCTTTTAGGTATTTACTTTTATTATAGATCAAGTCATCTTTCAAACTTTCTTTGGGGAATTGAAAATAAATTTTGCAGAGGTTTTGGGTCTTTATGGCCCCAACCTCCATCCCCAAGTTCCTTAAAAATGAGAAAAACTAATTGCTGTATTTTCATATCATTAAAGCAAACTTTTTTTTGAGATGGAAGAAATAGTTTATTATAGTGTAATTGACTATGTAAATAGCATTCAGTTATTATTATTACATGACACCTCCAGGGAGTCCAAAGACTCATCGAGGCTTATAGATCATAATTTGTGTCAGTTAAATTTAGTTGTATCTTATTCTTCTAAATAATAAATAGGATGGAGTATTCATCATCTTAAATAATTCATTTTATTTTTTCCTTCAGGCAAACTTAAACATTATATGAAGAAGATGAGAAAGTTTTCTAAAATTGGAAAAAGAAAGAAATCTAAAAAAGCCAAATTTTTAGAAAAGCTTATTAAGAGTTCAGAATTGGCATCATCTACAATAAATAGTAAATTTTTATCCAAATTGGAAAGGAGAGGAAAGGTGAAGAAAATAAAAGAACTCAAAGAAAATGGAGATAGTTTCCACCTTGCAAAACTAAAGAAAAATAAAAAATTAAAACGGCCTTCCATTTTAAAATCAGAAGTTCAACCAAGGTTGCAGGTTGAGGCAGAAAATGCACCTGTAATTGAGAAAGTATATAATTCAGAAACATCAGCTTTAACAGAATCTGAGAATCTTTCTGCTCTCATGTCAAATACCGAAAAGACGTGTGTGTCAAATGAAAGTGAAACAAATTCAGCACCTCCAGTTTTGCTACCTGCATTTAGTGTAGAAAATAATATATCCATTCCAGAGGCAACTACATTATTGGACAGTGATCCTCCTCCTCCAGTTTTACAGGCTTCTGTAACGGTGGGTGAATCAGTGACTACTACAGAAGGGTGGAAATCTCTTCCTAGAAAAGTTAAGAAAAATATGTATGGCAATCCAAAAAGAAAGCTATTGAAAAAGCACAAAAGATTAAAGGTAAGTTTGTATTTAAATTCTGTATATCATTTGTTTGTGTGTGCATGGGTGGTGGTGGGAAGCAACCAGAATAGCCATTAACTTCTGTAAATAGTGTAGGACTGTTGTGTAAACACACACACACAAAATAAAACAAAAATCCAAGATGGTTTTGAAAATTTTTTTTCTGACAGAAAAATAGATATCTTTAAATTATCATTAGACCTCTTACAAGGAATTGGACAGCAAAGATGTTTGCTTATGTGAGAATTTGGTAGTAAGAACTTGTAGGTTTTTTAGTGAATAAATGATAGTTTTGTGTAGCTAACATGAAAATTTTAAACTCTTCTACATAGTATCTACACATACTAATGATATAGTTGTTTACAGATGAACATATTAATTTTTAATTATATTTAAAAATCATTATGAAAAAGTCAGAAGTAATAACATAAATACCACTTGCTTCATTGCATTGTCTTTGATATTTGCTAATTTTAGAAATCTGTAAAACTATGTGAAAAGAAGAAAAAATCTGCAAGTTTGCTTTTATATTTGCAAACCAAATATTTGCTGTAGTATGCAACTAACCTGCGAATTTTCAACAAATTTAACATAACACAAGCGTTTGCAGATTTGAAGATTACACTTACAGAAAATGCCCAACAAATGAACCAACACTTTTAGTTCACCTGTTAAGTACAGATGCTACTTTCCTATCAGAATTAACAGTAACTATTAATAAAAAAGTGAACCTGTAGAACGAGCAAAATACATTAGCTATTTAAGTCGAATTAGAATTCTTTGTAAAGATGGTAAATTAAATTTGGAAATGGATAATAGAATAAACAAAGCTAGTTTGGTGGACTCTTGAATAAATTTATGGAATAGGAAAATTAGCCAAAACACTAAACCAGCAGTAGATAAGATAGTGATCAAGCCAATTTTAACTAGATACCACAGGCTTGAGATTTCTGAGAAAAATTAGGAGTTAACAGGTTAACATCATTAGAAGAATGATAAAAATCAAAAGTTGTTAGAAAGAAACATGATATTGTCAGCATTCAACATTTGTGTGAAACAGAACTAATGTATCATGAGGAAAAACTAGTCTTACCTGTCCCTTTTTGTACAGGTGGTTGATGGCAGATAAAGACACAGATGACCAAAATCTAGGTGAATCGATACAGTTAGTGTATATTGTTAGTTGGGACATTATTCGAAGCTTCAGAAATAAGATTAATTTTTTGAAGAGAATTGTTGGTAGGAAGCTAGTAAAAATGCTAGTAGCTTCATTTAGTACTATTTATCTTGTACACCTGTGCATCCCATGAGAATACATATCAGGAATTTGATGTTAATAAACACACATGCATTTTGGTTCATTTATCCATTGTAATAGCAACTGTTTTCTGTAGGGAATTTGGGGAAAGAGCTCAGAGTAGTTTTTTTTTTCTTTTTTTTTCTTCTCTTTTTTTGAATGTTGTTGGCATATTGTTTCCACGAGGACATCACCAGAATGTAGTTTAACTATTTTGGGAGAACATGCTGGTCCTTCTAGACCCTTTTGAATGAAAGGTGACATTTTCCTATTGGCTTTTAACCTGTTGCACAGATGATTAGAAAAACTGGTAAATATTCATTTTATTTTTTCCTTCAGGCAAACTTAAACATTATATGAAGATGAGAAAATTTTCTAAAATTGAGAAAAATTTTATGTACTGGAATCAAGTCTTTTGTTTCTTCTGTTACTGAAAGGTGTATCAATACTGGTTTGGGGCTTTGTTAGGACCCTTGAAATGATTGGAGCTCTAGCATTGAGCAAAAAAAAAAAAAAAAAAAAACACCTGAGTTTGAAGGATTCATGCTTGAGTGCCTTTTTTGTTTAGGAGATGCCAGAATGTTCTGGCGAGCAATGACTGCACTCTGGACATCTAGGAGATCCTAGATGTGGAATGCCAGATGCTATACAAGCTCCATAGCAAGGTTTGGCCCTGTCTTTAGACAATGGGGAAGGAGACTTACTGCAAAATCCTTGACCCTTGTAGGCAAAGTCTGTAAACCAAGTGATCCTGGTTGAGCCATCCAGGACCACCCATCTTGCTGAAGCAGAGGCCAAAGTAGTGCAAGAGTACCAGGATCCCCTCCTTCCCTTTTCTGGATGTAGGCAGGTCACACCCACATGGCAGCAAGGCAGTGGATCCCAGTGATGTAGGAGAAGTAGAGAAGACTCAGGAGAAGTAGAGCAAAGAATATGTGAAAAGAAAGTGGCAGAATGAAAAGGGCCAGTATCATCACTGGGAGGGTTTCCCCTGCCACCGCTGCTGGCACCACCACCACAAAGTGGTGCCTCACATGGAGGGAACTTTCTTATGAATCTGATAATGTGCAGAAGTTATTCGATATTCATATTTCAACTCCTAACTCAAAGAACAAAACTTTTCTTTCCCCTTCATTCAATATATTGCTATTGTTTGAAACAGTTGCTCTTTGGATTTCCTAAACAGTAAATCCTGCATATCTGCATACCTGGGGTGCTTAAGGGCCAAAGCTGTATAACTGAGAGGAGACCTCCACGTAGCCTTTAAAGGAATGCGGAAAACTGACCAGGGCTTCTGACCTAATGTCCAATCCTCACCTTCTCGTGGGGCACCCTGTTGGGTATCTACCTGGATACTGAACGAACGAGGATGAGCTGGCAATTTGGGATTTAGCCGACCAAATTGTATTCTTATTGGCAATTTTGTACAACGCGACAAAATTTCATGCCAGCTGGGACGTCGCCAGGTTAAACAAGGCCCCCGTTGTTTTTGCCAGGGAATCAGGGCAAACAGCGAAAAGTCAGCTACTGGAACAAATCTGAAAGCACACCCCAACTCAACATCACCAGAGCTAAAGATCGGTACTATCAACATAAGAAGCCTGAATGGCAAAGAAATGGAGCTAGCTGAGGAATTAGATAAGTACCAGATCGACATAATAGGGGTGACTGAAACAAAAAAAGACAAAAACTGGTGAGATCTTTCTGAGCAATAAATACAAAATGTTATATTCAGGCAATAACAATCAAGGAAAAGAAGGAGTAGCCATAGTATTCAACACAAAATATGAGGCTAATCTTCTTGAATGGCAGGCAGTGTCAAGTAGAGTAATGTGGGCAAATATCAGAATGGGGAATTGGACAATGAGACTTATATATGCCTATGGTCCCACAGAAGGTTCTACTAAGGTAGAAGTGGAGGAATTTTTTGATGCTTTAGAAAAAGCAACTGACACAATGAAAAAGAAAAAGTTATTCTTTGTTGGGGATCTAAATAGCAGAGTAGGAAATGATTGTCAGACATACAAAAATATATTGGGAAAATTTGGAGAAAAGAACAAAGCTAATAATAATAGCAAATACCTGTTCGATTTCTGCTCAGGACATGGACTGGTTATTATTAACACCATGTTCCAACATAAAAATGTGCACAAATTGACATGGAGAGAACAGGCAAGGAATAAGAAAAGTATCATTGACTATGTTATTGTTGATAGTGATGTTTTCTCTGTGATGCAGGACACCAGAGTGTACAGAGGATTTGAAATTGGAAGTGATCACTAGTTAGTCTTGAGCAGGATAAAATTGAATTTCATATTGAAAAGAATAACATGTAAGAAAGTTTTAAAGCGAATAAAAATTGAACAGCTCTCAGATGTGAACTGTAGACTAAAATACACATAGATTATTGAAGAAGAAATGAAAGCATTTGAGAACAAGAACCAAACCTTGGAGATTCAGTGGCAAGCCCTGAAGAAAACTCTGATTGATTCAGCCAGAGAGGCATGGTGAAGTCGTCTGCAAGGATAGAAAAATTAGAACTGCATGGTGGACACAGGAAGTTAAAGAGGCAGTGAAGGAAAAGAAGAAAGCATATCAAAAGTTCCTGGCAAATAAGTCAGCTTTTGCTTTTAGAGAATACAGCGACAAATGTAAGAAAGCGAAAAACTGTGTAAAACTAGCTAAACAAAAGTCATGGGAGGACTTTGGCAAGAACATAGAAAATAAATATCAAGAAGGTTGTAAGATATTCTGGAGATTGTTGAAGAAGCTTAAAAATGGAGGAAAGAGTGCTGTAAAAGGAGTTAGAGATGATAAAGGTGACATGAAAGCAGGGGAAAAAGATATGCTTGAAGTATGGAGTAATTACTTTGAAAAATTGCTAAATGAAACAAGCAGTGAGAGCACAGTGGTAAAAAACACTTAACAGGCATACAGTCAGAAATACATATCCATACTTGAAGTAGAAAAAGCCGTCAAAGGCTTGAAATGTGGAAAGGAAGGAGGAGTAGATGATATTCGACCAAAAATGCTGAAGAATGGTGGTATAAAAGTCTTACAGTGGCATAGTTCAGAAAGCCTGGACAGAGAGACGAATTCCCAATGATTGGAGTAGAGCTCTCATAGTACCCATATATAAAAAGGGAAATAAAACTAAATGTGATAATTACAGAGGTATTAACCTACTGAGTGTTCCTGGTAAGATCTATGCAAGTATACTTGAGAAACAGTTGAGAAGAATTGTGGAAGAAAAGCTTGGTGAAGAACAAGCTGGATTCAGGTCAAATAGAGGTTGTCAGGATCAGATCATCACTTTACTACAAATAGTTGAGAAAGCATGGAAATATAACAAAGATCTGTATTTAAGTTTTGTTGATCTGCAAAAGGCATATGACAAGGTGCCAAGAGAGATGCTATTCAATATGCTACAGTTATATAGTGCCAATGGGGCATTATATCAAGCAATACTTAGTCTGTATTTGAGTTGTAATTTGGCAGTCAGAATTGAAGTACAGGAAGATGGTTTAATGTTAAATTTGGAAATTGGATAATGGAAAGGGGATGTACATTATCCTCTGTTTTATTCATTATCTATATGGATCACATTATGAAAGAAAGTGGTATTAAACATGGTATCAGAATTGGAAATGTTAATGTCACCTCTTTGCTTTATGCGGACGATGTTATACTTCTAAATAAATCCGCTACAAGTTTGCAAGATTCCCTGACTAAATCGAATAACTGTTGTAATAAATGTGGTATGAAGGTCAGCATTAAAAAGACAAAGAGAATGAAAATAGGTAGAATTGTTGAAAATGTCAACTGTGTTGTGAACGGGAAACCTGTGGAACAAGTAAAACATTTCAGCTACTTAGGCACGATTTTTACTGAAGATGGTAAATTAAATATAGAAATAGACAACAGAATCAACATAGCTGGTATGGTGAGAAGTCAATTGAATTAATTCATATGGAATAAGAGAAAACTTAGTCGGAACACTAAATTAGCTGTATACAAGACAGTGTTCAAACCACTGTTTTTTATCTTATGGATCTGAGAGCTGGGTCAGATTTTTAATGAAGATGGTAAATTAAATATTGAAATAGACAACAGAATCAACATAGCTGGTATGTTGATTCTGTTGTCAATTGGGAAGTCAATTGAATAAATTCATATGGAATAAGAGAGAACTTAATCGGAACAATAAATTAGCTGTATTCAAGACAGTGTTCAAACCAGTTTTATCTTATGGATCTGAGAGCTGGGTCAGAAGTAAAACACTTGACCAAAGATTAGAGAATGCAGATATGAGAGTCCAGAGAAAGATTAGAGGTGTGAACAGATGGCAGCAATGGCAATATCATATTAAAAACGAGGATATTAGGAAAGAACTCGACATTGTCGGCATCCAGGAATGTGTTAGCAGAGCTAATCTTAGGTGGTATGGTCACTTAGGAATGGGTGAGGAAAGATTAGCAAAACAAGTGTTCTCTGCTGGGTTGGCAGGAAAACGACCCAGAGGAAGACCTAGATATAGGTGAATTGATACGGTACAACGTGCCTTAGACGATAGAAATATAAAATCTGATAATGATAATATTGGAGTCTTGACACATAACAGACTGATTTGGAGGAAAATTGTAAATAGGAAGTTAGTAATGGTGTAAATTTTACATGTAGTACTATCATATCCTGTACACCCCTTGAAGTTACATGTTAGGAATTTGATGATGGTGATAGTAGAATACTGTCTTGCGAAATGTGATACAATGGGGATTCTTTAGACTGGAACAGCTTTAACAACAAAGCCTTTTGTAATAATATCTTGAAAAAAAAAAAGTGAATGTTATGTTGCTAATGTGATAATTTTGGCTGCTTACACACTGGTAGTTCTATTGAAATGACTGACTTGATTACCATCGTGATAATGCACTGTCTTAAGACTGCGGCAACATGGTTTTAAAGAAAGAAAATATAACACTGGCTGAAGGAGAGACCAACGTGATCCTACCTTAACTTTATCATGAGATCCCACTTTTTTTTGGAGGGGGGGGGTTAATTATAGCAAGGTTATCACTTATAAAGACAAACCACCAAATCCTTCCACAGAAAAATGGATACTTTTCCATAGGAAGAGATGGAAACCTGTCATTCATATTTCCCAAAACCTAATGAGAAATATAAACCCGATGAGGATAAGCTCTGAACTTCCTGAGAAATTAGACCGTCTGTGAAGCCTAAACAATAGGAAAATTTTTACAATCAAGGATTTTTGGGTTGAAGGATCCTCCCCCTTTTGATGATATGGATGAGATAATGAGACATCCATTATGAGATGTAAAAACACCTCCCGTCATCTACTGTGTGTCTCCTCTTACTATACAACAAAGTATTTATAGAGAAAGAGTTTCCTGAATCTTGGCATAAGTTGCCTGGCTTTGGGATATAAGTGACAATCAAGTATCCAGCCCAAGCTAACTCATACTTTTTTGACATACTGTTTGATGGCCTCTTATACTGACTATACCCAAGTTATAAAATCCAAGTTAATTGCCCAGTGGCAGTAGTACTCCTGGCAGGAAGCCTGATGAACAAAAGCATTGCCAGTTTAGTGAGTGTAGGAACAGAAGAGAGGAAGTTGTGCTTGGTAGGTGCTTCATAGGTCATGGTCATCTCACACAGTCTTATTTACTGAGGGCTGATGACCCACTTAAGCGGGAAATGCAACACCTGTCTTTACTATTAGTCATATTCTGGTGGAGTGCAAGCGCTTCACACAACAAGAGATGACTAATGGTAAGACAGGTGTTGTATTTCCCACTATACAACATATAGTCAGTATAAGAGGCCATCAAACAGTATGTCAAAAAAGTATGAGTTAGCTTGGGCTGGATACTTGATTGTCACTTATATCCCAAAGCCAGGCAACTTATGCCAAGATTCAGGAAACTCTTTCTCTATAAATACTTTGTTGTATAGTAAGAGGAGACACACAGTAGATGACGGGAGGTGTTTTTACATCTCATAATGGATGTCTCATTATCTCATCCATATCATCAAAAGGGGGAGGATCCTTGAACCCAAAAATCCTTGATTGTAAAAATTTTCCTATTGTTTAGGCTTCACAGACGGTCTAATTTCTCAGGAAGTTCAGAGCTTGTCCTCATCGGGTTTATATTTCTCATTAGGTTTTGGGAAATATGAATGACAGGTTTCCATCTCTTCCTATGGAAAAGTATCCATTTTTCTGTGGAAGGATTTGGTGGCTTGTCTTTATAAGTGATAACCTTGCTATAATTAACCCCCCCCCCCCCCAAAAAAAGTGGGATCTCATGATAAAGTTAAGGTAGGATCACGTTGGTCTCTCCTTCAGCCAGTGTTATATTTTCTTTCTTTAAAACCATGTTGCCGCAGTCTTAAGACAGTGCATTATCACGATGGTAATCAAGTCAGTCATTTCAATAGAACTACCAGTGTGTAAGCAGCCAAAATTATCACATTAGCAACATAACATTCACTTTTTTTTTTTCAAGATATTATTACAAAAGGCTTTGTTGTTAAAGCTGTTCCAATCCAAAGAATCCCCATTTTATCACATTTCGCAAGAATTTACTGAGGGCTGATGACCCACTTAAGCGGGAAATGCAACACCTGTCTTTACTATTAGTCATATTCTAGTGGAGTGCAAGCGCTTCACACAACAAGAGATGACTAATGGTAAGACAGGTGTTGTATTCCCACTATACATATATGGTCGGAGAGATTGCTAATTAAGCTTACTTTGTAATGCACTGAATCAAGTATTTTTAGGGGCTCTTAGAATCAACATCCTAAGTTTGAGACTAGGATTCATTAGCTGGACAGATTCGTGATTTGTGTAGTTAGAGCCATTCAGAATCAAGTAATGCCTTAATCAAGAGAAACAATTTCTTGGATGCTAAGGGACACTATTTGTAATCTGCTTATGCCCAGAAAGATAGGAGATTTGAGTTTTGTCAAAAGTAAGACAGAATTTTTACAAAAAATGAGACAGGATTGAGTTTCCCTGTCATCGAGAACAGGGTTCAGAACCATTGACAAATTGATTGGAGATCAGAATTTAAAGTTCTAGAAGTTGATATTTTGGATGCTTGTTGATTTGTGTGATGCAAGGTTTGTCAAATGAGAAAGTGGAGAGTGTAGTCACAATCATAGCAGAACTACAGATTCGATTGGATTTGTAGTCAACTTAGGTCTACATGTATATATAAGAATAGGAGAAAGAAGTGCCTTGTGGAAAACCAAACAATTACAATGGTTGATAAAGATCATTTACCATCACATGATTTGTGACTAGACTGCAAACTGCCCATTTTCAGTAGCCATATGATGAAAGCTCCTTGTATTAAAATCATTTGTGATAATTATGAACTTTCATATTTCCTTTTCAGCCAATCCACGTTGATATTCACTTAAAAAAAAAAAAATTCATATTCTGATATGGATGAGCATCAGCATAAGAATTTTGTTGTTAATAAACTAAAGCACATTGCTTTTAAAAATCTATACTGAGTTGAGAATGTTCTCTCAAGTAGTCAGCAAAGAGTGATTTCATTGAATAGTTTTTTTTTCATCAATTTACTGTAATTTTAATAAAATTTAGTGTATTGAATTTCAAAATCATTAAGCAAAAACAGTTGAAAGGACAAATTCTGTCACTTAAAATAGCATCATTTACATAATACATTTATTCCAGCGATGCTCCAGCACCATTATCCCGTTCCTGTAGTGGTTCTCAGTAAGATTTGAAAAATGCCCCTCTACAGCTGCAATCACCTCTTGATTCAAAGAAAAACGCTGACTAGCAAAGAAGTGTTATAGTTTTGGGAAGATATAGGAGTCAGAGGGAGCCAAATCTGGGGAATAGGGTAGATGTTCCAACTATTCATAGTGCAGATCCCTTGATTTTTCCCATTGCCAAAACACCTTTGTGGGCAGGTGCATTGTCCTGATGAAAGATGATTTTTTTCTTCTGCAAACCGGGTCTTTTCTCATGAATTTTTTCGTCTAGTCTGGTTAAAAGATTGGAATAATATTCCCCAGTTATTGTTTTACCCTTTTCAAGATAATTAATAAACAAAATCCTTTAGCATCCCAAAACACTTGGTAAACACTTGGTTCTCTAAATTCACCATTGCAGGTTCATGCCCCAGTGCAGATAACTGTTAACTTTATATTATTATATTTATAATAATACGCTAATGCTTATCCCTTATAGGGTTTAAAGGTCTGATCTTTTTTGGAGAGACTGAGTGGGCAATTCAATCTCCAATGGTAGTCAATCAGAGATGGATATATATTGCTGATTATAGGAGGCTACTGATGAAGACACTAAACAAGTTCTGCCACCTAGTCTTAACAGAATATGTTATTGTTCGAAATAATGTGGGTTCTACAATCAATTTTCTTGAGTTTCCAGGAGGAAAAAACCTGCTTGCCTGTGCCAGAGATCGATTAACTCAGGAACTGGTCGAAGAAAGGCTTCGAAAAAGTTCCTCCAGTCGGCAACTAGAGTTAAACTATAAGTCTATCTTTGGGTGACCTAGCACACAGGATTCAAGGGCCACTTCCACTGAGCTACAGGCCTTTATTTGTATAATAATTTTCCAAACATTTTATTTTAAGTATTCATTATATATTGTTTTCGATTTTATCTTCAAATGTCATGTGGGAAGGGTTTACCTCTGCAGAAATTATTGAGGGGGGGGGGGGGAATTGGAATAATAACTATTTTTCATGAACTGTACAAGGGCATCGTACAATTCATGGAATGTACAAAAAGTTGCGCATTTCATGAACTGTGTAATTACACAATCTGCATATAACACACACACACACACACACACACACACACACACACACACATATATATATAACATCTGTTCATCACTAATGAAGAAATCCACTTTCTGCCTGCTCTTGCAGTAATCTTGTTCAGAACAGGTACAATTAACTCCCACTATAGGAAATGTCTAGGGACCACTGCTGTAGTGACTTTCTTCTAGAATTGCATTGTGTCTGTGGGTTTTTGATTAGATTTTTCAGTAGTTGGATATAGTAAGCAAGTTTGTAATAATGGTGTTAGTAAGTTACCAGTTGATGTAATATTTTGTACCTAGAGTAGCTGGCCCAGTAAATACAGAATTATTACATGGTCAAGATATTAAATTGCTCTGTGTAAATTTTGAATTTCATCTATATTTTGTCTTCTCTCTTTCTCTCTCTTGTTTCAAAGTATTTATCTTATGACTATATGAATTTACTCTGCTGATTCCCATCTTCAAGTACCATTTAATGAAAATATTTTTACTTGATATGAGATTATTATCACCAGAAATCTCTAGAAAGTCACTTTCATTGTGGGTGATACAACTGATTTCTGGAAATCGGTTGTTATACTTTCCTTAAATTCATTCATCACATGCATTCACCACTGTCCAAGGAATCCAGTCCCGCTCTGAGAGAAAAATCAAGCTCTCACCATTTTCTTGATCGGTCATTCTCAACTTCCACGGATGCCATCATATTCTCTTCACCCTCCATGAAATTAAAAATCCTCTATCAAGCCTTCTAAAGAGACTAGAATGACTTCCTTATCCTTGCATATCAATGTTTCACCATTGCAATTAACTTCAGAGTTGTTTTTATGAACTTTGTTATATGACCCTTGAACTTCAACTCCCTATTTATTAAAACTCCAAAACCCTATTGGTGAAATTGGTTATTAGATTATACTGGTGACAGGAAACTGTCACCAGTATAATCTAATAACCAATTTCTGCCCACACTCCCAACTTATTCAAATCATTTTGCAAGTGCCACATTCTAATTACCTAGCCTATTTTTGTAATATCAGCAAACAGCTGTCTGTCTTCCCAATGTCAATGTAAAGATTGAGTAACAGTGGACCAAGGAGTGATAACTAAACATGCATAAATCATCTTAAATCTTGCAGATGCACTTTCCCTCACACCACCTTTTATATCTGTCATTCAGCCATCCTCTTATCCAAGCTAACCGATTATAATCCAATCCCATGTCTTCCAATTTGTGCAACAGCATTCCACGTTGTATCATGTCGAAAACCTTAGCAAATTTCAAGCATCCTAGTGTGTCCATTCCCCTTGTCTAACTCAACCATAACATTATTAATCTGGTGTGGATATAACATTCAGACCTCCTTCAACCCATTCCAATTAACTATCCTTATCCACTCACCAAATGAAAATCCAGATCATTTTGGTATCTGCAGTATCCCTTGCTCTTGCAAGAGCTAATGTACTTTGGACAAACTGGAAGAACAGCTAATAGCAGTGTTCTTTTAATAATACAAACTATGGCCATTATCTACACTACAACCATATAGCCATTCTGGAGTGACAGACCATATGCCATGGATTCAGATTACTAGAAGATGCCCCCCCTTTATGCAAAAGCAGATATAAAAATCTGAGAGGCTGTTTCTAGAGTATGGTACAACACAACATTCTCCAGATCTAAACACTTTCAGCTCCCTCACATTATCAAGCTGGGAGACTAGTTTGAACCTTCAGTAAGATCTCATCATTAGACCCATAGAGTATATGCCAGTTAGGACTGTAGGATCCCATCTTTTTACATGGTTTGTCTTCCAGGCATGTCTACATGCATATGCTCAGTGTCATCTTTTGTTACCATGAAGATGCCTTGTGACCAAGGAATGTTGGCTTAATTTAATAGCTAAATAAATTTAATCATTATCCCTATACATGTGTTTTCTCTTCTAAACATCAACATGAGTGATGTGCATGACATTATTATAAAACATTAGCAGGTTACTTAAACATGACCTTAGTAAATCTGTGCTGTTCATTGCAAAGTATAGATTTTCTACTGACCGATTTCTGTATGCAGGCTCTTACTAACTTTTCCAAACTCTCCACCACTGCTCCAGACATACTGATAAGTTGACATTTGGACACATCAGTCTTTGTACCTATCTTATACAATAAGATTATCATGTATTCTTTCCTATGCCAAGACTCTAATTATACAGATGGGTCAAAGGCACAGCCAGTTTCACACTCATTCTTTTAACCTCGCACTCTCTCTCTATTGCAAATTTTTATTCAATTTATGCAGCAGCATTGTCACCACCTCCTCATATGCCTGAATTTCTTCATCCAATGTAGAGGTAGCATTGAGCTGCATGTTGCATGAGCTCCAGCACCAATTACTTCAATACCTGTACTTTTCATTTATTCTTTATTTTACTTGTATGAGGGTAGAATTCTTTTGAATTGTCTTTAGCCTGCAAAGCCAGTTTCTAATCACACTTAACACTTAATTTTCCATACAATATTTGTAATTTTTTTTTTTAGCTTTTGCATTATAACCGACATACATCCTTTTGTACACAGTATTCCTCCCATATCATCTTTTCCTTGAATCTCTTAATAAAACTATACATCCATCTCACCCTATTTCGACATAGATGTTTGTAAATATCTTTGGGTAATAGATGATTGTCAATGTCCAGTGGTGTGAAACCACTATCTCCTGCTTATTGGATTGTTAATATAATGTTTGGTCTCAAGTTTACATTAATATAGTATAGGTTTATAACCTTTTGAATGTTTCTCTCTTAATATGTGTTTTTGCATTGGTCTCCTGAAATATTTCCAGCTGTTTCTTACACATTTTTATTTTACCTGATGCACAGTCTTCTCTTCAAAAAAATTCTTAAAAGTATTTAAAAAAAAAAAAAAAAAACTTGAACTATTGTTAGTGTAGCTCAACTCATCTTTTTGTTATCTCTCCTGATCTATAATCATATCCGAGAATTCTACCCTCATACTGCAAGTAAAATAAGAATAAATGAAAAGTACAGGTATTGAACTAATGGGTGCTGGAACTCATGCAACATGGAGTTTCTCTATGCTACCTCTACAATGGATGAAGGTCTCTTTGGATGTTTTTTTCAGTTGGTTTTAAATTAAATTAAAGATGCCAAAAATGTCTTGGTTTTAAATTAAATTAAAGATGCCAAAAATGTCTTGGTTTATCATCTATCCAAATATAAGCAAACAACGTTTGCTCGTTACTCAACATTAATTGCCTTCGTATCCTATAACGCAAAGCACACATCCTTTCAGATGTGTGTATAATGCTAAGCATTATGGAAAGGGTCACTACCCAGACCAGTGTAGAAATTTGACCTCATTAGTGGGAGCCAGACTCAGAAATGATACTAAGATTGAAGTAATGAAGAAGTCATATTTGCCATACACGAGTAGTGAAAAGCTTTCACACCTTATTGAAATACTCAATAAAGGTCAAAACTAGCCTGGGTAGTATCCTCTCTTGGCACTTATGGTATAACCAAGTGAAAAAAAACCTTTCAATATCTTCACAACTAAGCTACTTGTATATAGAGGCTAATGGCTTCACATTGTCTTGGTATCCCATAATGCAAAATACACACAAGGATAAACATATGCAATATCTTCTTATTTCAAAACGGTGATATCTTCTTATCTCCCCCCCCCCCCGAGTTTCTTGTCCGAAAAGGAAAATAGAAAGCAACAATCCAGTTTTATTTGAGTGCCAACAGGCTGTTTCCCAAAGAGGATATGAAAGCTGCTTTGCTTAAATGTCATCCAACTGCTATTGGACTGGATAATATTCATTACAAGATGGTGAAACATCTGTCAACATCGTTCATGGATCAACCCTCACACTTTTACTTAATTTTTACCTTTTGTAGGCCATGGAAGGATCCAAAAATTCCCAAATAACTACCATCCAATTATTCTGATTAGCTGCTTGTGCAAGATTCTGGAACAAATGGCTAACTCTTGTCTTTTATGGTTTGTGGAGAGAGAACTTTTTTTTTTTTTTTCTCCAGAATGCAGCCTGGCTTATGAAAACATTCTACTACAGCTTGTCTGGCTGGAGGCATCCGTTAGAGATGCCTTCGTAATGCCAGTATGCAGTATTGGTTTTCTTTGATATGGAAAAAGCACCGACACTGCTTGGAGATTTGGAACACTGAAAGACTTACATAATTTTGATCTTAGATGGAATCTCCCTCTTTTTATCAAAAACTTTTTATCTAAGCTAATCTTTCAAGTCTGAGTGGGAACTACCCTCTCTCACCCCCCACCCCCCCATAAGTGAAGGGAGTCCTATAAAGTTCTGTTTTGAGTGTCATGCTTTGTTGCAATCAAAGTCAGCTCAATACAGCATCCTCCAACAGTAAGCAATGCCCTATATGTAGATGACTTTACAATCTTCTGTCATTCATGTAACATTGAGGGCCATAGAACCATTGCCCATCTCTCAAAATGGGTGCTTGCAAATGCTTTCACATTTCCATAGCAGAAGACAGTTTGTGTGCACTTTTGTTGCAGATATGGTCTTCATCCTGATCCAGAACTCTAAGACAATCACTAATCCCAGTTGTACTGGAAGCAAAATTCTTGGGACTGATATCTGATAGCAAGATAATGAACATAGCAATGAACATTCTATGCACCCCATCTTTCATCTGCTGTGGTGCTGGCAGATGTTCTTTGCTTTGTTTATATAGGCTGATTTGATCAAAACTTCTTTATTTTCTTTGTTCATTTCTTTCTTATCTCAAGACACCTTTTCAGAATAGCTTGTATATAATGGGATCATGATTTTGATTTTTCTTTACATTTTTTTTAGCCTTTTTAATGGAAATTACAGGTTGTCCCAATCATAATTTTATATACAGTAGACATTTGCTATAGTAAATCCTCCAGAAACATACTAACCCCCAAATTCCATTCCCATAAAACATTGTAAAAAAACAAACAAAACAAATCCTGCAAAATAGAACAAAGGAGCTAGCCAATAATAGAATAAACAAACTTGCAAGAAACAAATTGAAGAAATCACGGGAAGTAGTACAAAACAAATCTCAAAATGTAACTAAGAAAATTTGCTAGAAATAGAACAAAAGATGCAGAAAATAACACAAAGGAAATCACTAAAAATAGAAAAAATGAAATGGTGAGAAATTAAAAGTTCTTTCTATGTTAATTGTTTGCATTTTTAGTTATTTTTCTGTTGTCATTTTGTATGCTTCTTTGTATGGTTCCTGCCAATCCTTTGTGTTTTGTCCTCAATGTAAGATTTCCCTCTGTTTCCTGTGTTCTATAACTCATGATTTTCCTATGTTTCTCATGATTCAACACTTTCTGTTTTGGTTTCCTAATGGTTTTCTTTTGTAAAAAAATATCTAACCATTTCCTTCATTTCCTGACTGTGGCATCATTAATTGCCAGAGAATTCAGTTTCCTATAGTAAAAGTTTTCAGGATGTACTATAACCAATGTTAAAGCATCATTTTGTTATAGTGGTTTTCTATGGTGAGTGTCTATTATGTTCAAAATTTTAATGTTTTCTTAGGTTTTTATAATCATGCATATTTTGTTTTCACGGATTCTTGATATGCTTTATAAACTTTTTTTTCCTGCTCATGGAAAATGTTATAAATTCCTTCACAGTAGTTCTTATTTTGCAGTATTAAAATAAGTTCTGAAATAAATGCCATTTATCATCCTATACTTCACAAAGAATTACCTTCATTACAACCAGTATTTTTCTTAAATTAATGCTCTATTTATTTAATTTCCTAACTTGACTTGGAAAATATAGGTTTAGGTTCCTTATTTATTACCTTAAGCATATCTAATTAATATTAATTTTCTTAAGGAGCAGCATAAACTTAGCATTAAGAAATCCTGAATCATAACTTGGATCTTTAATACTTTTTTTTCCACTCTTTCAATAGGGCCATCGATTACCAGAATCTTTTCCCAAGCCTGTTCCTGAATCTGTATCTTCAGTTCTTGAAGTTGAAGAATGTTTAAAAACAAACAAAGATGATGAGGAATTATCAGCTCAATCTTTTGAATCAGTTTCTTCGGTTTTGCAGCATGCAGAAGACAATACTTCAGCTATCTTTTCTGATAAAGAAAAGGATGAAGCAGTCCAGAATATTGATCAGATTCCTTCTGATATAGAGCAAAAGACTTTGTGGCAAGAACAACAATGTTTTATATCTGATGAGAAGAAAAATGAGCAGGAAGATGAAGTTGTAGAAAATAAGTATGAAGAAAAGGAGTTAGAAGAAGCTACACGTGAAATTGAAATTATTGAGAAGGTTGAAGAAGAAGAAATTTGTTTTGAAGTTAACAAAACAGAAACTCAAGATGATAATGAGAAAACTAATCATTCAGAAAATGAGTGTGATATAACTACAAATAACAAAGATCCTGTTGATCAGCTCTTTACTTGCAATATACCTCAAGAAATTGAAAATGATAGTATAGTAATTAATAATGATTCTTTATCATCTGATGCTGATGTAACTAGAGTTATTGGAGATCACATGGAACTACCTACATCTGTGCAGTTGCCTTTAACTCCAATCACTCCTCAGACTCCTGGTTCAAACCAGTCACAAAATCTGAGTTCATCTCAGCAGTGTCAGGCTGGTCTTAGCAGCGATGTAGAGGAAGAACAGACAAATGTTATGTCAATGGTTGTGAATGTGTCTGATAATCATGCGGAATCTACTCATTTAACACCAACATCAGTCTCACAATCAGTTTTGTTAAATAAAGACTGCCAAGAAAATATTCAAGGTGGTCTTCAGCAAAACTTGGAAAGCAGTGATGAAATGCAAGAAAGTGAACTACATCCAGCAAATGAAATACACCAGGAGGTTGATTCTCTTGTTGATAGCAGCCAAGGTCCAGTAACATCTGTGTCAGCACCTTCAACACCCGGTGTCGTTACAAAACATACGCCAACACCTCAGGAAATGGCTAATATGGGAGTTTATACTCCTGATTCATCAACTAATAGTGTGATGTCTAATGGTTTTAATTCTGTTGAAATTGATGTTGCCCAGTTAGGATTAGAATCGCCAACCTCAATTAGCAGCAATGAAATGGCCCAGAACTCTATAGAAACTCCCCAGCCTGCTCCTACCCCACAGCCTTACTCGGATTGTGCACAAGTTCAGAACAATTATTGTGTAACACTCCCCCATAATACACCACCCAGTGCTGTTGCTGCAGCTGCTGCAGCTGTAGCCCAGGCTCAAGCCCAAGCACAAACTGGACAAGTACCTTTGGCTAGTTGTGCTAGTTCTCCAGTTCATCAGCCTCATTCAGTTCCATCAACTCTTAGTCATGGGTCTGTGTCTGCCACCTTACCAAGTATGGTACAGACCAGTGTAGTCAATATGAGTACAGCTCCTGTAAATGCAGTTTTAGTTGGTCATGCTCCTCCTGTAGCTTCTGCTGGAAATTATATGAATGCAGTGAATGTAGCAGTTTCATGTGCCAATCCTGCCTCTACCCATGTGGCAGGGTCATATATGGTAGGTGTTCCAATGGCAACAATGATCCAGCCCCAGCCATCTGCCATAACATCTATGGTAACTCATCATCAACCTCTCCAACAAGGACATCAGACTGGTCACACACCAGGGGCTATGCAGCGACTAACACATGTTAATATGCCAACTTCATCAGCATGTGCAGTTTCATCATCAGCTACTTTCCGTTTACAACCACCAAGCTACAGTTATGCTCCAAACCCTCCATCACAAGGCAGCACTAGCTGTAGTCTAGCCAAATTACAACAGCTAACTAATGGAATAATGGATATTGTACCTAATCCTTCTGGTGGTTACAATACACCACCTCCCAACTTTACTCCTCCTGCTTCTCAGTCAACTATGACTCCACCTCCACAAATGCAACGGTCTATTGTTCCGGCTCTTCCTAACTTGCAGTCACAGGTAACGCTATCATCAAATAATCCAGGGCATGGGTATAACAAATATAGCCATCGATATCACCCAAGACAGATTCAGCAGAGTCCTAATATTGCAATTGCCTCGAACTTAGTTGCTGCAGGTTATCAGACCCTGAATGGGGTAGGATATAGGATGCAACAAACAGCATCACTTGGAAGTCCTGCAACTGTTCTTAACACTGCAGGTTACATTACTAATACAGGATTTATCAATCAGGCCCAACTTCCAGCAACAGCTGCTATGCAGATGGGTATGGTTAATGTTAACATGCATCCACAGGGACAGTACCAAGAAGCTATTCAGCCCTCTCGGTCACAAAATACAATGTACACAACTTACAGTTATCATATAAATGGTGGCTTACCACCACAAGCACTGAACTCAGTGATGAGACGGTGATAATTAATCCTCTTCAGTGTCTCTGTTCCCAACCCACCACCACCACCCTCCTATCTGTTTCACTTGTCATCAGCATTAGAATGGTACTTACAGGATGACCATCTCATTAGTGTGGAAAGAAAAACAAATAATAAATCTTATGGTTGCTGGCTGGCCAGCATTTTATCCTTACTGTTTTTGTGTCACTGTTGGAGGAACAAAATAAGTTACAAGAAACTTTAAAAATAGTAAAAATAAAAGTTACAATATTTAGAAATGTGACACTGACTTGAAGAATATTTATCAGATTCTTACCACAAAATCCTGATGATGAATGTTTGTATATGATGTGCAGCTTGATTTTAGGGTTGCTGTTGTACCTGTTTGTCTGCATCAGGTGGTGTACTTGTATATAAAGTGTTAAACAGATCATGCTCTTCCTGTTTTGAGCATCATGTAAGTAAGCAAGTGTATATATATATATTTCCTTCATCTCACTTCCTTCCCCCTCCAAATATATATATATAGCAGTAGTAATGAAAAAAAGTTTGTTACCTTAAACTTGTACATAATTTGTTAGCTACTGAAAATAAAACACTGTCTGTATGAAAGAACATGTACGGCTTAATGTTTGAAACAGTGTTTACAGAATATCCTTTATTTTGTGTATAATTGTAGATCAAAAAAGAAAAAAAAGAAGCATGTCTATAACATGGTTACAAATTTTCTTTAGCTTTGTGTACATTTCAGGGTTCTTGTGATATTTCACAATGGGTGACTTAAAATGTGCACATAGATAACTGCCCTCTGTACCTTTTTCTTCTCAGGGCCACAGTGAGAAATTACCTTATTTTTACCCTTTTCTGTATGTATCTTTTCACTAACAACCACAAAAAAAAAAGAAAAAAAAACTAAATTTGAGTTGCCTATTAGGCAAAAGGTCCAGATGCCAGTTTTTTTTTGTGCCCACATAATGTTATTTTGTAGACAGAACAAAAAAAATTTACACTTGTGTACAGTTTTAAAGTTGAAAAAATGTGTTAAATAATGTAAACATTTCATAACATTGTAAATTTGAAAGTTAAATTGTAAAAGGCTTTAATAGGTACTGTATCAATCGCACATTTCTCATGAGTAAAGAATGTCATTATGAAGACTGACAGCTAAAATGGTAGAACAGTAAGGTTGCATTTAACCATCAGCCAGTTAAAATAAATGCCTGTTGTATTATTGAGTTTCAGTGATACAAGTGCATTTGTAATTATAATCATTAACTGCCTCATTTTTAAACTCAGTGGTGTTTATGCCTGGTTTGAAAATATATT
The DNA here is from genome assembly GCF_054136105.1 of Typopeltis vanoorti. Classification (NCBI taxonomy): domain Eukaryota; kingdom Metazoa; phylum Arthropoda; class Arachnida; order Uropygi; family Thelyphonidae; genus Typopeltis; species Typopeltis vanoorti. The sequence goes on from NC_143562.1 coordinate 33,135,655, forward strand.
AAGATTATAAAATTCAGTTTCAGATGTAAAATGTGAAATTAATAATAGTTATTGTTGTGTTTGTCTACAACCAGTTTGCACACAATACCTTATATACCACTATAATGATTAGTTGGCTGCTTTGGTGGGTGATAAGGTTTAGTGATTTCTGGAACAAAAAAAAAAGTAGATTATATTTTTGAGTACTTGTTTTTTGTATTTTGGTGCCACATCATGCTATCCAGGACATGCAACACCACTAGCTTCATTTCACTTGTCACCAATCATCCTTGCTGTTTCACAATAAATGTCTTCTTTTTGGCTTTTACTACTGCGTTTGTCTTTCTTATACAGAATTTCTTATTAATAGCAATTGCATTCTGCAATATAGTGTACATGGTATTAGAGCAAAATATTACCAAATACTAAAAGTAATTTGAATTATAATTTTTAAAAACTAGTTACATTTGTATCATTTGAACCTATTTATTATTACTAGTGATTATTAGATTTTTTCAGGGGGGGGGGGGGGCTTAATATTAGGAAATTTCATAAAATCCTCTCATTTCTACTTTGTTGAAAGGGGGAAAAAAATTGTGGGTCATAATATGTAGACATCAGTGAATTTTTAAGGAAAACTGTCACACTAGTCATTCTTAAAACATCTGGTGATATATGCCTCTAACCTGGTGCAGCTTGCTTTTATATAAATTCAGTTTCCCTACTCACCATATTTTGCAGTTTGTTTTGATCTGCAGCATGTCTAAATGAGCATTTTCAAAAACGTTAAGGTTTTATTTCTTTGCATTCATGTTTCCAAGCTTGCATAGTTTGTATTTGTTCATATTTTTTTTTTTTTTTTTTGTCCAATAGCTGTCAGGCTGTACTGTTGCAATTTACAATCCTGATGTTTTATTCCATATGAACAACTGTTTTAATCAGGTATGAATTTTGCTGGTAATTTGGCTTGTGTATGTTTGTCTAGATTGTTTAACACAAACATAAAACCAGCAGTTTTTGTCTGTTATCTGCGATACAAAAAGAGTATATAAGGGTAATGCATGCTTTTTATTATTATCATTATTATTATTATAGCAGCTCAGCCTTGAGTATTCTTTTTATATGTAAAAATAATTCATCTTATAAAGATGTTACATATGTAATATTCTGTGGATATGAATACATAAATTTCTTAGGTATTTGTAACTTCCACTTGTGATAGAGTGTATACACAAAAGGTATGGTGCATTTCAATCACTTTTAATTCTGATTGTAAATATTCTACAGCCATAAAATAAAGTACACAGCAATCGGTATGCATATGTTTGTCTTCACTTTTAAGTTCAAATCAACACCACTTTAATTTCTTTGCACTGTTTAATGGCAATTGAATTTTTATTTCAGTTTAATGTGATATTCTTCAAGTTTAGTAGTGGCAGTAATATAATCCAGATTTGTGTTACAAGCTAGAGGTAATGTATAATTTATTTGGAATTTTAGAATTTGTATGGTTTGAACTATACAAATTCACAAAATTTCTGTGGGAAATTGATTAAGATAATAGCAAACTTGTTACCTTTAACGTTTTTCAGATTATCAAAAAAATGTTAAATATATCATATACTCCTAATTAATCACTCTACTTAACAAATTTTAAAACTTTTTGACTTCAAGCAGAATATAGTGGTTTTATAAATTCCAGGTATATTGAATTCATATATGATTTTATTTCTGAATTTCTACATCACCTAGTACTTTCAAGGAAAGTGGAATAAAATTAAGCTATAATAATTATTACACAACTGTTTAAACATTTTGCTGATATATTTCATTCAATAAGCATTTTCAATTATTTCAATAAGCATTTTTCCAGATAAGGTGTTTGCATACTGGAATTCTATTTTCCTTGGAACAGCTTTTTCTGTGGTGACTTGCTCTGATTACCTATGGAACATCATGTTCACAATTAGCAAGGTGTGTGGGTTATTTCTCACTGCACCCAAGTTAGTTGGGAAGAAATCTATCAAGGATATGCCCCTTCAATGATATACTAAAATCAGCGATTTCATAATATTAATATAATTGACCTGATACTACAAGGAAATTCTTTCATAATTGTCTATATAGTTGTTTGCCAATCAAATTGTCTTTATTTTAGTTTCACTTAACAATGGGAATTTCTTAGATAATTAAGACTGAAAACATTCTCTTTAGAGAATACATTCTTGTTGACCTCGGCATAATGTCATATGGCAGCAACAATACTTGTCAGATCTAATCTACTAGAAACTCATTTCAAAACATTCTTCTGTCCTGGAAAAAAAAATTCTACCTAGCAGGCTATTCTTTGAGCATAAAATTATACTTAACAGGAAAGTATATTCTTGTTTTAATTCTTTATCTGAGCCCGAGCAAACAAATTTTACATGCAAAGTATATGGAAGCTGCTGACTTCACATCGAATTTCCTTAATATCCCATAATGCACAGTATACCTGTTTTGGATATGTGTGTGTGTGTATATATATTATTTTATTTATTTATTTATTTTATTTTATTTTTTTTTTTTGCCTTGAATTATGATAAGGGTTACTGCCTAGACTGGTTTTAACCTTTCAGGGCTCATATAGCTAGATCTGTAGAGATATACTGAGAATTAAATCGGTTCAGAAATTATTCATGTGGAAGTATCAAAATATCCTATCATCTTTTTGAACAGAAACCTTGACAAATTAACCAACCTTTTAGGATCATAACTTCCTTTAAAGCCAATAATACAAAAGGTTTTTTTTTCCTTTTTTTTGCAAAATTAAAAAAAAAAAAAAAAAAAAATTGGCTTTCTTTTCAATAGAGTAAGCTGTAAGGATTTCTATTCTGTTGCCATGTTAACTCTAAATGAGCAACAGTTGGAGCAAGTTTTTTTTTTTTTTTTTTTGGCCAGAAAATTAAACTATAATACATTATAGCAGGGGTAGCCAACTATGCATCCTTTTGGAGCCAAATCCAGTAAGACTTAGAGCCACAGCCTTTGACCGATACAGTGGTATAGGAGTAAGGAGTGTGCGCATGGCAAGGTTGTAACGAGCTTATAAGAACTGCTTTAACTAATTACACATCCAGTTTTAAGGAGCTTACTAAGAAAATGGATACAAGAAAGGCCTCTACTGGTAAATAACTAAAATTTATTGTTTCAACTTTAAAATTATTCTAATTGTTCAAAGTAAACTTCATTTAACGTGTTTTGAATTAAACTTTTTTATTGCAGTAATTTTTATTAACCCTATTTCTCTCACTCTCTTTTATTTTGCTCCTCTTTTGTTGTCTTCTCTTCTCTTTGTTTGTTTTCCTAGTAGATCGTAAAGAGCCACGTGACACGTGGATGTGAGCCATATTGTGGCCATCCCTGCATTATAGTATTTATTTCGAGTATTTATAGTAAATACAGAGCACTTTGAATAATGTGGTGATAAATTATGCTACTTGTACATGGAAAATATGACTTTTGCATTGTGATTTAGCTGCCATTATCTCCACAGGTCTAGTTTCCACTGATGAGATTTCTCTAGTTTGGGTTTTGATAAGTAATGATCATTATCTTTACATGGCAATATACATGTAAATGTAGGAATGCTGTGTAGTAATAGAATACTGAGGCAATTTGATGTGAATTCAACAATTTTTGTATCCAAGTAGTGTAGTTGTAAAGATATTTCACATGCAAAGCTGGCCTTTTGTTGGCCAAGTGGAATAGCATACCTGCACTCCAAGTTGTGGGTTTGAATCCCACTATGAGCATAGATGTTTGTAAAAGCCTAATCTGGATGAGCCATATAGCTCCTTGAGTTTATATCCAGTATAGTGGAGGGGAAAAGCAACAACGAAACACGTACTGAATAACTACAACAATATGTGCTTATGGAGTAAATGGGTGTCAAAGTTTGGTACTGTTTTTCTACCATATTGTATAAAGCTTCTTTTTTTTTTTAAGAAAAGAAACTAAAACGTTTTTGCTCATACATGGGTAAAAAATAAAAACAAGTATATAATTTTCATGTCAAGTATAATTTACTTTATAAGAGAAAAAAATCCTGCTACATTATGAACATAATGGCTGTTTTTAGTGCAATTGTCCCACTCACAAAATGTGCACTCTTAATGTATTCCTTAAAAACATACAATATTAAATCACTGCATGTGTTCTAGTCGTATTCATAATGATAAATGCATGCAACTGAAATGTGCACGTTCTCATAAGTTTATTTAATGTGGATTATATATTTAATGGGAAATGAAGGATAAGTGTTTTCATTGTGTACATATACTTCTTTCAGGTTTAATTTCAAATAACTGACATAAAAATACTAGTTATGTGGCTTATAGACTGCATTAAATTTTTAGTCATTCCAAAATACACAATCATTGAAAAGTTTTGAAATTATTATTTGCTGTCTAGATTGAGATCAATCTTTGATTTTTCAAGAGTATTATCTCACATAAGAGATTTATTCTGCTGTGGATGTAGACATTCTGGATTTGCAACTTTACTGGCTGTTAGTTCAATTTCAGAAATGGTATTTTCATCCAGAGTCCACTCTTTTGGTGGCTTGGTGACTTTTTTTTTTTAATATGGACGAACCTATCACAAACAAGATGCTAATTTTGTATATTGGGTGGTATGGAATCTCATATGTTGTTAAGCGACAATTGCATACATGATATTTCTTGTCTCCATACAATAAAGACAGCAAACTGTATTGATAAATGTAAATCTTGTAATCAATTATGCACTTTGCATTTAAAGTATGATTTGCAATGCCTTTTAATCAAAGGTATATATATTTTGGAAATTTTAGTGTTAATACACTATCCACACCACCAAACAAATTGAACTTTCCAGTTATCGAAATTAAAAAGCATGAGGGAATTTTAATTTTTAAAAACTAATAAATAGGAACCTAATAAAAATCGGCACAAAATAACGAAAATATATATATATTTAGCCTTTGTGATTGATTTAAATAATGGCGCAGCAATCCAAGTGAGTCAGTGAGCATTGCATCGCATATTGACCAAAAACTGCACAGCTTTGCACTAAGTGTTTCATATAACATAAATAGTTTAGTGTAAGGTATAATTTTTTTGAACAATTGTGAGTGATAAAGAAAAAATTTGTAATTGGCATGCCAAAATACATGAGTTAAAATTTGTGGAAAAGATAACGTTTCATTGGTGTTATCAAATGAAAAACTATCATATAGTTAAACAGATAACATGGAAAGTTCATGAGTCTTAACTGTGTTATGTTAAGGTAATTGGCAAAAATTAAATGTTATATCAGTTACCATGTTTGTTTTGCATATGAAACTAAAATAGACTGTCAGTATAGGCAAAAGTTAATGGGTGTCAGTTTAATGTTGAGAAATATAAAGTTATGCATTTTGGGATAAATAGATTACAAGCTGTGTATCACATTGAAGGCACTGTACTCCAGAAAATAGATGAAGCTAGAGATTTAGGGGTGGTGGTAGACAGAGTTAAAGTTTAGAGGACATATATTATTAAGGTTGCTAAATTATCCCATAAGGTTACTTATCTAGTGAAGAACACATTAACAAGTAGAAATAAGGAAGTTGTAATTCCTATTTATAAGGCCTTGATATGCCCACATCTGGATTACTGTGCTCAAGTCTGGTCCCCTGGGTTTCTTGGGGATGAGGAAGTGATGGTGAGGATTCAGAGGCAAGTGACCAAGATGGTGAGTGGCTTGTGGAGTGTTCCCTATCAGAATAGATGTGAAGGTGTGTTGATTGCAGAAGTTGGTTGATAGGAGAAAAAGAGGGGATATGATAGAAACATTTAAGTTGCGTAAAGGATGTTATAGGATAGATGCAGGGGAAATGTTTCAGCACTTGGCTAGAGGAACAAGCATAAGGGGTCATCCCTAGAAGTTGAATATAGGTGTCGTCAGTAGGGGTGTGAGGACTAGATTTTTTTGAAATGGGTTCCCAGAGTCGATTGCGAGTGCTTTGTCTGTTAGTGGGTTCAAGGAGATGGTATGATAGATTAGGTCTCCCCTGATGCGTCTTTGGACTCCATGGAGATGCCTGTATAATATAATCATTAAAGACAAAATTAAGACTATACCATGCAACCACTAGATCCATTTTCTTGTGTGGTTCTCAAACCTGGACAATAATCAAAAAAAAAAACTACAGATCTAATTAATTCTTTTAGAACTACATGTCTCAAACTGATCCTTGGATGTACCGTGTCACTAACTCTGCTATGCTAAATCTGGCTAAGTAAGAACCACTTGTCAATATATAGTTTAAAAAAAAAAACTCCAACTCAGATGGCCTGAACATCAACTCAGATATCCTGAAGTCTCACCTCTTTTTGGAATCCCTTATCCTGTACATACCAGAAGATGGCAATTACAGTAGAGGAAGACCATGCAAACAATTTTGGCAATATATATATAAAACTATCAGTAGGCTGAACTGTAAAACTCCATCTGACGTCTATCAGTCAACTCAAGATAGACTTGGGAGACCATAATCTATCTTTAATTTTTAATGTAAATCCCTTTTCAATTGTGAATAAACTATGATGATATATATTTTTCCGCCTAAAAATTAAAACTGACTTATTCTTACTTATGCCATCTGGAAAGAGAGTTTCAAGTTTCACACTGCTGAATATGTGACTGAGTAAAGGATTGATGCCGTTATGGCATCAATCCTTTAGCAGCATGATAGATGTGCATTTCTGGTATTAGTGCAACATCAAAACAGAGGAGATAGAAATAATTTGACTACTCTAAAACTATTTTCATGAAATTTGTTTTTCAAATTATCAGAAGCAAGTGAATAAATTACAGATTATAAATTACGGATAATATCAATAGTAAAAAGAGCTTCCATTATAATTCTTGTTTTCAAATATTTCATTGTATATGCCCTTTTATATGATTTTTTAGTTTATACCCTTACTTCTCCTAATGTGAAATACATGAACTTCATCAAACTAGTTGAAATTATTTCTATCCTGTCTGTTTTTATGTGATAAAAACGCTAACAACATATTTCTAGTTTTTCTATCTGCCAATTATTGATTATAGATTGATAAGAAAACCTTACTACATAGCAACTCTGAATATCAAATAAAATAGGGGGCAAAACTTGTATTCTTGTACATTGTTAAGAATGTGGTTGGTGTATCTTTTCAACATTTTACATCTATTTCTTTTACCTGGCCTAAAAATCCTTTATTTTTCTGACTTATGTTTCCATCCACTTTTTATTATACTCCATGTCATTCTTCAATGCTTATAGTTTTTTGTGATTTTACGAAATGTTAAAAAAAAAAAAAAAAAAAAAAAAAACTGCAGAGGGTAAAAATTTTGGATTTAAATGTTTTCTTCCATTAGTTATGTGGCCTGCCATGTGAAATGTGATATATCCAGCGCTGCAGATATGTATAGCAAACAACACCCTGGATTGTTTTGCTATATATCTATACTTGCAGTTCAAAGCATAGCGATGGACCCCAATCGGTAATGCAAACATTCTTTATTCATTTTTAATATGGTTCTACCATCGATATTATCCGTTCACATCCTAATAAAACTTTGGTAATGCAGTTTATAAAAGAATGGAGACCACTCTGATAAACAGCTTTGTTTTAACCTGACTACCAGGTCCATTGCCTTAAAATTAATTTAAACATTCTCTTTTGTTCGCTCTATATATTCAGCTGGCATCTTACCATCTTTGCTTTGGTTATTCCATACTTATTTCTATATTTAATTTTCCCTTTTTTTTTATAATATGGCTCCCATCCACAAAAGGGATATTTGTAAACTTTGAACTGGAGACAACTGTGAATAATTCATTCTGTATGTAAGTAACACATGCTATCCTATTCCCTCAGCCCTATGGATGGTTGTTAGGGGGATGATTATGAGCAATGTGGTTTCTCCGTTGCCTTCCTTGCCATAGTGTGTGTAATATGACTAGCTGTGTGGGTTCGCAGGACTGGTTTGCTTGTTTTGAGGAGGATATTGACCATGAGAGATAAAAGGTTGGCTCTTATTGCATAAAGCTTTGATCAGACCACAAATGGATTTTTCTATTCTCGGATCTGGTCAGTCACCAGGATTTGAAGTAGATGAAGTAACCTTGGAGACGGTACAAAGATGAATAACCAAAATTGATATCAGGACTGTACAATCATGATTATGAGGGCACGCAGAGTTTGGTGGATAGAAGACAAAGGATTGATACATTTAAGCTATTGAAGGATTATTATTGTGTCAGTGTAATAACCTGAGAGATTAAAATATTTTTTTGATATGGTAGAAAAGTAAAAAGAGGCCATCCCTGTAAGTTACAAAAGGAATTAGTAAAAGGATAGGAAAAGTTTTTTGCATAGTGAGTGGTAGGAGCATTGAATACATTGCCTGAAAAGATGTTGAAGTGTGGACGGTGAATATGTTTGAGTTTTATAATAAGCTTTGTATTTTGACCTCCCACAATGAATCTTATCACTCCGTGGAGGTCAAGAAAAATTCGAACAAAAAAAAAATGCTGTTTTATAAGCATGTACTTGAAAATATATTGAATTTGTTACTGAAAAATTAAGTAACTTTTCAGTAGTAATTTTGAGTACTTACCAGATATGGTCTGCTTTATTTCTCAGGTTAATCTGGTAAAGAACCTCGATTTTTTTCTGATTTTTATGTATGATATGAGCACATATTACAGTAAAAAAAAATTTTTTTTTCGATCATTTTTAATTACTTTAAGAATATGATTCATACAGATTTAAATAATGGAGGTATTCTACAACCCTGCTTTACATTTGATTCAATGTCGTATGTTTAGTTCATCAGTATAAGTTACACTATATGAGGTTTAGTTTCATAGTTTATTGTAGTTTTCATATGCCTTTTCAAAATTATAATTTTTCACCAAAAACCCAGCTTAATCTTTAAATGTGCTGTGAACCATTTTTCTGTTTCCTCCCAGAAACTTGAGTTTTCTTTAATGTAACAAACTGGCCTGAGAATACATGTAGTTATGACATAATATTTTGACTTCACAGCCTTAGTTCCTTTGGCCATAATTCAAAATATAAATTTAGCTTGCTCTCGGTAGTGCTTTGCATACTCTTGCCAGGTACATTAATAAAATTTTACTGTAGTTTTCGATTATTATTATTACGGGCGACTTCAAGGAGTCCTTAGACTCATCGAGGGAGGCCCTAACCATCATGTCCATCACAACTATTCGACATTCACACAATGTCTATCATATTTTGCCTTGAACTCATTCACTGTCATAACACCCACAACAGACTCTGGCAGCTTATTCCACTCATTCACCACTCTAAAAGTAAAAAACCCAGCTCTAACATCCTTACTAACCACACTCTTGCCCAGCTTCCATGGATGTCACCTAGTCCTCCCACCACCAGTCCTGTTCTCAAAAATATCCTGAATTAAACTTATGGAAACCCTTCAGCAATTTGAATGTCTCAATCATATCTCCCCTTTTCTGGCTATCAACCAATTTCTGCAACCCACAAACGTTCAACCTGTTTTCATGAAGTTCATTCCATAGACCTGCTATCATCTTGGTCAATCGCCTCTGGATCCTCTCAAACTCCTCCCCATCAAAAAGAAACCTGGGTGACCTGATCTGGACACAGTAATCAAGATGGGGTCTTATCAAGGCTCGATACAGAGGAACAATAACTTGCTTATCTTTGCTTGTCAAAGTATTCTTCAGCATCCAAGTGATTTGATGAGCTGATTTAGCCACTTTTAAAACTATTTAAATTATGTGGTGTAATCATTTAAAATTTTTACTAGACCTTTATTTAAGAATAAATTTAATTTAAATATCCTTTTTAAAATAGCTTCCACAACATTGCCATTTGTATTACATTTATCATTGGCATTCTCAAGTTTAGCCTGCCTTTATTTAATGTGCAGCTGGATACAGCGTGCAATGAGAATTTAAAATATGTTAACAGAATTCAAAAATATTTAGATGATGAAACTACACTATCTGCCAATAATTGTTCGGACATCCCTGTTATTTTGAAGTTATGAAATATTCCAGGTTTGTTAATAACATGCCATCTGGTATATAGCAAATCCATATGTGCCATTGCAGCTCAACTGAATTATCCAAAGTCAACTGTTGGCAATGTGATCAACAAATGGACTTGTCATGGAGTGGCTACCATGGTGTGTTGTAGCCACAGTACAGTTTGAGTGGAGGAGTAATGGTGTGTGGGATGCATTCAGTTGGTTTGGAGTGGGACCACTGGTTGTCTGTGGTTCCGTGAAGACAGCTCAGTATCTTTATATTCTGGATAATCAGGTGCTGACTACACCCTGGAGTGACCCCCATTGAACACCTGCGGGACGAATTGGAGCGGCGATTGAGGCCCAGAGCAGCACGTTCTCGATCTGTCACTGAACTCGGTGCTGCTTTGATGGAGGAATGGAGATAAATTCCATCTGATTCTGATGTCTGCCCCACACTGGTGGAGAGCTCCCTCGAAGGGTGCAAGAGGTAATCAAAGTCAAAGGTGGACATACCTAAATATTGGGATTAGCCTGCTGCTATCAATTGTAAATTGCTGAAGTGTCTGGACAATTATTGATAGATAGGGTATACAGGAGGATACTAATATGTAATGATAATTTTTTCTTAATTTTGTTGTAGTTTCATCATCTTGCTCTATCTTGGCAGCATATATATTTGAAATTCCTTTTCAAATACTAGAAGCACAACAATCCCTGTTTAGTGTTGAAATTTCTATTCATAGGGCAACTGCATGCATAGCCTTAGCAGAGTTTCAGATTACAATGTACTTTGCGGGCTGTCTTGGAATTTTGGAAGTTTAGTTTTTCTTTATATTCAACTTTAGTTTTTCTGTATATTCATCAAGGACATTTACTGATTCACTCAGCAGGAATTTTGTCCTCCCTCCTGGATTGCTTTTTGTTCTGATTTCTCAGACTATACTGATTATCACCTCCCTGACTCATTGTTTTCTTCAGATTTTGTCATTTGATCTGTAAACTTAGAAAACAAAATGTGCGTTTTCATATTTGTATGTTTGTTATCAGACCTTAATGGAGGTCAAAACACTTAGTTATCAAACACCTTGCTCATAAACCATACCATATCTTAAATTTATTCACTGTTTTTGTAGTTAGCACACTATCATGTAAATCATTTTATTTTTAAATAACGAAACCTGTGGTGCGATCATAATTAAAAGAAACACGTATTAACCACAGTGAAAATTATTTAATTGTAAATATTTCATCCTAAATATCTTAGGACATCATCAGTACAGTAGTTTAAAACAATAATAGGAATAACATACAGTTAGGGCGCATGATTACAATAGAATCTCATTAAACGTGCGTAACGTGTTACAAATATATATATATATATATATATATATTTAACACAATTTTGTATGACAATTTCCCATACTTTAGGAATAGTAAGAACGTCGTTGCGGTTTAAGTTTGGTCTGTGTAGTAGGGCTTCAGAACTTTCTTTGTATAAACGTTCATGTTTATATAAAGATCTATGTAAAAGTTTAGACTTTTCCCAATGGATCCTATGGTTTGGATTTTCAATTCCGTGTTGAGAGAGGCCAGATTTTTGCGGTTTAAAAAGACGAATGTGGTCCTGATGTTCCGAGATGCGTTTCTGAACAGACCTACCTGTCTGTCCAAAGTAAGACAATTTGCATGAGCATGGAATTTCATAAACGCCAGGCAACATCAAAGGTGAGAGTTTGTCCTTAGGAGAAGGTAACAAGTTAAATTTGGTTGATAGGTTTGTAAGAAGTGGCAAAATTGTATTTCTTCATAATTTTTGAAAGACGTTCGGAGATGCCTTTGACGTTACGTCAAATTTCGAAATGATATTATTATTATTATTCCTGATACCTCCAAGGAGTCCGAAGACTCATCGCGGGAGGACACCTACAACTGTCTCTACACCTAACCTCCACTACGAATCAACGCCATCTACCGCCCACCTCCAACATCACCACAACTAGTAATTTTTGTCTGTAAATTGCGTGTGTTCTGAAGGGCCGATTTGTATGTATGCGGGATGAAAAACCCGAGTTTCCGGGAGAAAAAACCCTGCAATAAAGCTCTGGCCTGGATGAAATTTTATAGTTAAGATCTGTGTTAAAAATTATAATTGCAATTTCAATTTGACCACTGTTGCTGTGAAAAAATTGGGTAGAACGAAGTTTGTTGTCTAGAGATAAATGACTACGAACACATCGAAGCAGTTGGTATACTCAAAGAAAATTTGTCCTAAAATACAACAAAAGTATTGCGTTTCACTAGCTACTTACATATATTGTCTGTATCTTCAGTAACAATATCTAATGTTGCGGAATGTTCTTAAATAGTTTGCAAGAAAGTTACTTTTTATTGAATTATCACAGAATTGATCGAAAAATTATCGGTAAATAGTTTTTTCGATCAATTTCATTTGCGACGAATTGTCGTGCGATGAATTGCCATTCGTTAAATTGCATCCCTCTATTTCTTTATTAATGTTTTGTCCTCTTCTATTTCCACAGTCACACCTTCAACATTAATGCCGACATTTCCATTCTACTGTCGACAGTGTCCATTCTACTAATATTTGCTGCGTTCTCGTCACATAATAGGCATTCACTTTTGAAACATGTAATACACACACACACACTATCTTTCTCCCGTTTTAATTTTCTTCAATGTCGCCTTTAATTTTCGCGACGAATACATTTCACACACTGCACTGCACAAAATCCCGCAAATTAAACTCACCCAACAACACGATCTTTGCCGCCATTCTTGTACTACGCATTTGCACCATACCGACAATATCGTATTTATATACAAAAAAAAATTAAGGTTTGCTCATAAACTAAATAGCGTAGTCAATCATACAATCCTTTAAATCAAAATCTATAATAAGTTAACCTAATATTTTAGGTCAACTAAAATAGGAAAAGTTACTTATTCTTCCGAAGCGTGAAAACCGCACGACCAGTGGCGTAGCTGGAGCTTTTGCCGCTAGGGGCGGTCCCTGAGTTCGTCTCCCCTCTCAATACACACCAAAAATACTACAAGAAGCCAAAACGACGTATAGAGAAATAAATTAAAGCACTTTGTTTATTTTTGAAGTAAAACTATAATTCTAACATTCTAAAATGTCATTTTCCTTGCTTTTCTGTTAGCAAAATCGTCAATGACAGTCGAAGCCTATTTCATTACTCAGTTGCTGCTCTGTAGACAGTATGGCAAGATTTCTTAAACGCAAGGTACTCGTTGTAGATCTTAGGTCATTCTTAATAAATTTTAATTTAGAAAAACTCGTCTCGCAAATAGAAACACTTACAGCAATTGTGAGGAAAACTCGCAATAGTATTACAATATTTGGAACTGAGTTCTCGAAACTGTATTTTAGAATTAACTGCAAACGTCCTTGTACGTCTCTATTTCGTCTTACGTAGCAGCCACAGAAATAAAACCCTGACGTATTTTTCTCTCAACGAGGAACTCTTCCTTATTGGAGTCATCGTGACCATGATTTAGTTAACATTCGTATTTATCATTCAAAAGATTCGATGGAGTAAGGAAGGCATATTTTTCAGAAAGAACATGAAACTGTTGATGTGACGTAGTGAATTGTTGGATTACTCTGTCCAGTGAAAAAACATTTCTCTCCTCAACTCAGTTTCGTATGACAATTCAGCATCTCGTAATTCTTCACCTGCCATCAGTTTCTTCTTTCTACACCGACGATCCATGACTATCCCCAGATCATCCCAAATTTCTTTGGCGTAAGTTAATGAATTGTTATCTAATTCGTCCCTATTTTCAGTTAAAAATGCTTTCAAAGCCTCTAATTTTATGTTACGTTGTTGTATATTCAATCCTTTGCTTTGGAGGTAAACCTGTGTGTCGTTAATTTCTAGGACGGAATCCCACACTCCAAGAAAGTGCAGGAAGGCAAACGATTGTAATGCAACAAGCAGCATCTGACCTGGTGACTATTTTTTTCTTCTTCACAAGTTAAATCATTAATCATCATAAACCATCATCATTCTATAGCACTTAAGATTTTCGAGTAATTTTTTTTACAACACTCACAGCATCTCTCCGTGCACTCCACCCAGTTTCTACTACACGCTTGACACTTTGACCAGTGACTGAAGTCAGAATATCCCAGCTGTGGGTTGAGGAAGAAAAAAAACGTGAACTAACGCTCCACAATTCCAAAAAATGTAACAGAATTGACAGCAACAGAAGCTGCATATACACCCGCCAAATTCAGCGAGTGATTTGCACATGCGACAAATTTTGCTTTTCCATTAATTTCCTTGATGCATCTCTGAACGCCAGTATGTTGACCAGTCATCACAGCAGCTTTATCATATGCTTGTCCTCTACAATTTTGATATAATTTTGATATTCAAAATTGTAAATAAAACAAAAGATAAAATCGGTTTTACCTTTTGTTTCAATGAAATCAACAAATGTTTCAACAACCTTCACTTTATTTCCATCGATCATAACGTAGAATAAAACAGTTCGTTTCATCCTTATGAGAATTATCAGGAGTGCTGTCGAATATCATAGAAAAATACTCTGCTTCTTACTTTCTCCCAAAATTTCTATAAACCCGATCTGAATTCAGCAAACTTTTTTCCTAGCTTGATTCTTTGAATATGTTCACGTAGCACTGGATCGTATTTCGCCAACAGATGAACTAATTCTAAAACATCTCCCCTATTTCCGTTGATTCAGGTTCATCATTAGTCTCGTAATGATTTCTTTCTCAGCTTACTTGGCCAAAGACCAACATCTTTTAAGTCAACAGCTGGAATTTTTTGTTCGTTTCACTCCTTATCGCTTGTTGAAGTAGAAGAATCACTTGACTTTCACCATGGTTTCAATTCGGAAATTGCTTTTGCAACAGAAGTAGTAGTTTCGCTACTGAGATACTTCAGTAGTGCGTCTTCATTCTTTTTTTAATTCTTCCTCCCTAGCCTTTTTCTTTTTCTAAAGGTTGCACCACTTTCTTTTATTCGCTTTATCTTAAGTAAGACGGAAAGAATAATAAGAAAGAGAAAGATATTCATAACTAACAATTGAATAAATAAGGAATAACAGGAATAAATACTCTTTTAAAATGTTAGTTTGTGTAGTCTGCACGCCTAAAAATTGTGATACTCTAACTCACCGCAGAAAAACAAAAAAAAACGATGTAAAATCACAAAGATAATAAACGCACTTAACGAGATCAACTAATAACAATCTGATGCTTAGTCATCGTCACCCTAGTCAGATTGGCGGGCTTTTTTTGCCGCAGCTCCCTGATTGCCGTAAACGCCGCAAACGCGCAGCAGTATGAAAGATTTGTTTAAATCTTGACACTAGACTAAACATACATAAACAATACAATAAATATTTTTTCAACAGTTTCGATAACGACCTAATGGTAACAGATTAAAAAAAAAACTAAGATGAATCAGGCATTTTAACATTTTTTAGGATAAAAATGGAATCATGCTTGTCAATTTTTATACACTGCATAAATACATCGAAAGAGTTGAGCAAAAATCCTAATTTGATATTATATTAGGGTTTTATATTATTATAATAGAAATATTATTATTACTGGGACCCTAAAATCCTGTCGATGGCCTTAGTTATAGGCAGGAACGGCTCGTGCATAGGCACTGCGGAACTGCAGCACCCCCAATTTTTCTCGATATATAAATACCAGTATATTTATTAATTTATTTATATTTGCTTGTAATATTTAATTTTATCATCATCAATCCTATACAATTCTCTTATTTTGTATAAAAAATAAAAAATCCATCATGCTTAGAAGGGCGAAGAACGCTAGCAGCGCTGTGTTTACCACAGTGTCATATTGCTACGCGCGCAAGCATATGCAGGTCATAGCGAGATGCGAGCTATTAGCGAAATGCGGCACTGTCCGTCGCGCAGTTCCACTGTTGTTTATATGCAGTTTGCGCCAGTAGCAGAGTATTCGTAGTACTTATCATGTTTACTCCATCTTTTTAAATATTTGGACATTACAGTTAAAGACAACATTTGTTATAGTTTTTATTTTAGAACATTATTGGGGTTATGATAATGGATTTTATTTTTAAGTAATTTTGAATTATACTAAACTATCATTTTATCGTTAATAAATAATATTTTTTCATGAAACAAAACAAGAATATATTTTATTTTTAAGTAATTTTGAATTATACCAAACTGTATAATTTTATCGATAATAAACAATATTGTTTCATGTTTATTTTTATTTTTTATCATAATTTTGATATTTTATCCAAACACGTATACACTGTACTTACAGTGTGTACGTATATTTCGAAAATTGCAGCACCCCCACGATTTCAAGCCACGAGCCGCCACTAGTTATACGGCAAATCAGAAGAAAAAAATACGTTTTCGCAAATATGTACTGACCGTGCAGTGCCGCTGCTGGGATATAAGCAATAAAGCAATCGCGGTGCCATGTGTTTTATTTCTAAGAATTTGAATTATAGTGTGATAGGGTAACGGTTTTGTTATATTTATATTTTATTTACTTTAGTTGTAAGTATAGTTGTTAAAAACTAATTATTAATTAATAAAAGTTAATAACATAAATAAAAGAATGGTCGAAGAATAAAATTGCGTCTCACGTGAAAACCCCCAGAAAAGTGCTGCCTGGGCGTATCGTCGCCCTGGCTGGCTACGTCACTACACTCTACACACAATACGCCACAGTAGCGTACTAGGAGAGGAGAGAAGGCAGAATCCCACTCCATAAGAAAAGAAACAGTAAAATAGGAATGACACACTCCTAACACCCGAATAGATTAATAGTATTGGGGAGGAGCAAGAAGAACAGAAAAAAGTGCAGGGACTAGTCTACAGTAATATAAGCGTTGTATATTATATGATGCAAGGCATGGTCCACCATTATGTACCTCTTGTTTGACACTCCGTACTCAATAACATGAGCCCTTGAGGAATTTAGCCATCATACAATACAATAATTAATCCAGTATTACTACGTAATACATCAACTGATTATCAACTATGGAATTTATATTAATTTGGATATCTCTGCTTCGAGAATATACCATTTCACTAGAATGTATCTTTTTATAAAAAACATGCACATCCATATAAACAGCCCTTGATTTAAAAATTATCTCCCTTAAGAAAGTTACTCATTAAACAATAACATAGAAAATGACAGTAACTGATACTTCCAAAATTAATTGTAATGAAAATGTTACAATCATAAGTTGATATTTTGACATTTGATATTAGATGCTTCTAATATCGAGATTTCTGATAATCATTTTCTCATTTAAAATTAAACAGAAATACGGAAAGCTAATTGGATAATTGATTTTTATTAACATATATTTATGACTTCAGAATATTTTGCCAAATTATTGGGTTAGTTTGTTTTCATTTCATATAATTGGCTGATTTCAACAATTCCTGATGTGTAGTAGAAAATTATAAGACATTCTTTTCGGGATTTTTCGGTCGCTTCAAATTTTTTGACATGATTCTTATGCTGTTGATATGAATATTATTCCTCTTTCTAGTGAAAACATCTGCAATATTTTACGCCTATTCCAAGTTTTAAATTTCTACGGCGTCCCCATTTACACTCTACTTAAATGCAGAGGTAGCCCATACTTAAAAACTGGCGGAGGAAAAAAGTAAAATATAAGATTTCGGAAAAGAAATGGTATATGTTACACTGAAATATTTTTTGAATCTGTTGATAATAATTCTAGCATATTATGTAAATTATTTGAATGAATAACAAAAAAAGACAGGCCATCTTTCAAAAGAAGATTATTTATTAATCACATGTAACAAGATACATCAGAACAGATATATGTTAACAAGATCGACTGTCTTTGCAAACTCTAAAGAGACATACATGCATAAATAATAACCATAAGGTCCATCAGAAGTTTACTGAGAAAGATATTAAATGATACTTAACATTAAAATACTAATAAACATGACCAAACAGGAAACGTAGAAAAGAGTACATGTATAACCACCCACTTGTAGTTATTACAAAAAGAATGATATATGCAATCAATAAATAAACTGCAAAGAAAGATTTAACAATCAGCAACAAATGGGACAGTAAAATTCTTCATTGTTAGAAAGAAAAATGAATACAAAATATTTAATATTTTACTAATATTTTCCCAATGTGAAGCTTTTATTTAGGAAACTGTTTCAGAAAAATTAACTAATTTAGAACAGAATACAATACATTTTAAAATGCTCATATTATGGTCTAGAAATATTATACACACAGTTCAAATATATTAAAGAACATTCATTGGAATAGAAATGTTTTAAATATTGATTATAGAAAACGCTTATGACGTATAATTTGCGAAGGCATTGTATTCTGTGAGGGTATGACGTAACTCGATTAAATTGAATTCGAAACAAACTGTTTAGTTTAATTGGAATGGTTTCTTAATGTAAACTAAGAATTTTTTTTTAAAATTGGTCGAAGACGCAGTAATGAGTTTGTGTCTAAAAGCAAAATGATTTATCGCATAAGAAAGGCAGGCATCTTGAGAGATGAATTACATGATCAAAATAAACATGCGAGGCATTCCTTCTAAGTGAACATGGACGTATTTATGTGGATCTCCAAATTTAGAAGGTTTCTGGACATATGCAAGCAAATGGCTTTTGCCGAGTATAACATTGACACTCAGTCGTAAATTTCTTGATTCAAGTTCTACAAAAGTTATAGTCATCAAAATGAGTTCTTTAATAACTTGAGAACTTTTATTGATAACATCACTGTATTTTCAGGATTTCTTATGTGGTGAACGATTTCATTTGAGCGTGAAAAAAAGAAATGTGTTTTCTAGTTATTCAGCCATGCAAGTAAGGCAAAAATATACAGAAGAGAAATGAGTTTATCTGAAATGTAATTTATGTTTTCAGTTTGCATATTTGAGGAAAAATGTACGTCATTATATTTTAAATCAGGTTTCTACCGATATTGATATCCTAAATGCTATTCCATGTAATTTGATTGATTTACAAATTCCATGTAATTTGTAAATCAATGAAGTACTTTCTCGTTACAAAACATTTCCAAACATGAAAAAATGGTCTTTCCTAAATCAACTATATAAGCAGCTTTCTTGTGAAAGAGTATATCATATTTTACTTAAAAATGGGATTTACTTAGTGCTGCCCAATAAATCGCTATCCAAGTCTCTTAATGAAAATATAATTTGTTACAAATTTCACAACAAACTGATTTCTTCAGAGTGGATAATAACAAAGGACTTTACAATTATCCAGTACCTAAAACAGCCTTGCCAGAAATTTCAGATGATAAATATTTTAATGATAATGAAATAATAAATGTCTCGAGAACGCTTTCCCAATAAAATAATCTTGCGTAAGAAATAATTTCAGAAAAAAAAATTGAAAAAAAAAAACGATCTTTTCTCACTGCATATTTGAACTAATGAATGGTTTTTCTTGAATGTGAACTAATAAATGTCTTTTCAGGTTACTTGAGTTGGAAAATACTTTTCCACAACTATTACAAGGGAATGGCTTTTCTTGAGTATGAAGCAGGAAATGGGTTTTCAAGCTACTTGATTGTGAGAATGCTTTTCCACAACTATGACAAGGGAATGGCTTTTCTTTAGTGTGAATTAACAAATGTCTCTTCAGGTTACTAGAGAGGGAAAATTTCTTTCCACAACTATTACAAGGGAATGGTTTTTCATTAGTGTGAACTAGCAAATGGGATTTTAATCCACTCGACTGTGAAAACGCCTTACCACAACTCTTACAAGAGAATGGTTTTTCTTGTGTATGAAGTAGCAAATGGGTTTTCAAGTTACTGGATTGTGAAAATGCCTTACCACAACTCTTACAAGAGAATGGCTTTTCTTGAGTGTGAACTAACAAATGTAGCTTCAAGTTACTTGAGTCGGAAAATGCTTTTCCACAACTATGACAAGGGAATGGCTTTTCTTTAGTGTGAACTAACAAATGACTCTTCAGATTACATGAGTAGGAAAATGCTTTTCCGCAACTTTTCCGCTTTTCCGACAAGGGAATGGCTTTTCTTTAGTGTGAATTAACAAATGTCTCTTCAGGTTACTAGGGTGTGAAAATTCCTTTCCACAACTATTACAAGGGAATGGTTTTTCATTAGTGTGAACTACCAAATGGAATTTTAATCCACTGGACTGTGAAAATGCCTTACCACAACTCTTACAAGAGAATGGTTTTTCTTGTGTATGAAGTAGCAAATGGGTTTTCAAGTTACTGGACTGTGAAAATGCCTTACCACAACTCTTACAGGAGAATGGTTTTTCTTGAGTGTAAATAAATGTAGCTTCAAGTTACTTGAGCGTGAGAATGCCTTTCCACAATTATGACATACGAATGGCTTTTCTTCAGTGTGAACGAACAAATGTCTTTTCAATATACTTGATCTGGAAAAGGTTTTGCCACACGTTGCACAAGAGAAAGACTTCTTATTATGAACCAATAAGTGATTATTAAGATTACCCGATTGTGTAAATGTCTTACCACTAGTTTCAGAAGATAATGATTGTGAGTGAGTGTGAACCAATAAATGTCTTTTCAAGCTACCTGATTTGAGATACGTCTTTTCGCAAATATTACAAGACATCGTTTTTGCTGTTGACCATGAACTATCGTAGGTTTTCAGCATTCTCGATTTCAAAATATCTTAGTGTAAAAGTGAAAACGGAAAGGTGCTTGTTTGGTGTTCAATAAAGGATTTTAGGTAAATCTTCCAAAATGTTTCAATGGTTTTCAATTTAGACAATGTTCACTTGAGCATGCATGAATAGATTTCTTTCCTGTAATGCTTGAAATTAACTATTATCACCATATGAGCTGCGCTGGATATTTTTTTACAGAATTAGTTTTGCGTTAGTTATTTTGAGTAGTTGTTTAATGAATTCTGAGAATAGCTAGGAGTCCTCGTTTATTTATATAAAAGTTTTCACAATAAGAGAACTATTTACGGAATAATTTGTACACCGGTGTTGACAGAATCGCAGCACATACAGCTTTTCTTCTTTGCCTATATCAGCGAATTTTCAGTTTCTTTTTTCCTACAAAAAATTACAATAAACAGTTGTAACAGACTAAATTACTTACACCAAAAATGAACTTTGGAATATTTTTCTTTTTATACAAATTTGAAGCACATGATGTTCTGAATATTATAATTAAACAATGTTCAATCCAGTAATTATGACTGGTCAAACTTTTTTCGAACCCAATTATAGTAACGAGGTTCGGTGATTAGACATCTGCATAATAAACGTGATTTAATTCTTTAAAGTGTTTAAGCAAAAGAATCAACGGATTTTAATGATAGCGATCTGTAATTGTGGAAATTTTCACACCCTGGTCACTTTAGTAATGAATATAAATTTATAATTTAGTATGATAAGCTATACATATTAAACCTTGAATTTATTTTTAAAACGTTTTGTTTATAAAAATGTAAAACACAAGTCTATGCAAAACTAGGCTGAGGTAAAACAGCTCTCTGACACACGCAATTAGCACTCTCAAACCAGCCCTTCCAGAACGTGATCTCTTGCATTATTTTTTTTAATATTACAAGGTGATACCTTTAGAGTCCAAGACATCAAAGCCGTAGGGAACTTCACTCTACGCAGTCTTTCTCCACGCTACTTAAACCACCATCTAACCATGTCACAATTCCACAACTGTACCATCCACTGCCATTAATATTATTTGGCACTAGGTCCGAATATAGAAAAAATACACAAACGATACTTCTGTATAAGATCGGCAAAATCACCTCCACTTCAAAAAACCCACTACGACTCCTCTCGGTACAAGGTATTCGACGGCAAGTCTTTTCAACCGAAGAACTCAATATTACCTGGTTCTTCCAATTACGCTACACAATCGATTTCACTTGAATAAATTCTATTTTATTTTCTTCCCCCACAAGTTCTTTCTCCTTTCTGTCTATATCACCATACGTAATGTCCTAAAATATAAAAAATGCTAAATTCTTCTACTATCCCTGCTTAGTTTTCACCGTGCCGGCACTCGAGTATATATCTTTTCCCACATTCACGTTTATGTCACATACGAAAGTCTCAATTGCAGCATATCCACCATATATATATTGCTGTCACGTGAAGTGTCTAATTTTGAAAGATGACACCTCTTCTATTTGCATTTTCTCTGTATCCTACAGGGGAGAATTCTCTATGTGCTTGCTGCGCAAGCTCATTAATTGAGAAAGTAATATTTATTTGTTAATAAATGCATGCATTTATAAGCATTCCATTTAGGCTTTTATTTGTGTAAACAGAAGACGTCTTAAGCTTGCGCGGCAATAATTGAGCTTTGCGTTGTGTATCGAAGGCCGATGCTTGCTCGTCTTTGATTAGACGAGCTCGTCTAATCAAAGACGCTCCTACAACCGAGGAGCGTCCAGGTCCTCGCAGCAGCACTGTGATTTCATACACGCGCATAGCCATTTCACGTGGTCTCACTCTGTTGCTAAAACACAGGCCATACGTAGTCAACGTAGCTCTAGCCAGTGAGCTTCAGCCAGCCTTTACAAGTGTGAATGTTGCTTGGGAAAATTAAGTTACAACCAACTTTTTATGACGATGTTATTGACCGGTTCATATAGAAGAACCGTAGGGTAGAATTTGTATTCAAATAGCTAAATTGAAAAAGATAGAATATCATTTGTAAAATAAATGCTGTATTTGTATGATTAAATATACATACATTTCTAAATATATAGTTTTAAATAGTCAGTAATTCATCATTCCACTAATCAGACTTCATGATAACAAGAGCAAGCGTGAATTTCAAGACCAGCATTCGCCCCTGGTATCCTATCTGAAAATGCAACATTGTTCACAGCATATCCCTCTTGCTACAACTTTCTGTGCCAAACAACTCGCACTAACGACTATAATTTCTCAAGTTAAAAGTTTATTTGTGCTGAAGAAGACAAACGAATATAATAGTGATGATTACTCATCGTGAATATAGCAATAAAAATGACAACAACAGATAGCAAAATTAATACTATATATCTTATAAAAATACTCTTCAGTTGTAATATTGAGATTCATATGTTAAAGAAAAGACTTAGGAATGAAGAAGATTAAATGGAAATAGACTAGAAGGAAGTGTGCAATATTTGTAACCAAGCGCTATAGCCATACTAGTTACTATAACATACAAATGTAGGCAGTCACTGCAAAATTAAACTTTTTATTTATGAGGGCAAAAGAAATGTTATAGGTACTTGCTCCTAACTACTCAAATGATTTCTAAAAATTTCTTTATTAACCTCATATATAGAACTTTTTATATATAATTATATAACCTTTGTATAGACCTACGTTATATACAAAGAAATTTATCATGTTATTCTTTATTATACTATTATATAAATAGTTTCTATAATGGCAAAATGTTAAGAATGGTAAAGAGGTCACTAGTTGATTATGCGAAGAATTTAGTAATGGATACAACTCAGATTATTCTATTGTGTGTTGTGTCAAAGAAAGAAAATTGTTGTAGCAATAACCATCAGATGCAAAATATTGAAATACAGAATTTACCCAAGAAGAGTTGTTGTTGTTATGTTTCATCGAGTCGTTCTAGATTCCTGGTGATTCTATGAACATACATTCTTCATTCAGGTCTGTCCCTGGCCATATCTCAGAATTTTCAAGCGAATTTCAGTTGCTTCTTTAACTCCATCCACCCATCTAATTCTTGGTCTTCCTCATGCTTCCATCAAATTTAGCAAGCATTATCATCTTCTCCAGTCTGTCATTTGCTCGCATATGTCAGAAGTATGACAATTTTTGCTTGATGATCATAGCTTCGAGGGAGCAATCTGGCTTTATTCTGTCTATCACTGATTTATTGGTTTGCTTTGCAGTCCATGGTATTCTTAGTAAGCGTCTTCAAATCCATAATTCAAATGTATCTATCTTCCTTCTTTCACTCTTTCTCAGGGTCCAACTTTCACATCCATACAGTACCACAGGGAATACCATTGCTTTCATGATTCTGATTTTTGTTGCGAAGCTAATATCTTTATCCTTAAAGATCTTGCTTAAATTTGTCATTGCTTTCTTTCCGAGTAATAATCTTCTAACTTCTTCAGTACAATAACCATTTTGATCAATTCAGGATCATAGGAGCAACAAAACTGCTTCCATTCTCTCTCACCTACTTCAAAATCATTAAGTTCACATGTTGCCATAACTTTTGTCTTTTTGAGGTTAAGTTTAAGGCCATATTTAGCACTTTCTTCTTTAACGTTCATAATAAGTTCTTCCAAATCTTTTTTGCATTCTGCTAGCAAGGTGATATCATCTGCATATCTCAAATTATTAATATTTCTTCCACCAATTTTAATTTCAACTGAAGACTCCTCCAGCCCTGCCATTCTTAAAATGTATTCGCTGAACAAAAGTTAAACAGGTACGGAGATAAAACACATCCTTGTCGCACCCCTTTACCTATTGTGAAATACTCAGTTTCTCCAAGATCTGTCCGGACAGTAGCATCTTGCTCATAATAAAGATTCCTCAGAAGGATAATGAAATGCTCTGGTACTCCAATTGTTCTTAACACATTCCACAGTTTCACATGATCTACAGAGTCAAAAGCCTTGCTATAGTCAAGGAAACAAAGGTAGACATTATTTTGATATTTCTGCGCTCTTTCTATTATCCATCTCACATTGGCGATTTGATCTCTTGTTCCTCCGCCTTTTTGAAATCCTGCTTGTTCATCTGGCATTTCTCTCTTCATGAATGGTTCCAGTCTTTTCTGAATGATCTTAAGACTTTACTTGCATGAGCAATCAGTGCTACAGTTCTGTAATTTCCGCACTCTCTTGCATCGCCTTTCTTCAATAAAGGTATATAAACTGATTTTTCCATTCCATAGGCCATTTAGTTGTGATCCAAATTCTCTGACACAGAGCTGTTAAAATTTCAACTGCCTCTTCTCCCAGGGCTTTGAGCAGATCAATAGGTATTCCATCTCCACCTGGTGCCTTCTTACTGGATAGCTGGTGCAGTGCTCACCTCACTTCACTCTCCAGTGGTACTGGCTCCTGTGTATAATCCTGTTCTTCAAATTTCTCAGTAAGTTTGGAGTCCTTTCTGTATAGGACTTTGCTATTTAAATATGATGACATATGATAAACATAAAGATGCTCTTTCCATCTTTCTTTGATGTCTGCAGCTTCTGTAAGATATCCTTTGTGTTTACTTTTCAATACTGTCACCTCGGCACTAAACTTCCCTGTTAGTTCTCTGATCTTTTTGAAAAGATCCCTTGTTTTTCCTCTCTTGTTTTGGTCTTTTCTATTTGTTGGCATTCCTGGTTAAAGTATTTTTCCTTGTCTCTTCTGGCTTGTCGTTGAAACTCTGCATTCAAATGCCGCACTTCCTGCAAATTTCCTGTGGCCTTCATTTCCTCCTTATCTGAGCAGTTTTGATGACATCTTCTTAAACTTCTTCTTCTTACAAACTGTTGGAACATTCTTCTTTGCTTCTGTTTAAATTATATCTTTAATCCCTTCCCATAGTTCACCTGGTTCTCTCTCACACAAATTGAGTGTGTTGAATCTGTTCTGCATACTAATATTGTATTCAGCTGGTATGTTTCCGTTTCCAAGATCATATCTGATCGACATTTTTGTTGGTTTCAGTTTCCGTAATTTCGCATGTATCGTAGCCACTAATAACTGATGGTCTGTTCCACAGTCTGCACCTGGAAAAGTCTTGACAGACTGAATTGCACTTCTCCATCTTCTTTGTCCAAGTGTATAGTCAATTTGATTTCTGTATTGTCCATCTGGTGATGTCCACGTGTACAATCTTCTTTTGTGCTGTTTAAAGCAGTGTTAGCAACAAACAAAGAATTTCTCTGAACAAAACTCAACTAATCTCTTCCCTGCAGTGTTACCAATACCTAAACCAAAACGATCTGTTATTCCTTGTTCCTCAGTCTTCCCACTGTTGCACCCCAATCTCCGATAAGTAGTTAATTCCAAATATCAAGTTATTTGTAAAAAACGAGATGTAACAGTTTCATTTAGGGTTCGATGTCTATATGGAGACCCAAATACATAACTGAATTTTTTTTTCTTTTCATTAAATAACGGCTACAATTTTAAATACCAGTATAATTCGTTTCATGCAATTAAATGGCGGCATTGTGATTTAGCTGACCTGTTAAGATGAAAGATACATATTTAGTTTTACCAGCATTGATTTCAAGGCCATTAATGCTAAAAGACTGATATAGTTTCATCATATCATGGTGGATCCTATTTTTTAAATCCTCAGTGGTCATTTCCGTAATATGTTAATGCAGTTACATCAGCAAACGAAATCACTTTGCCGTAATGTTTGTGTCACAAAAGTCGTTAACCTACACCGTCATCAAAATTAAAACATTCCTGTTTAGGTCTTGTGGAGCGTCACCCAGTGATCCAAATGATGCGAAACTTTGCAGGAATACATTGTGCGTCATGGGAAGTGATAGCTGAGAAAAGATAGCTGATAGCTGTGTGTGTGTGTGTGTGTGTATGTGTGTGTGTGTGTGTGTGTGTGTGTGTGTGTGTGTGTGTGTGTGTGTGTGTGTGTGTGTGTGTGTGTGTGTGTGTGTGTGAGTTGCAAAAGCGACACAAGTCACTGTGTTTATTACAATGCTACAGATTACAGATTTAGCACTTCGTATTTCATTAATTTATGTAGATGAAGAATACAGAATTATTCCAACTGGAGAGTTAAAATCCCGATGATCATGAATCGTATAGTAATTAAGCTGAGAATATCGACTAAATTTGAAATTATTGGACTGATATCTCACTTAATACCAGTCTATGTATAGATCGTTCATTTTCTGAGAATAACAACATAAAATTATCGAAATTTGGCCTTAACGATTTAATATTTAAATGATTAAGTTTACATGCTATTTGTTTGATGTAGTATAAGAAAAAAACGTTTTTTCCATTGATTAGAATACAGACTTTTTTTTTTTTTACAGTTGATAGTCGCACTTTGGTCCATTTCGATCAGCTTTGCTCCAGTTGTGTACAGTAGTTGTGTAGCATTCATTTTTAAGTTACTGATTTCTTTCATTTTGTTCGTTAAGGTTGTGTGGAGTTTTATTCGGTAATACGTTTGAGGATTGACCTCCCTGATGAAAAATTTACCTTCTCTTATCATTTACGTCATTGAATAAACTACGTATTAGACGAACGAGCGCTGAATGCAATACAGTATATACCGGAGATATACTACCATATTGATATCGTGCTTCACCCTCTTGGAAAGGTTCACTAAAAACCAATAAAAACCAACAAAAGGTTAAACAAATTTCACAGCCTTATATCCATACGGATAATTAATGGACACGTGACAATATCATTCGAGGCAGCTTGCGATGCTGTCGGACTAAAACCTGTCTTCCTGAAAATGGAAGAATTTTGTCTTATATATGAGGTCACTTGCTGAAGATACAACGGGAAAGGCAACATAGACCCAAGCCACTACGAACTTCCGCTTCGCTACGATTAGTGGCCTCACCCAGAAAAGAACACATATATTGAGGACAGGGAAATCTCCGAAAGCTGACGAAAACCGCACACACTCTTACAGAAGTAAAACAGAAGGAAACAACGGCCGTCCTTTCATAATATATGACTGACAATCCATTATAGAAAAACGCTGTTTCAGACAGCGTCGTCTGTGTTCAAACAACCAAGCAGATCAATTTGATATAGTTTATTCATTTAAATTTATTCATTTAAATATCCCGGGGAATTAGAACTCAACAACTCTCATGGCAAGACCCCAACAATTTACCTGACAGTAGAAGCACTGTAGACAGCATTCAAAACCAAAATAAAAACCAACATAACATATATTGGTTTTTCGTATAGATGCTAGTCTATCTAAAACAGCGTTCAATACGTGATATTTTGCCCTGAATGATAACAGCAGAATCTGAGTTAGTAAGAACTACTAATGAAGGTAAAAAATCAACGTTTTATTATTCTTCTCTTCATTCTGCCTAATTAGGAATATAGTCACTTAGTAAATGAATAAAAAACACTGCTCTATTTATTCCAATTCATTTTTTCTGAAAGAGATCTCAACAACAACACTATTTGAAAAGGTGAGTTTTTTTTTTTTTTTTTAAGTCCGCAATGCTGTTTACCTATCTTTGATACTTTCGGGAAAGTTGAGTTGATTATTGCAAGTTAGCGTTCTACTAATGCCGTGATGAATGGGAAATCTTATATTTGTTTTGTCATATAGATACATATGTACATAGTTTTAATTAATCAAATTAAGATGCTTGCTGAGAATTTTTTTAAATATCCTGTTGGGAATTTTAAAACACACAGCTCCAACTATTTGCATTTCAAATGACATTTATTTGACATCGGTGCAATTGCAGTAAGCAGTAAAAGCCAATGTTAATAATACAGGGTGATTCAAAAAAAAAAGGGACTCAATTTTGAACTCAATTCCGTAAGAAATTGAGTCCATCTAATAGCAAAGCAAATTCCTGGAATATTTCCATAACAATTGGTGTCATTACATATCACGTTCAATGGACATCTTCAGCATTCTTGCATAATATGTTGAACAACAATTCAATAGTAATAATAATCTCATAGATTATGGAACCCATGCATTTAAAATTGGGTTTTTCGTCTCCCATTAACTCAAGAAAATCTACCATAGAACCCACATTATTTCAGACAGTAACATAACCTCTGACAGTTAGGTACCAAACGATCGCAGCACTTGTTTGCCGGTCTCATTGTCGGTTGCCGTCTATCATTAGCGATAGACATAGGCCAGCTATACCGATGAGGATTGAACTACCCACTCAGTATACAAAAGCTGGATGGGGTTTAAGGCCCCTATAAGGGAATAAAAGGCGTTAGCTTATTATTTATTTATTTTATCTATTTATTTAGCAAATAACTTACAACAGTTTAAGTCTGTTAAGTTCTGAATGAGAACATTTATAAGACAATATATTATTTCATTCAGAATTTAACAAGATCTCCCATTCCTAAAGCCAATTTTGTTATTCCTTATTGTTGTGTGTCACAAAATTGTAAAATAAGTGTAAATATTTCTAGTTATAAATTGTGCTATTCTTGCAAATTCTTGGTAATACGTATACACATCATGTAAACTATACACGGAGACCTTGGAAATTAATCCTATTATTGCCTAGGGCGGGTCCTATTTGGCGCTGATAACCGAACGATGCTTATGGAGACGTCCGCCAGCGCAAAAGTTTGGCGCCAGAGGTTAGGGAGACATGCGCTGTTGAAGAAAAAAGGAACCAATGGGAAATTAGAGCGCGAGATACAAAACGGAATTGCAGAGCCGACATCGGCCTCTTCTCTCTTGTTCCGTGACTCGGATCATCGAGGCTACCCGTCGAGAAAGGACCTGGCATGGAGGATTGCGTATGGACACCTTCAACATCTGGCGGTTCCACAACACCCGGAACCCCTTTTGTGACTTCTGCTGGAGCCTGGACACCGCCTTCTACCGGTGTCCCATTTCCATCTTCATCTGGAGGAGGCTAAGCATCGAGGTCCGCATCCCCCTCCTACTGCAGGAGCAAGTCATCTTCCTACAGTTCGCTCCCCCCAGCCAACAACAAGCAGAAGTTAGTGGTATTTATAATTAATGAGCTCAAATACCACATCTGGAAGGTAAGAAAGAACTTTTCTAATCCTACTAATCCTCCCAATCTGTTGGATCTCTCTCTCGGATCGTTCTCTACATGTTCTACGGTTCCTTCAGGAAGATTTTACATCTCGAAAGGGAGGCTCTGGGTGACACCACATTTAAGATCAAGTGGTGTTCACCTCCAACCCTGTGCAATGTCAGACACAACACTATCAAGTTCTGCCTGCTGCTGCTTTAAGATCTCCATCTGCAGCAGTAGCTCCACTTCTAGTCATTTCCTTGGTCTCTGGGTCCCCCCTGAGGTCTGTTTTGTTCCCTGGTCTCCCACGGAGGTAGTTCGGAGGAAAAACCCAGGCAGCGCAGGCCTACTCGAGGGCGAGCTGGCCTGAAAGGGCGGGTTACCTGGGCACCGGCTACCTCCATGGTCTTTTCGATCTTGTGAGTCAGGAACTTCGGGGTGAAAAGTTATCATCTGATAGCGTGGAGCTAGCAAGATGTGTAATATGAGCTGAGGTCTACATTTCCTACTCCCTACCTCCCCACCCGCCCTTCTCATCCTATTCCCTCTCCTCTCATTTCCCCTTTCCCATCCCCCTCACTTCCCCACCTCAACCTCTCTGTCACTCCCCTCCCCTTCTTTCTTTTCTCTACTGGGGAAATCAGACCCCACCTCTTTTCAGTAGGCCAATGATGAGATCCCCCCCCCCACTTTCATCTCGAGGATTCCGTCGTCGTGGAAGCACAGCGGAAGCTTCGGAAGTATCCAGCATTATGGTCGTCAATTTTGCCAGATAAATCCGTTCCAGAGCCAGTCAGACGAGATGCTGTACTACGATGACTAGAAGGCTGAGTAATCCTTCCGTTATGCTGTAGAAGACAAGCAGTCTTAACAGACATAGCCGACTGAAATGTTTCCAGGTATGGAAGTCCTAGGAAGAAAGATAGGTGCCATCCAAAGCATGTGACGTCGAGCAAAGTATGTCGATTGTTCCGATTTCCAATTCTCTATCTTACGAGCATGTGAAAGGCGGGACATGTATTATATGTGAGAATATTCTTAAATGAACTTGTAATGAGTCAGAAATTGTTCCCAAGGAACGTGTTCAATTTAGATTAGGATGTTTGTTCCAAGAGAACGTGTGTAGTATTGAATTTTGTTCATAGAGGACACGTAAGACTATAACAATAGTTCCAAGAGAACGGGTGTAGTAGATTTAACGATGGTTCCTCAGTAGACCTAAAAGATATTAATGATAGTTAGCAGAGAACGTGTGTGTAAGAGTTAATGTTAGTGCCTGAGGAATATGTTCTGATTTAGATGATTTATGTAGAGTTATGTGTCAAGATTGAGGAACCTTAGGAACTCTAAATCTTAGATTGTATAATGTGCTGCGTATTGAACTGATAAGTTAAGCAAGGCAGCAGCTAATTAATGTAGGGTTCCGATTTTTATTGGCAATGATTATTCCTTAATAGAAAAGTCGTGAGCAGAGTATGATCTTATGTTTTTTTAGATAAAAATGTGTTTGATAATTTAAGTGTAGCTATGTATCCATTGAAATCAATTGAGAAATTTTAATTCATGTTTTATTCAAGTTTGTAATTTCTTGTCTTAGTATAATAACCGTCTTTGTTTGATTGCAATTACGTGCTTGCCTGTTTTGTTCTCATTTCACCACTTGCTAAAATAGAATCTGAGCGGGAAACCAAAAATTTATATCGAAGTATTGAATAGAGGACCACGATTGCTGTATGTTTAAAAGTTGAGATAAGTTATTGACTTAGAGAGCCTATATTAGGTAAAAGGTGACGTTATACTTACTGATTGTTATTTCCCTGATGTTATGCGTGCAACCATCTAGATGCGGAGTGGTGCAGCGTGAACAAATAGATTTCTCTGCATTGAAAAGGAATTAATAATAAGTGAGAATTAGAGAAGTTAACCCTTTTCACAGATTACTTCTTTACCATACTCGTATAAGTATAATGTCAATTTGATTCAAGAGTAGGCCTAAAGACGATTGAAGACTGCGTGTTTAAGATATATAAGAGAGA
Source organism: Typopeltis vanoorti (assembly GCF_054136105.1). NCBI lineage: Eukaryota > Metazoa > Arthropoda > Arachnida > Uropygi > Thelyphonidae > Typopeltis > Typopeltis vanoorti. The sequence continues at coordinate 33,167,610 of NC_143562.1, forward strand.
TAAAGTAATAAGTAAAGAGGATATCTTGATGTGTGTTAATTAAGAGTCATTACGGTAGCATCACAAAATAAAGTATGGTTAAAAATAAAATATAAAAAAAGTAACGACATACATAACAAGTCTCGATTGTCTACCAAACTGTAGCTTACATGCCTTCATTCTACTCTGACACTGGCATCTAATATTTCAAATTGCCTGAATAGAAAATTTGGAAAATTGGTTCAGTCAGAATCCAGGAAGTGCTGGGTAAGGATATGATACGCTATTCGGAAGTGGTGGTGGTGGTGTGTGTGTGGGGGAGACAACATGGTTTTGTTTAACATGTTCATTGCCAATCACGCGATATCGCGCGATGCGAGTTCTCACCAGACGGTCGATCACGCGTTATCGCGTTGACGTCGCTAACTAAATAAAAAAATAAAAAAAATTTGGCCACCACACGAAATTCCAATTTTCAGCTTGGCAATGAACGATACGCGTGATGCGAGTTCTCACCAAACGGCCGATCACGCGTTATCGCGTGGGCGTCGCTAACTAAATAAAAAAATATATAAAAAATTTGGCCACCACACGCAATTCCAATTTTCAGCTTGGCAATGAAAGTGTTAAAGTCGGTCTTCAGTTTATAATTTATTAACTTTTTACGCTGGTATCCTATATCTAAGTACGAACCCTACTTTTGAAGACACAAGCGCAAATTCAACCGAATCATTGCGTAACTGATGATTTTGAGTCACGTGGTTTCAGTCAAGAGATAAAAGACAAAAAACTCTGCTAAGCGAGTTCTGTTTGAAGGAATAAAGTTGCAAACTTGGATGTGTTGTACTCTATCAGCCGATAGAGTACAGCCGATCTCATACCGATGTATCAGGGTTTTTTCTCCTGGAAAATCGGATTTTTCATCACACATACCAACAATCATTTTAAGTAATTTACGTTGTGTTAATTGCCGGTAGATGGCGGTAATTGTGGTTTTGTGTAGTGGTAATAATCAGTATTAGGGGAGACACCGAGCAGCGGAGTTGAGTAGAGTATCTTCCCACAATGAGTTCTTCGATTCTTTGGAAGTGTCCATTTTTATTAAAAAGGCGTCTCCAAGAATTCAGTAGACCAATCGCGGAAGACCAAAATCTCTACACAATACCATACGTCTTCTTGATTTTATTCACAGACGAACTCAAAAATGAGGTTGGCAACGCATTCCATTCATTCACCATTCGCTAAGCGAAAAATCTAGTCCTCACACCCTCGTTAACCACACTCTTACTTAATTTCCAGGGATGACATCTTGTTTTTCCACCACTAGTCCACTGCTCAAATATTTCTGCTGAATCAATCCTATAAAAACCGTTTAGTACTTCAATGTTTCTATCATATCCCTTCTTCTTCGCTTATCAACCAACTTCTGTAATACACAAACTCTCGATATTTTAATGTAGGACGCATCCTTATTCCTCCTCACAAATTTGGTCACTCGCCTCTGAATCATTTCTACCACTTCCTCGTCTCCAGAGCCTGTGTAGCTCAGTGGATGTGGCGTTTGCACACCACCGCGCTTGGCCGCACGAAGGAAGACTTCATTTCGAGTCTAGTCGGCGACTAGAGGAAATTTTTCTACGCCTTTTTTCGACCGGTTCCCGAGTTAGTCGATCTCTGGCACGGGCAAGCAGGTTTTTCCTCCAGGAAACTCGGGTTTTTTGTCCTGTAAACTCAAGAAAATCGACCGTAGAACCCACATTATTTCACACATTAAATATATTGTGTTAGGGTTAGGGACCACGAGATGGCGGCACATTTGAGCCGTCTCTCTTCACTGCGTACCGCTTAATTAGTGATAGCTTTGGGCTATCTGTCTCTGATTGGGTACCAGTGGAGATTGAACTGCCCACTCAGTCTCCAAAAGTTAGATAGGGCTAAATGGCCTCGCCTACTCCCGTATACGGGAATAAAAAAGGCGTTAGCTGATTTTTTTTTTCCTCGTCTCCAAAGATTCCAGGCGACCAGACCTGAGCACAGTAATCTAGTTGTGGACGTATTGATGCCTTATAAAGAAGAAGAATAACTTCTTTATTTCTGCATGTTAGTATGTTCTTCAATAACCAAGTAATCCTATGAGCTATTTTGGACACCTTAGCAATGTGCCCTTCGAACGTCAACTCCATATCCACTAACATCTCCAAGTACCAGGCCTGATCACTCTCGTGGAGTACCGTTCCATCAGTGTGGTTCACAGCTGGTAATCTTTTAATCCCAAAATGCATAACTTTACACCTTTTCACATTGAACTGATATCCGGTACCTTTTGTCCATTTTGCTAGCTTATTTATATCATCCTTCAAGCTCTCTACATCAATTTGGTTAATTATTGTGCTATCCAACTTTACATCATTATCAACCGACTGAATATCTCACTTCAAGTCATTTCCTATATCATATACTGTATATAGAAATAATACAATAATGGCAAAAGCTCAGAGCCTCGAGGCATACCACTGGTCACCTACTTCATCCTATACTGTACTCCTCCATACATTACTTTGGTATCTGTCCATGAGCTATTCTCATATTCATCTCACCAGTTTAATATCTATTCTCGTGTGTTCTACTTTAAAGTATTCCAAAAAGTAATGTATCCATGTCAAAATTCAGAATCCAAAAGTATCACTGTGTAGCCATTCCTCCAGTCTTCTCAGCTGTCCCTATTATAAAAAGTTAATAACTTTCTAAGGCAGGACCTATCTTTAACAAAATCATTCCTCCTGTCGTTCTTAGCTGCTCTATTATAAAAAGTTAATAAATTACTAAGGCAGGACCGACCTTTAATAAAAACCATGCTGGCCTCCAGAGAGTTATGTTCCTATCCACCCATTCTTGAATTCTGTCCTCAACTAATTTTTCTAATACTTTTACTACTACTCCCGAGACGGTGATTGCTCTGTAATTTGCTACCTCAGTCTTACAGCCTCCTTTATGCAAAGGAACTATTTTACCTTCCTTCCCTCCACTCCCCAGGGACCACACCGGAGCTCAAACTTAAGTTAAATAGCCAAGTAGGAGGCGTTAACAATTCCTTTGCACATTCTCGTAATACCGAGCTGATATTCCATCCAAACGTACAAGAGTGTTCGCATTTAAAATCTGCAATATCCTGACTATCTCTGATTCATTAACTTCAATTCTCATATAAGACAGAAATATCCTCACTCGGGTAATAGACTTTTGGAAAGTGGTCAATCGGTAACTACTATTACATCTGATTCAGATGTCACTTGGAATTACAACCTACTTAAATGAAACAGTTATTTGTAGAGAAAAATGGAAAGAACACATACCACGAATGAATAGAAGCAGAATACCTAAACAAATTCTAAATTACCACCCAAAAGGTACTTTATGCAGAGGAAGACCCTCAAAAAGATGGAATTGAGTCCGGAACAGGCCACTTGGCCTATAAGCCTGGAAAGAAAGAAGAATACCATGGGAATACATTCTGATATTTGCTTTCCTCAGATACCCGCTGATTATATCGCATACACTGCTAACATCTTTCCCCTGCAATTTTTTATGCCATGGGACGGCTGTAAGCTGCCTCGGAAGCTTGTTATAATTACCTAAGCTGAAGTTCCGTATATATCTCTTCTTAAGACAGAAATGAAATCCACAAATTTTGCAACCTCCCAAGTCAATACTTCATGACCACTCTCACCAAGTGGAGGTGACGTGGACACCTTACTTACTTATGCATAGGTGTTCCGAACCTATGATCAGATCCAACACTCTCACGCCCTTTAGTTATATGCTGTTTCCAGTAACTATATCTTAGACAGTGTATGAATTCCGTTTCCTTTTTGCTACGTGATCTTTCCTCTTTCCAATCGATATCACCATACTTAAAATCACCCATAATAATCACTAGCACTGCACTGCTAATTTGCTGATGCATGTCTTCTGCATCACCCTTTGTACCTCATGGCTTATAGCAGAAACCAACTGTATATTTGGTTCCGTTTGCCACTATTTCACACCATATTGCTTCAAATGATCTAACACTGACACGTCTATCTTTCTGATATACTACGTTTTTGGCTGCAACTCTTCAGCGATCATCAGCAGCACTCCTCCCCCGTTCTATCTCTTCTATCCTCTCTGAAAACCCATCACATTCAATTCCAGTAACCACATCTTCTGCTTTCAGCCAAATGTCACTAATGCCTACAAGTTTTGGCGTGATTGCGCTGACTAATGCCAAAAACACTTCCCTCTTATTTCGAACCCTTCTTGAATTAGTATACAAAAAGTGTAGATTCTCTAAAGTTCTTATACCAGTTTTATAACTGATATTTATTCTACTAATTTCAGTATTCACAACATCCCCATACCAATATTAATCCGCTCTGTTCTCGAAATTATTCCGCGATAAAGGCTCACCAAACACACATTCTCTACATAAGCTTCTCCCTCCCAAACTCAATCTTTCCAATTTTAGTGTCCATGCATAATAATAGCTTTAATCCCCCACATTTTATTTGCCTGCAATGAAACCAAATTAGCAATTGCCCAGTTCTATCCTCTCATCAACCGGAGAAGTCAAGTTAGCACTGAGAACAAGCTGCGCATCTATAAAACAATCATCAGACCCACTCCCACTTTAATCAATGGATCACCTGTTTCTGGAGGGTCACACTTCTCCCCCAGTAACATCAAAAAACTGCAAGTTCTACAAAACAAATGCCTCCGAATGATCTTTGATGCCCCGTGGTTTGTCAGAAATGTTCTTCTCCATCGAGATGCAGCCACACCAAATATCTCTAAGTTACTTCATGATATTGCCTCCAAATACTTTGTACAACAGCTCTTCATCCAAACCAACTCGTTCAAGAGTCATCCAATTACATCGAAAACGACAGATGGAAACACAAACTCCCGAAGGCAACTCTGCTCGTCGGTACACGCGCTCTCACACAGCCCTCGATAAACTTTCCTCTACATAATCAACTTCTAAGCGATGAAGGGATAAAAATCCACGGGAATGTCACCCATCTTGTCATAACAGTTAACAGTGTTGTGTGCTAGGTTTTAAACGTGGAGCAAAATATTTACAAAAAGGGATCCAAATTACGCTGTGTATCAATAAAAGGTGGTGACTCATATTAAAATTTTCTCACTTGTTTTCAGTGTTGCAATAAGCTTATAACGCGCGAGGAGTGTCTGAATAGCGAAGAATATATTTTCATGGGCTACTGCCAGTCAGACTGCGTGAGTATGGGATCGGGGAGAGGGAAGAGAAGGTTAGCGAACAATGAGGGGGGGGAGGAAAAAAGAGAAATCATGCTTGTGTCACTGAATGTGATGTATGAGGAGGTAGGAGAAAAGAAAAATATTAAATTCATATGTCTAACTCTCCTATTGTTATTATTAGGAAGGAAGAAAGTACCAGATCTGTTGGTGAACGTACTAGAACACTAAAAATTTATAAAAAGTACTAGCTGTGATCATCCTGAATGGATGATGTGACTGATTTACTAAATGCCCTTGACGAATAAAGAGCAAGCTGAAGAATCTTCAGTTTAATGTGCATTCATAGAAAAGGAATCTGAATCGAACTATATATATATATCTGTATATATATATCAAATAAATCAAATCATAAAATATATATCAAAAAATATACAAACAAATAAAAATTATTTGTTTGAATATATTTTGTATACTGCATTAATAACAGGAATGAAAAAAAAAAAACTGAATCGGTAATATTAGACAAAAGAAGTGAACAAAAACGGTAAAGCCAATTTAACGCGAAAATTCGCTTTACACGGATTTCTTGGAACGAATATCCGCTCGCGTAAAACAGGGTTAGCTGTATATGAGACAGTTAATTCTCCTTCAATGAAAGTGTCTATATAAAAATCATACTGATTATGATTGCAATCGGATTCACATTTTTTTTTTTTTGAAAATTGAATGTCGTATTGTTTCGTGGTTCTTCCACCTGTACTAAATTAAAATTAGATATCCTTCAGAACACTGTTCTGGATAATAAAATTAATATTTATTGTTTTGTTCTTAAGAATTTTAAAATATATATATAATAATAATGGCGGCAACCGTTTTCTCAGCAGACGACCTGTGTATCGTTTCAAATGATATATCTCATTTGATTCAATGTGAGCTTTCATAGAGTTTTTCATCTAACACCCGAATAACAAATCAGTATCACTAGATTTTAACCAATCACAGTAACATAAACGAAATTTGTGTAATATTTATGTAAAAAATAGCTGCTGTTACGTATCGCACTAACAACACACCTTGAATATAAGTGAAGTAGAAAAAAACTATACACTCTAAGCAATCACGAGACTCCGAGAAATGACCGCTACGTCAATAACGCATATACTTAGCAAATAATAGCAAACTACTTACATCCAAATTTCTACTAATTCCTTTTTATCTATTTGAGTCACAGAAACTAAAGACAACCCTTTTGGCCATTTATGAACACATTAACACAAACTTCGATCACGCTATTTCCAGAATATATCCATTTCGAATGTTTAAAAAATATCGCAAAATACAATGCAGCGCCACCTGCTAAGTTCAAAATTACAAATATATTTCTTTCAAATAACGCATTACAACACAGATATTCCAGCATCATTAATATTATATATATAATCATTTAGATATCTGACTGGAAAAGCAAAGCTTCTGAAGCAGATTAAGTAGCTTTAAATAATCTACTTTTTTAGGTTTCTCAGGTAAGATTTGCACTTCCTCTATGTTTAATTAGAGAGACTTTATGCCTACCTGTAAATTTTGTTAAGTGACTGCTGACAACTGTTTGCACTGGTTTTTAATTAATTATACATCTATATCCACTTCTCCGAAGCATGCATATGATATCAGAGCATGTGATATTATACATATGCTGTATGTTCTTGTATTCAGAATTTAAATGGTGTTACCAGTTCTGCCTTCTCCCTGAATGTAGCCCATGACATATTGAGTGAAATACATAGAAGCAATAAAATGTAATTAGTTTTTTCTTAGATGCTTTAAATAACTGCTTTGAAGCAGTTATTTAAAGCATCATACTAAAATATGGCATTCACGAAGAAAGATATGTAACGTAATTCACTCTAAAAGTGCAAAGTGTCGGTCGACCCATCATAATTTCTTTTAAATTTTATCTGCTGTTTATTAAAATAAACAGCGGATAAAATAAAATGCATTTTATAGGGTATCAGAATAAACTAATATTTAAGCTACAACGTATGCATTTGGGTATTACGTTGGCGGAGTGGATTGAAAACTGGTTGTCTGACAGATATCAAAGGGTTGTGTATGGAGGATAAATATCGAGGAAAAGAAAAGTTACTAGTGGGGTTTTACAGAGCTCCGTGCTGGGACTCCTACTTTTCAAACGTTATATCAATGAGGTTATCACTGAAATTCAAGGAGATATTCAGTTGTTTACGGATGTTGTGAGAGCTCAGGGAAGGTTATTGAGAGTAATACTGATGTAGGAGTTCTTCAAGAGAATCTGAGTAATCTGGAAATGTGGCTGATACATGGTGATGCTAGTTTAATGTTGTTAAATGTAAGGTTATGAATTTTGGGAACTGCAGATAGGATACTGCATAGTTTATATGTGAAAGTAAGCTAGAGGAAGTTGAGGAAGCACGAGATCTTGGAGTTATGGTGGATCGAAATTTGATAATTAAGGCGCATGTTGCAACTATGACTAAGACATCTCGGAGGATTGCTGCAATGGTGATTGTACAACGCCCTGATCAGGCCACATCTGGATTATTGTGCCCAAATCTGGTAAGTGGGCTTTAGAGGAGATATAGATACTTTGGAGAGGTGTAGAAGCGGTTGACAAAAATGATTCCAGGACTATTGAATGTTATCTATAAGTATAAGCTTATACTTGGCAAAAGGATATAGGGGCATTGTATGTTGGGTGTCTGGAATGGTTGGAGGAATTTACCATCCTCAGTTATGCATGCATTTGAAGCAAAGTACGAAGTCAGAAGATTGGCATTTTTGTGGGTGATGATGCAGTAAAGCCATCTGGGTATGATAGGGGTGGGAATAGTGTTGAAGAGAAATTACGGCCAATTGCTTTGGCGAGAGACCAAAAGGCTCGGCTGCCGTTTGGACAGGCTGTCCAAATTAGACACAAAAAAGTCTTCTGGCCCTGATGGCATACTCCCAATTGTTCTGAAAGTTTGTGCTCCAGAACTGACCCTATCCTATTTCTCCTATATATACCCTCTTACTCCAATGGAATCTATCCTACAAACTGGAAATTGGCCTATATTCAGCCCATTCCCAAGAAGGGTGACAAATCACTGCCATCCAATTACCGCCCTATCTCGCTTACCTCAGTCCTGTCAAAATCATCAATTCCGAACTACAATTCTCACCATCAATTCTCAACTCCTGTGTATGGGCCAAACATTAAAAAAAAAAAAAAAGGGAAAAAAAGACTGAAGTCATGTAATCTGTGGAGTTTGGCAGATAGAAGGCCAAGAGGGTGGGAATGATTGAGACGTTTAAGCTATTGAGAGGGATTGACTGGATGAATACAAGGGAGATTTTTAAGACTGTTAAAAATAAGAAATGGGCGAGAACTAGAGGCCATCTTTTTTGGGAATTGCTCAAGGAAGTGGTGAATTAGCGAGTGAGTGGCGGGTGGCTGAATGGAATTGTTTGCCTGAGAAAGTTGTGAATGTTAGAGTGTGAATAAGTTTAAGCTTCAGTATTATGACTATGGTATAGGCAGGAAAGCGTTTCCATAAGTCTATGGATTTTTGTAATCTGTGTAAACTTATTCACACTGTAATATAATACAAAGTATATTTCGTATATATTTTTATGCTGCCTTAGGTAATTATCTCTAAGAATCTGCACAAATTCAGTTTCCTTCTGGCCATATGACCTTTTCTCCTTCTAAAGTATATCCCCACAATCAAACTCACCCCTAATAATTACTCATTCTCTAATTATTGAATTTATTTGCCGATACATATCACCCAAATCATCCTTTGCATTTCATGGTGGTCAGCAGAGAACTGTTTAGTTTTAATTATTTGTATTAACATAATTTGTACTGATTTGTAATAAAAATTGAAATGACTAATTTTCATCTTTACCACCAGCTGGAAAATAGTGAAAGACAGTGAGTGAGTGGAGATAGTGAAAGAAATGACCACTTCGTACAAATATTTCACATGGAAGTATGTTATACGAGGTTCGAAAACGATCTTAAAATGGCTGGCAATATTTATGGGAATGGCGCGTTGAATAAATTGCCTTATGAGAAAAACAAAATTGCAAGAAATGTCGAAGATAGCACACAATCGTCAATAACATGTTGTTGTAAAAGTGGGGGAGAGCGACTAAACGATGTCAATACTGACAGAACAAGACCCTAAGAGCACCCGACAGACACCTTAAAATATAATTTTGTAGGGAAATTTTGACGTGAGGAAATGTTCAAGAAATGTCATTTAAATTTTCATTACTGTGTTATGTTGAATCATTCCGTTGAACTTCTTTGCTAAACAGAAATGATCTTGACTACCATTTTCTTCATTTGATATCACATTGTTTAAAGAAACATTTCTCACACCATTGAAGAAAGCGAGAAAACAGAGAAACTGGATCTGTTTCCATAGAATTAACAAAAAAAGTCAATTTTAATGATTCTATATAACCAGACAAGTCTTGCTTGTCGTCGGACCTAACGCACTGGCAGTACAAGACACGTATATAAAAAAAGACGATGAAAATCATTACAAACAGGAGATTTTATCAGAACTTTAGAACTAATACATGAAAACCAAGTAACTAGAAAAACCACTTGATTCACTAATATGTAAGCGTTGCGTTGGAATGATGTTAGTTTTTGCCATCATGAGCTGTGTAATAACGTGGGTGATATCCCGGTTCTCTGGTTGTTGCATTTTCTTGATGACTGCGGACCAAATTTAGTGTAGGATTAAACCTTGGTTTTTGTTCCACTGGGTTCAAACTCGCTTTCGACAGGTGAAAAACGTTCAATACATTTCGTCTTCGCTACTCAACAAATGTAGCCAAGAAGAAACTATAGAAGCAAAAATTTTGTATACGTTTGTTTTTTATGTGAGGACATGAAGCGTTTGTGTCTGAACATTCCTCTCTGGACACCAAACATGGAACAATTTCAAGACTCTTCAGGCCTCTTTTGGAGGGTTGGATCTTTCACCGGGCAATGTCAATCATCTCACCTAAAGACAATTACGAATATCCAGTGACCACGACGGAACTCAAGCCCGCAGAGTGCTGGTGAGAGGGTTTCACTTACCACTTGGACAACAAGTTCAACAGGTAAAGCACTTGAAATAATTTTTCATGAAGAGCAACTTTGATCGATTAGACTTGAACACAGACTGTAGAATGAGAAATATCCAAAGAGAGAGAGAGAGTGAAAGTGAGAAAGTGGGAAGATACTCAGAGGAATGAAAATAGTTTGGAAAATACCTAGATTATAATAGTGTCACAATACTAGTAAAACAAAAGTGACCTGCCCTTTATGTTACCTTTTCATCCAAAAATAAAAGAGGCTAGAATAGGTATATTGAAGTAAAAGAACCAGCACGTGCACACTAGAACAGTCACACAGAAACAATTCATTATCGTGCCCAGACTCTGAATACTGTTAGCTCTTGTCAAACAACCTCAGTAATCTTCGTTAGATCCTGATGGCTACTATAATATAAATAAAGTATTGTATGCCTTTGTCCTCTTCCTTCTATTCATAAAATTTCAAAGAGAAACAAATTTCAATTCCTATATTTTCGTAATTCCTGAATAATTATAATGCTGTATTCTCAGTATGGATATTACACTTATTCATGGTGGGATTACTTATGGTGTGAATTCCACTTTTGGAATCCACAGTGATTCTAGTTTCATCATACTTATGGTGTGGATTCCACATCACTTTTAAAGCCCTCAATAAACTGGCCGCATTATCCAGTGGAATTTAGAACAACTCCTTTCTGAAACACATTCAGGAGTGCTGAAAGTATGCTTCGTTTAAAACTTGTTCTATTATCTATAGAAAGAACGATCTGGAAAGAGTCGTTTTGAAGAACATAAAACTCGTATTTTCCATTATTATTATGGCAATTCAGTATTTGGAGAAAACGCTTCGACCATCATATTGCTCAGGAGTAAAAGGGAAAAATTCTCAGATGTTGTTCGAAGTAGTCTCGGAAACAAATTTTCGACTCGGCTATCAGAGTTGAACAAATTTGCTGAAACAAGCATGGTTCCTAACTTAACAAAAATTTGTGTGACATTTTACCACTAACAGAACCTAACACAAGTAATTTCCTTTTTTATTTTAAACCAAATATTAGAGGTTGTGCAATCCCGTCTATGACGCGAAGAACATGTACAAATGTTTTTGAATAGAATGACAATAACTTTTATACGGGGATGGTTATTTTTATTATTATTATAACGTGACACCTATAGGGAGTTCAAAGACTTATCGAGGGAGGACACCTACTCTACAACTCTCTATCTCCACCACTCGGTTCAACTACAATTAACCGCAACTACATCAACACAATCTACCGCCCACCACCAATAGTATTCCCACAGACAATCACAAACAGTCCGAAAACCTTTTTCATCCCGAAATTTTAAGTCTGGAAACTTGGGATTTTAATTTGAAAAAATGGTAAACTGGCGGAAAATAACACGTAATTACCAGACATAAGTGATTGTCACATCTTTAGATGCTTCGAGAGTTATTCCAAAAATGAGAGAAATATAACAAAAGCTGGCAGAAAATTGAAACGAGCATCTTGCAAGTACAAATCATGCAATTGCAATTGCAATTGCATGATTTGTTCTTTCTTTCTTTCTTTCTTTATATTTTCAAGCATCAACATCGAAAATATAAAAGGGCCTCCGTCGTGCAATTGGAAGAAGTAGGCTACGTTGCGACATTCGATTGGAAAAGAACTGAGTTCGATTTCGTCGTGACGAGAGTCGAACTCAGTTCGACGGATTGAAGGTAGGCTAGCCAATCTCATGGTGATAGCGGATTTCTCCCGGGTACAGGAAAAATCTTCCATCTGAACACACACACACACACACACACACACACACACACACACACACACACACACACACACACACACACACACACACACACACACACACACACACACACACACACACACACACACACACACACACACACACACACACACACACACACACATATAATTTACAGTTAAAATATACTGTTGTTGGGGAGTGATGGGCGGTAGATGGCGATGGTGGTAGTAGTATCATTGCGTATAGGTGCAGAATTAAGAAGGGTGACGGAGAGATGTGTATAACGGGGAATAGTGGAGTACATATCCGTGATGAGTTCTTGGAGATGTCAGTGTAATCATAAAAAATAATAAACACGCAAATTTCGAACCTACCAGCAAAGATGCTACACATTTAAACAATGCTTATGCACGTAATCGTGATATTTATAACGAAAAGGAACTTGGAAACAAACGACTCATAATTTTCTTGACTTCAAAAGCTTGGCTTTAATATTTTGCACCTTTCTGGAAAAAAAGAAGAATACGTTTTCATTCCTTCGGATAAATAAATCATTCTTTAAGAATAACTATTGTTTGGATAATCTTTATTTCTTATTTTATATATCTTTTACCCATGAAAGGTTTAGGTAAACGTACAGTACATTCATTAGAACTAAGGTTTTTTTTTATTATTATTCTCGATTAAGTTTATTTTTAATTTTTATCTTTACCTAGTCCAGAACTCCTACTCTAGACACCAAACATTTAACATTTTCAAGGCACTTCAGGCCTTCAATAAATAGTACGATGTTCTCATACCAACGACCTACCTACTGCCTAAAACTTTACTATTGTCAAATTCCAATTTTAATCCGAGTGTTTAACATTACGTCAATGGGGAATAAATTCCCACGATATGAGTCTTCACTTCCCAAGCATCTGCTTCGAACGAATTAACTCGTGAAGTCATGAACTGCCTGTAGCAAAGGTTGGTCGATTGGTAGAGCCTCTACTACTAATGATTCACAAAAAGTTAAGCAAGTTTTAGTGCTGTTAGTAGTTGGAAGGGGTTCAACCGTTCGATGCTGTTGGCACACTCTCCCTCAATGAGTTTTGGACTCCCTGGAGGTGTCACATAATAATAATAATAATAATAATAATAATAATAATAATAATATATAATCGTCTGCGTTCGCTCGCGACATATTTCTCAGTCTTCTGAATACATGAGAATACACTGTACAGAAATATTTTTATATCCCCTTGGCAACATATTCATCACGTGTTGGAAGATTTGGATAAAATGAAGAAATGTTTATTTGTGGTAGTCTGGGATATTGAATTTTACAGTTTACGGAAAAAAGTAGGCAAAAAATAAACTTTAATCTTGACTGTAATATAATACTGCGCTACAAGAATATGTAAAAATAATATTTTATTCATCATAAACCTAATTTTTAATTATAAAAATCATCATCATCATCATACGTATCAAGGATTTAGGCCTAGCATGGCCTGTTCCGGCCTTAGAAGTCATCGTTGAATCGTTTAAGAGGACGTCCTGGTTTTCTTTTTCCTAATGGCTTGTACTTTAAGGCTTGTTTTGGTAATCTTTCTGTTTTCATTCTTTGAACGTGTTCCATCCATTTATGTTTAAATTTTTTAATTTTTTCTATTACTGGTTCTTGGTTTAATTCTTTCATAATATCTTCGTTTCTTTTGTGATCAAATAGAGTATACTTTGCAGTTTTTCTCATAATCTTCATTTCTGCTGTTGTTAATGTTTGTTTGTCTTTTTTGTTTTATTGTCCAGATTTCGCTTCCATACATTAAGACTGGTAGGGCTAATGTATTGTATACTTTTAGCCTGGTTTGTTTTTGAACTAGGTTTGGTTTAAATATAGAGTTAATTACACCTGTTATTTTTAAATATTTTGCAATTTTTATGTTTATATCTTTTTCATTTTCATATGTGATCATACATACTAGGTAGTTAAATGAATTCACCTGTTCTAAGATCTTGTTATCTATTACTATTTTAGTTCTTGCTGGATCTTCTCTTTTAAAGGCCATAGTTTTTAATTTTTCCGTTGATATTATCATACCATAATCTTTGGATATCTCATTTAGATCTAAAATAGCTTTCTGTAAGTTATCTTCAGAATTTGTAATTATTATTTGGTCGTCGGCAAAGAGGAGAGTGTTTAAGTTAACTGTAGGAGAAAGTTTAATTCCTTGATGTAAATTTGTACTCCATTTTATTCTTATTTCATTCAAGGAGATATTAAAAAGAGTTGCTGAGAGGGGACATCCCTGTCGGACCCCTTGGTTTATCTCTCTCGTATATGATAGCTCGTGATTTAATCTTATTTGTATTTGATTATTTTCATATATACTTGTGATAGCTTTTAGGATATTATTTGGTATTTGTCTTTCTTTTAATATGTTAAATAATATGTTTCTTTTAACTTTGTCAAATGCTTTTTCAAAGTCAATAAATGCAATATGTGTTTCTAAATTATATTCTCTTCTTTTCTCTATTATTAATTTTAGGCAAAAGGCTGGGTCTATACATGATCGTCCTTTTCTAAATCCATTCTGTACTTCTAGAATAAAGTTTTCGGAATATTTCATTAGTTTGTTATTTAAGATTCTGCTATATATTTTGTAACAGGAATTTCGTATACTGATACCACTATAGTTTTTAGGGTCATCTCTATAACCTTTCTTAAAGATAGGAATCACAATTGCTTTTTTCCATTCTATTGGGCGGATACCAGTTGAGTAAATTTTATTTAAAAATAATAAGAGTCTTTCTTTGAATCTTGTTCCTGCGTATTTATATAGTTCTGAACCTAGCTTATCTTCTCCGGGTGATTTTCCGTTTCTTGTTTCTTTCAGGCTGATTTCTGATTTTTCTTCAGTTATTTCCTTTTCATTTTCGTTAATCGTTTGCCAGTTGTCTTTTTTAAAATATTTGTCTGTCTACAGTTCTGTGTAGTAATTTAGAAATTCTTCTAATTTTAATTCAGTGTTTAATTTTATGTTTTCTTTGGTATCTGCATTTAGGTGTTTCAAAATCTTATATACATTGGGTCTTATTTTATATAAATCATGTTAATCGTAATCATAAAAATAAAGTTTAAAATTATTTTAATTTTCGATACAAATGGAAGTATTTAAATAGTTAGGAAAACGTTCCTTAAATAAACTTAACACTAAAATTTACACTTTTAGAAAAATCAGTCATTCTTAGCCCTTCCAATAATTCTTCACTGTGTGAAATCATTGATACAGTACATCCAAGTTTGCCACTTGATTCGTCCAATAAAAGAACTTCCTTCAAACACAATTCGCTTAACGCATAACGTTGCTGGTTCCAAGGGTGAAGCCAGAGGTTTTTTTATACTCCCCGCTATCTGATAAGGATAGAGTATGAGGGAAAAATTTATGAGCTATGCGCTCGCCACGAGAGGGCATGGAGATTACGTATCATTACTTGAAATTAAGTGGCATTTGGTCTTTTGTGTTTGTAAAGATCCGTTTCGTCGTAGTTAGCAGCTTGTTGCACCAGTTGACTGGAGTGTGTAGACGTTTTTTAAAAGAACTTTGCTGCTAAAGATTACACGAAGGAGGTAGATATAGGGGATATCTGTGTCCCGTTGGAGTTAAACATTTCTAACAAACCATAGAGCGTTTAGAATCATACGTAAGCATTTGTTTTGCACTCGATGCAGTTTCGAATATTAGTATTGGATATATGGCTCCAAGCTGGAGAAGCATATGTAATTATGGGATGAATCAATCATCTTGTAGAGAAGCAATTTGATTCTGGTATTTAATTTGCTGTTCCTGTTAACCAGGGGGTAGAGCTGGGCGATAGCTTTAGATGCCTTTGCACATAAGATCTTGATATGATGGCTGAAGGTTAGTCTTCTGTCCAGAAGTACACCTAGATATTTGGCTTCTAATTGCCAAAGAATTTTGGTATTAAACATGAAGATATCCCGTTTCGGGGATACCGATCTTCTAGTGAAGAGCATAGCTATGCTTTTCTTGGAGGTTTATTTGTAATCTCCATTTAGAGAACCATTGGTCTAGTAGTAGAAGGTTTTCTTGTAGCTTTTTGGTAAGAAAATGTGGCTGAAGAGATCTGGTTAGTATCGCTGTGTCATATGCGTACGTGATGGGTTGTGTAGAATATCTTCATAAATCTGTCACAATGATATGATTTAATCAACTGTACCTCCAACGGTATGTTAACTGTGATAAATTTGTACAGTAAACCATAGTGTCAGATTTAATCAAACAATTTGGCCATGTCGAGTAACACAGCTCCAGTGTGTTGATGCCAATTATAGCCAGTGGTGATATACTCAATTAATCTGTGAATTTTCTGGGTATTGCTGTGATATTGGCGAAATCCAAATTGTTCTTTTGGAAGAATGTTTAACTTGTTTACTGAGGATTGGAGTCTAGAGAGGATAACCTTTCCTGCAGTTCAGGCTGATGGGATGGTAGTTATGAGGTAGATGTGGATCTTTTCCTGGTTTATGTACTGGAATTATATCTGCAATTTTCCAAGAGAAAGGTAAATATTTTAATCTGAATATTGCGTTGATTATGTTGATGCACAACGGCTCTACCGGGCAGAAATTTCATGACTTTATTTGTGATGCCATCAGGACTAGGAGCTTGTTTATTTTTTCAGTTCTTTATGATAATATATACTTTTTCTGGATAGATAGGTGTGGTTTGGCTTTTGCAGGTGTCTGAGAGTTTTAATGTGTATCTGACATGGTGACGAATTTTATATAACTGGTTGAAGTTTAAGTTTTCATATGCAGTCTGCATTCGTTTTCTAGGTTGCTTCCTATGGCTTCAGCTATTTCTGCGTCCCTATATACAAAGCCTAGGTTTGACTGGAGGGGGAGGAAGAGATTTGCTCTTGTTTCTAAGATTCCTCAATAGTTTCCAGGAATAATCAGCAGGTGTAATAGAAGCCACCTTGTCTTCCCATAATTAGTTTCTATGCATTTTAAGAACGTCTCTGACTGAGTGATTAAGTTTGTTGTTAAGAATTTTTTGTGTTATGGGGCACAAGTGTTATGATATCTTTTCTTTGCTTGCTTTTCTCTTTGATTATGTTCATAATGTCTTCTGGTAAACGATTGAGCTTCGGCTTTTTTTTTTTTTTTTTTTGAGCTGGCCACATCCGCATATGTTCTTGTCTGACATTGACTCATTCTCGTGGGGTCTCAGACTGCGACAGTTGTACTTCTGTCGCACTATATTGAAGAATGGGAGATTGAGGAGCCAGAACTTCTGGAGATCTCTTGCTAGATAAAAAGATAACCCGTTTGTTTTTCGGGTGATGGCTACATCCTCTGTATTTAGCTGGGTGAGGACCTCTGCAGTTTGCATATATGGCCGTGGTTTTCAGCTTGGTGCAAGTGTTGGTGAGGTGGCTCTCACCACTCTACCCAGTTCAAACCCTTTTTCTTAAGGGTTCCGGAGTGATTTTGAGCCCACAGATTGCTGTTAGGGCATAGATGTTTTTTTATAGGAACTTTAGATTTCCACCAGGACTAGTAGCATGGGACTCTTATCAGCTATAAGCATTCTTCTCACCTAAACTGGTGGCAAATCTTGGTAGCAGAGGTCTGCTGCTATTTCATCTGGGGTAATGTCCTCATACACACTCGGAGCCCCACTTTTAAATTTTCTTCCAAGCTGACAGAGAAGGTATGGTCTTGTACACCTCTAACGTTCATTTCCTTAATAAGTTTGTGATAATCGTTCACTGTGGCGGACTGGATCTTAATGCCCTCGTCCACGTTTTTTGGTGCTCTATATATAATCTGCAGATTTGACATGGTAGATCTTAAAGACGTCCATCTGAATTTTTCTCTGAGAATAATCGGTGGTACCTTTCTTTAGGGGAGGCAAAGGAGTCAGAAATGGAATCTCCTTCATCCATTCCATCGTCCCTGTGCGGCCCTGTATTTGTTGTCTTTGCACACATGAGTCTCTCTGCTATCTGAGGGAGTAGAGACCACCAAATCCAGTTTCTCCTCCAGCAGAACAGTGTCTTCACCCTCCTCATCATCACCTGACAAAGAATATATATTGAGGAAGCCGGATCAGTCGAGCTCAAATTCTTCAAAAGTTTGTTCAATAAGTTTAGTGCCAGCTTTCTGGAGAGTGAATCTACTAGAGCTTCGTGATTAATTTCACTCATGATTGTTGGAAGAGTGCTGTGTCGCTACCGTCGTTGTAGACCCCAGAGTCTACCTACGAAATCCAAAATTAGAATCAGAAGACCTACCAGCAAGGAAAATTCTGCGGTACCTAAGATTTGCGAGCGAAGGACCGAAAGTTAGAAAAAACTCATTGTGTGTGTGTGTGTGTGGTGGTGGTGGAGGGGGGTGATGGCGTGACCTCACTTGGCCTCAACTCAAATTTCCTATCTCCCTAGAAACCAAATATCTACTACTGGTTCTCTTAGCGGCAGCGGCCTACATGACCATTGACCTCATAAACGTTTCGTGCAGAAGGGTAGACAGGAGTTGGGTCGGAGCCAGTGCAATGTGAGAATCAGGAAATACCTCTAAACGTAAAATGAAACCTAAAAGAACACAGTTATCTAGCTGAAAGAAAAGAAAATAATCAAATCACTGTAATCAACTTAAAGCTCACAATTACACAATTCGCTTAGCTGATTTTTGTGATTTTAATCCTATTGAATGCTATCACGTGACTCGTTGACGATTCAAATGTTTGCCACTATCTACTCAAAATCGTCAGTTACAAAAATTGCTGCAATCTGATTCGTCTGAATTTGAGCTTGTGTCATCAGAAATAGGATTAGTCCTTAGGTTATGGAAAACAGCGTAAAAAGTTAAAAAATTACAAACTCAAGACTGACTTTAAACAAAACCATGTTGCCTCCCCCACTTCTGAATAGAGTATCATATTCTTACTGACCACTTCCAGGATTCTGACTTTAACCAACTTTACAAATTCTCTATTCCGGCAATTTGAAATATTAGATGAGAAGACCAGAGGAGATTGAAGGAATCTAATATAAAGATTTTGTTAGACATTTGAGACTTAAACTGTTGTGAGTTATTTTCTAAATAGATATCGGAAAGATTTTTCGAACGGTAGAACAAGTGGTAGGAAAGAATTGGAAAGAATGAATAATGGAGTATGATTTTTTTTTTCTTATTTCAAGTGAAGAGTAGAGAGTGGGCGTAAATATTATTATTATATGACTCCTCCAATGACTCATCGCGGGAAGTCACTGAACTCTACTCTTTTCCACTACCAGCATGTCACCGTCTTCCCTACAACCTAATTCTCCAAATACACACAACGGCACTACTAGTACTAATACAATCATTGTGATCTACTGCCCGTCTCTGCCAACTACAGCATTTAAAGTCTGTAAATTTTATGAGCTCTCATTTCATTGGCTATGGTGTTCAAATGCTACTCAGTATGCACGAATTAAGATTCTGTATGATTCTCTATTATAGATACTGTTGGGATACAGTTAGGATACAGACAGAGCTTGACTTCATGGTGAAATTCACCGGAATATTTGATGTTGTGCTATTTGTTATAATTTTATAGTACGACTACTATCTTAGTAAATAATTACTTTGTTATAATTATATACTACTGTAAATTAAAGATACCAGGAAATCATATACTTGGTTTAATCGATTATCCAAGTGTAAGCAAACATATATAACATATAACATTCATATAACATATAACGTATTCAACAACATATATACTACTGTATTTTAATACAGTAATATATAATTACAGTCGTATATAATTATAATATTTTAATGAATGTAACAAACGACAATGGTGTATGGTCATTTTATAAATCCAATTACGTAATATATATCTACCGGTTTCTGCCCTTTATCATTTTGTTATTATTAATAATTGTTTTTTTAAATTTCACCTTAGCAGGCGGCGCAGTGCACTTTCCTGTTATCTGGTAATGGTGTCGTGTTTGTTTCAACTGCGGCAATACGCCAACCATTGGAAAGTGTTCCTTAAAGACGTAATTTGGGTTTCTGCAGAAAGTTGGCTATGCATTAGAGTTGAATCTAAGACGTAAGTAGATTGGATATTAATTTGGAAGAAACTGAGAAATTTTATTTTCATTTAATAAGTGACTATAATGTTAACTAGATATACCGAAGAGAACAATTGAAAAACATCGATTTTTACCTTAATTAGCAGTCATCACTAACTCTGATTCTCGAACTGTTGTCATTATGGGAAAAATATGTATAGAATGCTCTTCCAGATACATTAGCATTACAAAGCGTTACTTCATAGGAATATGGAAACCAATATATGTTATATTCGTGTTTAGTTTGGTTTTTAATGCTGTCTGCAGCGCTTCTACTGTCATTGTAAATTGCTGTGGTCTTGCAATGAGTGTTGCTGACTTCTAATACCTGGATTGTTTGAACACAGAAGATGCTGTCTGAAACAGCGTTTTGCTATAATGGATTGACTGTCGTATAGTATGAAAGGACAGCCGTTGTTTCCTTTAATTTTACTTATATCAGGGTATATTCGATTTTGGTCAGCCTTCAGAGATTTCCTTGTCCTCAATATATGTGTTATTTTCTGGGTGAGGCCACTAATCTTAGCGAAGCGGAATTTATTATTATTATTATTCGTGACACCTCCAAGGAGTCCAAAGACTCATTGCGGGAGGACACCTACAACTGTCTCAACCACTACACCGAACCTCTACTACGAATAATCTCCATCAACGCCATCTACCGCCGTAGTAGCTTGGGTTTATGTTGCCCTTTTCGTTGTATCTTCAGCAAGTGACCTCATATATATAACGGTGTAAGACAAAATTCTTGCATTTTCAGGAAGAAGGTTTTAGTCCGGCAACTTCGCAAGCTGCCTCGACTTGCGATGTTGCCGGAGTAAATATAAGATGGTAAAATGTTTTTAACTTTATTTGGTTTTTCTTAGATTATAGTACATTTTTCTAAGCGGGTGCATCGTGTGATATCAATGGTAGTATATCTCCGGCATATATTATTTTCAGCGCTTGTTGGCCTAATCCCCAGTTTACCAAATTAGATGATAACAGATGTAATTTTTTCACGAGGAATGTCAATACTGAAATGTATTAGGAAATAAGCGCCTCCTTAGCACAATTGGAAGAACAGCGGTACGTTGTGCCCTTCGATTAGAAAAGGGTTAAGTTCGATTCTCGTCTTTTCGGGAGAAATATTTATATGAAAGTGAGTTAGGCAATGTCATACGGAGCAAGCAGTGTTTTTTTTCCCAGGAAAGTCGGGTTTTTCATCCGCATACAGACAAATCGGCCCTTCAGAATACGCAGAAAATTTCAACCACCAAGGGCATCAAATTCCATGTATTTTATGCTTCAAATACATGGAATTTGGATATTATTGAACTCGGCAGCTGCCAGGGTGGTTTAAAACGATGAACACTGGGGTTTTCCCCTTCACTCTGGTTAATACTTTCGGATTATTGCACAAATTTCGTCGCCTGAACAGTGTCGAAGAGGTACACTATATCCATGTGCTCTGCGACGAACGATTAGTCATTTTGGGATCGTGGGGAAATTTGACCAGGCAGAGTCTGGAAGAGGTCACAACGCAATCAGTTCACAACAAGTGAATGAAGTTTGCTGCTTCCGTTTTGGAGTAGGCGAAGAAACACTGCATTGGCTTCCAGTGCACCAGCTCTAGCAAAACATATGGATGAGCCTTCCACAACTGTGGAAAATTCTACGAAAGATTCTGCATTTCTATCCATTCAAGATAACAGCGACACAGGAGTTGCGCATGCAGGACTTAGAAAGTCGACTGACATTCGCATTAACATTCGTTGCTCGAATGGAATTTTACGATGCGTAGTCGTGGATGGTTTTGTACGGAGACGAGGTTCACTTTTCCCTAAACGGAGCTACGAATACCCTCAATTGCAGGATGTGGGCAACGCAAAACCCGCATGCAATCCTACAAATCCCTTTGCATTCAGCGAATGTTATTGTCTGGTGCGGATTTGCAGCTTCGTTAATCATTGGACCTTTTTTCTTTGAGGACATTCGCCAGTCATGTCCTGTGACCGGCTCAGTTGCTACCGAGAGGTATCTCGGTGTGAGGAATATTTTTGTTGCGCCACAATTACAACAGCACCTGTGCATGAATTTAGTTAATGACATGCAGGATGGGGGACTTACCACACATCACTAGATTGGTGTAGGATGGGTTTCCAGAACATTTCACGGAAGCCAGAGTCATCAGACGCATGTTTACCACTGCGTGGCCCATCTCGTTCACCTGATATGACCCCTGTCGACATTGAAAGAAAGTATAACATATTTGTGCAACATCAGTCCCGACCAGCTGCGCTCTGCCGTTGAACACACTCTGCAAAGCATGCAGTTTGTTTCATACCAGGAAGGACATCACACTAAACAGTATACAGCCAGTGAATGCCTAATGGAAGTGAATTAAAATGTTTTTTTATGCTTGTGTCGCTTTTCCTTCTCTCTCTCTCTCTCTCTCTCTCTCTCTCTCTCTCTCTCTCTCTCTCTCTCTCTCTCTCACACACACACACACACACACACACACACACACACACACACACACACACACACACACACACACACACACACACACACACCGAAATACCACTAGATTATATTCCGCACATCATACAGCGCCCCAGTGGGGAATTTTGAAACTACTGTTTTCCCAGCTATCACTTCCCATGAAGCACAATGTATTCCTAGAAAGTTTCGCAGCATTTGAATCACTGGTTCACCCCCCCACAAGGCCTAAACAGGGATATTTTAATGTTGATCACCGTGTATGTTAATGACTTTTTTGAACAAACGTTTCGGCAAAGTTATTTTGTTCACTGATGCAACTTCATTAATATTTACAAAAACGACCATTGAGGATTGAACATATCGAATTCATCATGACATGTTCAAACTATATGAGTGGTTTAGCTATAGGTGAAATATGCATATTTAGTTTTATCGGTATCAATACCGATAAAACTAAATATGCATATTTCACCTTAACAGGTCAGCTAAATCACAATGCCAATATTTAATTACAAACAGTTATACTGGTATTTAAAATTGTATCCGTTATTTAATCAAAAGAAAAACAAAATCAGTAATGTACTTGGGTCTCCATACGGACAGCCAGCTCGAAATAAAACTTCCATCAGTGGCGCACTCTGGATTTAATCTTGGGGAGGGCCGAGTAGACGATTTGAGAACGAACACTACACATTGCATACTACCTATGACTGCAGTGATCGCCAATACATGATACCCGTGATTTCCTCTGGCCAAGCTCTGGCAAACGAAGTAGCGCTCGGTCCGCCCGAGCACTACTTCGTTCACAGTGGCCGTGATTCCCGAGAGCTATAAGGTATTCTCACTTATGTGACCGCTAATTCATAAGTAGTACAGAAATTAGAAGACACGACACAACATAAATAAAAAAAATGAATTTTAAGATTTTTGGATAATTTTCTAGTGTGTTTTTTTTCCTTTTTCTTTTGGGGGGGGGAGCCAGGGCCCCTCAGTTCTCCCCCCGGTTGCACCACTGACTGCCATATCTCATTTTTGACAACTAAGTTGAAATTCGGAGTTAACGGAAAATATTAAAATGCTCATACTATTCTTGGGTAAATTCTTTACTTCAATATTTATTTCATCAAACACGAAATTGTATAAAATATCACAACATACTTCTAGGAAATGATTGATAGTCTGTCTAACGGCACTCAATCAAGTTGACTTTTATTTTAAATGTATATTATAAGGTACCACTCGAAATGTTATATTTTTAGTATATGCTGTTTTTTTCGTGTGACCTTATAAATAAAAACGTTTAATTCTGCAATGACTGCCTATATTTGTATTTTTCTAGTAACTAGTATGACATATTGCACACTTCCTTCTAGTCTAGTCTGTTTCCATTTTTTTTCTTCATTCGTAAGTCTTTTCTGTAACCTGTCAATTTCTATATTAACACTAAAGTGTGTGTAATTGTATTATTTTTATGATATATGTAGTATTAATTTTTACTATCTGCTATTGTCACTTTTATTGTTATATTCATCTTATGTAATCTTCACGATTTTATTCAGCGCAAATAAACTCTCTGTTTGAGAAATTATAGTCGTTAGTAAGACTTCTTTGGAAAAGGAAGTTGTAGTAAGGGGTATGGTGTAAACAATATTGCCTTTTCGATTGGATATGCAATTATGATTAGAATATGATAGGATTGCATTTTCAGACAGAAAATGCAAATAGAAGAGGTGACATCTTCCAAAATTAGACACTCAACATGATAGCAGTATATGGTGGGTATGGTGCTATTGAGGCTTTCGTATGAGATAAACACGAATGTGGCAAAAGATATATATATATATACTCAAGTGATATATACATCGGGTGAGAAGAAGTAGGGATAGTAGCATGCTTTAGCATTTTAGCACAAATTAGCACTAGGGTTCAATTATAAATTAAGACTTTAATGGTAATATAGACGAGAAATACGAAAGAATATGTTGGGGGAGGTGAAAATAGAATAGAATTTATGAAAATGATATCAATCGTGTAGGGTAATTGGAAGAACCACATAATATTGCGTTCTTTGGTTGAAAACACTTGTCGATTTTCTTTGTAACGAGAGAAATCTTTCAGTGGGTTTTCTGAAGTGAAGGTGATTTTTCAATCTAATACAGAATTAGCATTCTTTTTTTCTATATTTCAAATCCAGCATGCAGAGAGATTCGGACCTAATGCCAATAATTTTAATGGCAGCAGATGGTACAGTTGTTGAAATGTGGTTAGGTGGAGGTTTAAATAGTATGGAGAGAGTGCGTCGAGTAAAATTCCATACCGCGTTATGCCCTGGACTCAACAGGTGTCACCTTGTAATAAAAATTACCTAATAGAGCATCTTTTGGAGAGGACTCGTTTGATAGTTTTGATTGCATGTGTCAGAGAGCCGTTTTTACCTCAGACTAGATAGAGATTGTAGAGTTGACCTGTCACATGTCAAAAACTGTAAAACGTTTGATTATGGGGGGGTTGCAGATAATATCCAAGAAATCAGCATTAAAAGAATGTCAGTTGCGAAAGGAATCTTGTAAAAATATATTCATTGATAAAATTTTGTATAGTCCTGTGTTTTACATTTTTATAAAGAAAACGTTTTATAAAGAAATATAAGGTTTTTAATATTTATAGCTTTTCGTACTAAATTATAAATTTATATTTATTACTAAAGTGACAAAGGTGTGAAAATTTATATAATTACAGTTCGCTGTCATTAATATCCAGAGATTCGTTTGCTTAAAGTCTAATGAATTAAAACAAATTTATTATGCAGATGTTTAATCACCCAACATGATTACGGTAGTTGGGTTTGAAATAAGTTTAAACGGTTTTATAATTAATAGATTGGACATTATTTAATTATAATATTCAGAACTTTGTGCTTCAAAATATTCCAATGCCCATTTTTGGAATAAGTAATTATGTCTCTGTTATAAATGTTCATTGTACTTTTTTGTAGGAAAAAATAATTTGAAAAATTCTATGATACCGGCAAAGAAGAAAAGCTGTAGGTGATCCCTTTCTGCCAACACCAGTCTATAAATTATTTCGCAAGCAATTCTCTTATTGTGAAAAACGTGATATGGAAAAACGCGGTCTCCTAATTGTTATCTGAATTCATTAAAGAACTACCCAAAATAAATTAATCGAATTAATTTTTTAAAATTATCCAGTGCAAATCATTTGGTAATAATAATTAATGTCACGAATTACAGGAAATAAATGTATTCCTGCATGCTCAAGATAAGATCACCTAAAGTCCTTTTATCAACCACAAAAAAAAACACCTTTCTATTTTCAATTTTACATTGAGATATGTTGAAATCGCAAATGCTGAAAACCTACGATAGGTCATGCTCAGCAGCAAAAACGATGTCTTGTAATATTTGTGGAAACACGTATCTGAAATCAAGCAGCTTGAAAACCAATTTGCTACTTCATACTCAAGAAAAACCATTCTCTTGTGGGACTTGTGGAAAGGCATTTTCTCAGTCAAATTATTTGAAGACCCATCTGCTAGTTCATACGCAAGAAAAACCATTCTCTTGTGAGATTTGTGGAAAGGCATTTTCACGGTCAAGTATTCTGAAGAGACATTTATTAGTTCACACTAAAGAAAAACCATTTGCTTGTGAGATTTGTGGAAAGGCAGTTTCACAGTCAAGTAACTTGAAAACTCATTTGCCAATTCATACTCAAGAAAAACCATTCTTTTGTGGTACTTGTGGAAAGGCATTTTCTCAGTCAAGTTATTTTAAAACTCATCTGCTAGTTCATACCCAAGAAAAATCATTCTCTTGTGAGATTTGTGGAAAGGCATTTTCACGGTCAAGTATTCTGAAGAGGCATTTATTAGTTCACACTAAAGAAAAACCATTCGCTTGTGAAAGTTGTGGAAAGGCATTTTCACAGTCAAGTACTTTGAAAACCCATCTGCTAGTTCATACTCAAGAAAAACCATTCTCTTGTGAGATTTGTGGAAAGGCATTTTCACAGTCGAGTATTCTGAAGAGACATTTATTAGTTCACACTAAAGAAAAACCATTCGCTTGTGATAGTTGTGGAAAGGCATTTTCACGCTCAAGTCATTTGAAAACCCATTTGCTTGTTCATAATCAATAAAAATCTTTCTCTTGTAAGGATTGTGGAAATGCATTTTTAGACTCAAGCAACGTGAATAAGCATTCATTAGTTCATACAAAGAAAAACTATTCCCTTTTGATAATGGCGGAATGGCATTTCTCAGTCAAGTTTCCTTAGAAGACATTTGTTAATTCACATGCGATAAAATTATTTTCTTGTAAGGATTGGGAAAAGTTAGTTCGGAATCAAGTAACCTGAAGACACATTAATTCATACTCAAGAAAAACCATTCTCTTCTGATAGTTGTAGAAAGACATTTTTTCTGTCAACTACGTTGAAAATACATTTCTAATTTCGTACTCAAGAAAAGGTATAATGCCCTGAGAGATGTGGTAAGTCATTTTCGGTGAGTAACATCAAGTGACATTTATAGTTCACACTTAAGAAACCATTCATTAGTTCAAAGACCCAGTGAAAAAGACCATTTTTTCATTTTTTTCTGAAATGGTTTCAAACTAGAAATGATTTCATTCTATAAGCGTTTTTGAGACATTTATTATTTCATTATTAATAAAAATATTTATATTTTGAAATTTGTGGTAAGATGTCTTTGAAACAGGACAAATGTCGTGTCACTTATTAGTTTGCACTCTGAAAATTAGATTGTTTTGAAACATTTGTCAAACGATATTCCCAATTAGTGGCTTAGCTAGTGATTTATTAGTTAACACTGAGTAAAAATCGTTTTCCAGTAAAATATGTGACGCACTTTTTCATGAGCAGGCAGCTTACATAACTTGATTATATAAAACACGTAGGGAGAAAAGACTATTTTTTTTCATTTGTTCTGAAATGATTTTTAATGAAAAATTGTTTCATAATGATTTCGAGATCAAGTTATTTGGGATGGTCTTTAAGAGTTGAATATCAATAGAAACTTGGATTGAAAAAATTTTCCCAGCTAGGTAAACTGAAAACAGTAGTTTACTCTTCAGACAAACTGTTAACTCCTCTGAATATTTTTGCAATACTTTAACAGCTTTATAACAGGAAAACACATTTCTTTGTTCATGCTCAGGAGAAATCGTAGTACACATAAGAAGCCCTGTAAAATAAAGTGATGTTATTAATAAAAGCTTTCAAGATATTAAAGCACTCATTTTGATGATTACCATTGTTTGTACAACTTGAAGAAAGAAAGTTTGCGACTGAGTGTCATGTCATAATTTGCAGAAGCTTGCATAATAAGTTAAGAAACCTAAATCAAGAGATCCACAGAAGTCAATCCACGGTCACTTAGAAGGATCGTGTTTATTAAGTCGTGTAATTCATTCTCAAGTGCCTGCCTTTCGTATGCGACAAATCGTTTTTCTTTCAGACCTGAACTTATTGATATGCCATCAACCAATTCAAAGAACATTTTACTTAATTTACATTTCAGAAACCTTCTCTCGAATTCAAATTCAAGTTTGTTTCGAATTCAAATTAATTTAATCACTTCAAAGCCTCACAAAATACAATGTATTCCCAAAGTTTACCTCATTAGTGTTTTTTATAATCAATAAATTAAAGTATTTCTATTCCAATAAATGTTCTTGCTTATTATATTTTATCTGTGGGTATAATCTTTCTAGATCATAACGTGAAGCACTCTGAAATGCATGCCATTCTGTTCTAAATTGGTTAATTTTTCTGGAACAATTTCCTAAATAAAAGCTTCATATTTTGAAAATATTTGTAAAATAGTTAAATATTAGGCAAACATCTCCTTTTCGAACAATGAAGAATTTCAGCGCCCAGTTTGTTGCTGGGATTGTTAAATCTCGTTTAGGATTGTAACAGTTGATTAATGGATTCTATAATTCACGTTATGATTTGCAATTTAGCATTTTTTGTAATAACTACAAGTAGGTGGTAGTTATTGATATAGTTTTTTCTGTATTTCTTGTTTGTCATGTTTATAAGTATTTTATTGTTAAGTATAATTTAATATCCTTCTCAGTAAAGTCCTCTTCCACTTTCTGGCTATTATTTATGTATGTATGCATTTTTATAGTTTGTAAACACAGTTGTTCGTTATAATATATATCTGTAAAGCTGTTCTGATGTATCTTGTAACATGTGATTAGTAAATAATCTTCTTTTGAAAGATGACCCGTCTTTTTTGTTTTTCATTGAAATAATTTACAAAATAGGCTAGAAAAATTACCAATAGATTACAAAAATATATCAGCATAATACATACCATTTCTTTACCGAAATATTATGTTTTACTTCCCCTCCGCCATTTTAACTGTATGAACTATTTCTGCATTGAAGCTGATTATAGAGGTGACGCTGTGGAAAATTTAAAACTTGGAATAGACGTAAAATATTATTCCACAAGAAAGAGAAATAATATTTATATCAACAGCATCCGAAAATATAATAACGTAGATAATTTTTAAATGAAGGGCTGATTACAGAGGACTGCATGTTTTGAATCTGGTGAAAGGGTATATTCTTGAAGTAGACATATACAAATTAATAATTGTCGTAACTGATAATCAGATCATGTATTACATTGTAATTCTGGATTAATTATTGTATTTTATGTTACAATATTGTATGGTTGAATTCTGCAAAGGACTCACGTTAATGAGTACAGGAGTTTTAAACACTAAGTATCTAATGTTGGACAATGCCTTACATCATGTAATATATATTTTTTATATTATCTGTAGACTGGTCCCTACCTTTTTCTGTTCATCTTGCTCTTCCCCGATGCTATTAGTGTATTCGATGGCTAGGAATGTGCCATTCCTCTTATACTGTGTCTTTTCTTCTTCTTATGGAGTGGGAGTCTTTCTTCTCTCCGAGATATTTTCTTCTCCTAGTAGGCTAAAGTCAAATTGGAAAGAATTAGGATAAACAATAACCCAGATATGCAGAAACGTCCTCTGTTACCTTAACCACTTTTTCTTGCAGTGGTTTCACTCCACTAACTAATATTTGTGCGAGATATAATGAATCTCATGCTGCATCGGTTGTCGCACAGAATAATGAGAGCCGAGTTCAGGTCTTAGAAAGATGGGCCTTTTCGAGAAGAATGACAGTCTCCAACACAGGTAACTGTTAGTGTCAATGATGAATATAGAAAGTTTGAGTTTAATCTCAAAGTTGAACTTTATATCGGCACTTGGGATGTATGCGGTCACAGATGGACTTTCTTGATATTGTCTATTGTAGTACTGAGGAACGTGTTCAGGCAAGAGCTGATCTCTTTTATATGTGTGTGTGTGTGTGTGTGTGTGTGTGTGTGTGTGTGTGTGTGTGTGTGTGTGTGTGTGTGTGTGTGTGTGTGTGTGTGTGTGTGTGTGTGTGTGTGTGTGTGTGTGTGTGTGTGTGTGTGTGTGTGTGGTTGTGTGATCATAGGCTTTTACTCGGTTGTTGTGATACATTTTAAAACAGATTTAATGACTTAAAAAACCGAGATAACTTATAAAGAATTTAATGGCTTATAACAGCCGTCCTCAGGTATTCATAAAAGAAAAGAATAGTAATAAACATTGAAGTATCTAAAAAAAAATTGGAAATTACAGGTAAAAATTGCCACACATAATTGATACATAAAAACCGTATTTTTTCAAGTTGTTTTAACAGGCGTGCCATTGTTTATTGCACGTGTGCGTGCAGGCTCACGTGAACGCCAATATTGAATAACTGCAGCATGACTATCCGGGATGTTATAACTCGAATTGTTGTTTAAGTGGACAGGGTTCAGCAGGATTTCCCTTGATTCTACAATTTTTCTCTCAAACTCACATCACAGCGAAAAATATTTTCTGACCTATCCCAGCAAACGGAGTGGCTTTGTTGATCATCATTAGGATTATTTGAAAAAAGAACATGACTGGATAACACAGTTGCATGAGATCTTTTGAAAGAGATGTTTCTCTTATGCTCTTCTATACGTTGTTCAATAGATTTATATCCCTTAGTTTGTCCAAAATAAGGGATATTGCAATCGCACCATAATTTATATACACCTGGATGTTTTAGGTTGTGATGAGTAGACTTTGGATGGCTGATTAGAGAACGGATTTTAGGAAGTGTGGTGAAGAACCTCCTGATATTGTATTTTTTAGAGACTGTGCTAATGTATGGAATGGAGATGCTACCTTTAAAATTAATAGTTTCTGTTGTGCACTGCCTAGGAGGATCCAGAAGAAATTTCTTAATCGTTTTTTCAGAGTATCCATTTTGTTTAAAGATAAGGGAGAGATGATTTATTTCTTTTTTGTAGTTCATCTGGTTC
This sequence comes from Typopeltis vanoorti, assembly GCF_054136105.1. NCBI lineage: Eukaryota > Metazoa > Arthropoda > Arachnida > Uropygi > Thelyphonidae > Typopeltis > Typopeltis vanoorti. The sequence goes on from NC_143562.1 coordinate 33,198,781, forward strand.
ATTCATTCAAGAGAGAAAGAGAGAGCGTGCTCTCTGTCCTAAGGGAGATCTAATTCCAAGTTTTTGTGGTGGAAAATGATGAGAAAGATTTTGAAATGAAAGCCATATCTTCCTTCCTATTTAAACCAAAAGTTTGGAAACGATATGTTGATGATATTTTGCATAGATGCAAAATTCTTCTTACGACAATTCCAGGATCACAAAGCAGATTAACAGACAGTATGAATTTCCTGAGAACCAATATGCGAAACCTTCCCAAATCCTTTGTTCTGGTATGCAAAATGAGGAAAGGATGTTTTCCTTATTGGTACGTCCGCAATGATAGCCTTGATTACATAGGAGCAAATCCCGAAATTAAGTTCTAACGCAATTTCAGCAATGGCACAGAAATGCAAAATAGAACATCTCGAATACAAAGTCTTATTATATTTTCAATCTGAAGTGCACATACTAGGAAAAAGTTGTAAAAAAATTCGACCATTGCTGCTTCAAACCGTTAAGTTGGATCTCGTCGAACACACTTTCACGTTCCCTTAATTTGCTTTTACAGTTTTCAAGACTCATTACCAGTGGCGGCTCGTAAGAATTGTGGTAGTGGGACTGTAGCAATAAAAGTGAAAAATAAAATCAATCTTCTTCTTCTTCTTCTTCTTCTTCTTTCACTCTGCCTTATCCCATGTTAAACGGGATAGGCGCACCAATCTTTAACCTTCCTCTTCCAAGATCTCCGGTGCAGAGCATCCTTCGGACTCCATCCTTTCTCCCTAAGATCCTCTGTCATCTTATTCCTCCACCTGAGCTTGGGCCTGCCTCTTTTCCTCCTTCCCTCCAACTCCATATACTCCACTCGTTTACCAACATACTCCTCACCCTTCCTCTCAACATGTCCAAACCACCTCAGCCTACTTTCTTGTATCTTCTTGCCAATTAGTCCCACCTTAACCGTCCCTCTGATGTAGTCATTCCTTATCCTATCCTTCTTTGTCACACCACTCATCCATCTCAACATCCGCATCTCCGCTACCTCCATCTTCCTCTCCTGTGCCTTGGTTATAGGCCACGTCTCCGCACCATGGAGCATCGCCGGCCTCACCACCATCTTATAGAGCTTTCCTTTCCTCTTACAACTCACTCTCTTGTCGCACAGGACCCTGCTGATCTTCCTCCAATTCATCCAACCGCATGTTATTCGGTGCTGTATTTCTTCATCCAGGTCACCATTCCTCTCGACAACTGACCCAAGGTACTTGAATTTCTTCCCTGAAATTAGCCTTTCACCCTGGAGTCGTATGACGATATCCTCGTCACTCCCCGTTGATATATATTCAGTCTTCACCCGGTTAATTCTCATGCCGCTCTCCTCCAATGCCTTTCTCCACTCTTCCAGGTTATTTTCAAGCTTCTCTCGGGATGATTCGCATAGAACAATGTCATCGGCAAACAGCATGCTCCATGGTGCCTCCTTCTTGACATCCTCCACTAGTACATCCATGACCAGGTCAAAGAAGTAGGGGCTCAGAGCTGACCCTTGGTGTAGCCCTACGACAATAGGGAACCCTTCTGTCATGCCGACACTAGTTTCTGTTCCCTCATACATCTCCTTCATCAACCTCACGTACTTCTCCGACACCCCCTTCTTCCTCATACACCTCCATACCTCCTGCCTGGCCACTCTGTCGTATGCCTTTTCCAGGTCTATAAACACCATGTGCAGATCCACTTGCATCTCTCTATATTTCTCCATCAATCGCCTTAGCGCAAATATTGCATCCGTTGTCCCTCTTCCTGGCATAAATCCAAACTGCTCCTCACCAATTTTCGTTTCCTGCTGTAACCTTGCTTCAATTACTCTTTCCCATATTTTTAATGTGTGTGATTTTTTCAGCTTAATTCCTCTATAGTTGCCACAGTCTTGAACATCTCCTCTTCCTTTGTAGATTGGGACGAGAATACTTTTCCTCCATTCCTCTGGTATCTTTTCCTTTTGGGCTATTTTACACATCAGATCCCATAACATATCCACGCCCTCACTGCCCAAACTTTTCCATACTTCCCCAGGTATCTGGTCTGCTCCCACAGCCTTTCCATTCTTCATTTTTCTCAGTACCCAAACCACTTCCTCTCTACTTATGTCTTGCACCAGTCTCTCATTTACCTCTCCATCCTCGCACCTCTCTCTTGGATTCTCCTCATTTAGTAGTTTTCGGAAATATTCTTTCCATCTTCCTCTGATTTTGTCCTCGTCTTGTAATACTACTCCTGAGGCATCCTTTATCTGCTTGACTGATGTTATGTCTTTCGAGGCCTTATCTCTGGCTTTCGCTATTCTCAACAACTGAGCTTCGCCACCGTTTCTCTCCAGTTCTTCATAAACCTCATCAACTGCCCTCGCTTTCGTCCTTGCCACAGCTCTCTTTGCATTTTTCTTGCTAATCTATATGCCTCCTTGTCGGCTCTAATTCCAGTCATGTCCCATTTTTTCTTTGCCTCTTTCTTTTCCTTGATCTCCAACTGCTCCTCCTCATTCCACCACCATGCCTCCTTTTCCTCAGGTGGTCCCTTTCCTGATGTTATACCAAGCACCTCTTCTCCAATTTTTCTAATATTCCGACTATTAACGTCCCACCATTCTTCCACATCCTCTGGTAACTTCATTTCTTTCAATACCTCTTCTTTAAACTTATTCCTTGGTCCTTCCTCTTCCAATTTCCACCACTTTATTCTCCTCTGTACCCACCACTTCCGTCTATTCTTCTTTTCCCCTTTTATATCAGCGTCTACCACAACCAACCTGTGCTGTGCTGCTACACTTTCTCCATTAATCACTTTACAGTATGGATTGAAAAAGTTACATCATTAATAAAACTAAAATATAACAGAATTTAACAATATTTAACAGAATTCTTCTCTTCGTTCATTTCTACAAAGAATGAACAAAGAACAAAGCTAGAATTAAACAAAAAAATAGAAAACCGCACAATATTTACCTATGATAATGACAACGACGTTAATTTGTGATCTTTGTGCTCGTGTAGCAGCAGCATATCTTGGGTTGCAATGCTACCAGCCCGAACTGCACGTAATCACGCGTCTCCCCCCCCCCCCCCTTACGTTATCCCAAATAGGTACGGTTTGGTGCAGTCTGCATTTGAGTATACTAGCTGATACTATTCCTAGCCAGTCTGCATAGCACATTGACTATTGCAGAATACAACTATTGCTACAACATGAGTTATATAAAATACTATCGAGCACTATCGTATTACAAACAAGAAAATAACGGCTTTTAGATAAATATATAAACATTTAAGAACGGCGATAATGAAACAGAACTTTCATTTTATGAAAGTTTTATGAAAGGAACTTTCAGCGCTGCAGTCCATATGGAGGAGCCTCCATTGCTCATTACTTAAAACCAGGAATGCTAGGTGTGGTGCCCAATCGAGGGTATCGTTTAAATGAAACCCAGAGCAGACTTGCTAGAATTTATTTCTAGCAAGTCTGCAGACATGTGATTACTAACGAGCTATATTGTATTACAAAGAAAGTACAAAGCGGGTCCTCTTCTTGTAGATGTAATTTCTCACACTCAAGAAACATTATCGAAATCAAGGCATGCCTTTTTCACGCTCATCCTATGTGCTCTAACGCTCAAACCATGCATCCTCTCTCCTCTCTAGAAAGATGGAAAGACATTTAATTGCTCATATGCAATTAGGCAAGCCCTTCCAGGTCATACATATCATGAAATTTGGGAATGTGAGCTTGTGGAACGTAAAAAAAGAGACCTGATCTTCTGCTTGTTATGCGAAGATGAAGGCAGATTCCTCTTTTTATTTCATCCCATGATGCGCAGAACAGATGAAACACACTTATATCTGAAAAGCACAGAAGACCGAAAATCATGTATGTCGATTTCAACTCTCTCTAACCTTTCGTCAATAAAAAATGAAACATCGGAAGAAACATCCACAGATAATAGCAGATAATTTTCCTATGAAATTCACCGATATTTCAGAATTATACAGTCAACAGTACTTGAACCTGGTAATCTATTCCACACTGCTTTACCTTTGAGAGTGCATGGTATGCTTGTCTTTCCTATGTCCTAACATCTGTGAAAGAAATACAAAGTTCAGTATGTGACCATGCGGACGATTTGTTAGAAATCACCTGAGTTTGGACTTCAACAAAACTTTTACACCCATTAAATACACATATCAACTGGAAAAGATTTATGAAATTTGGCACTGCAACGAAACATTTGAAGTATGGAAATTATTTGGAGACTACATTTGATCTTTTTCTCACCCAAAACATGCCAATAGTGGTTTCCTTCATATCTCTGAACGACCCTGCACACTTCTGAGGAGAAACAAATATACTTGGATGAATTTTATGAAGACGAAAATATTAGTTTGTCTCTTGATGACGCACAATCTAATTCAGGTTTATGGGTTATGGGAAAGTCACCTGGAACCAGCTACGGGGAATATTTTTGTCAGTGCACAAATGAGCGCACAAATGTAGAATTTGTAGACACTTAGGAAAATTTTCAGCAACTCGTGACCAATACATTTCGATCAATCGAAGATATTTGTTTCTTGTCGTTGGAAACAGTATTTATCCATAATTCGAATAAGACGGAAGTTGTGTGGTGGGGACATTTATTACTTCGTATCGGAGACTTTGTTTGCTAGAAGAACGTCAAAAGTTGCAAAATCGTGTTCTTTATTTTGACACGTTTTGTATTATTTTCATTCTAAAAGAAGGGAAATCTATTCCTGCTTTACTCTGTCACTTGGATCAGCTGGTGGATGAAATAGTCCCAAAACAGGAGAAATTAAGCACTCTGTGGCTGTTGCTCCTAAAAATGATGCATTTCGTTTACGAAGTGCATCATTTTTAGTAGCAACAGCCACACATATTTTTGGGTGAAACAAGATCCCATAATCAAATCAAAAGGTTTCAACCTGAGAAGAAACGCTAGCAAAATTATTCCAGTTGGCTTCATGAAAACAGTTTTAAAAGAAATAAAAATGCATTTTCCATTCCTGCTAAAGGACAGATTATCAGCGATTAATATTGTGCAAAGTTATTAAATAAAGAATCTGTGAATAATAATAATAATCGTATGATGATACACGGCCGTGAGTCCCCTTTTACGGGGAGGTACGGCACCATCTCAGTCCCCCCAAATTTTATCCGGGGTCCGGAACCGGCATAGCTGATGAATCAGACCTATGGCTGGGTCAGTATTCCTGACTGTAATCCATGTGTGTTCACTGGATCGGTTTGCCTGCTTGCGGGATGAAAAACCCCAGATAAACTGGTAGAAAAAAACCTGCTCGCCACGCCCAAGACCGGCTAACTTGGCTATGGCAGATCCTTAAGCTTCTCGCGTCGTCGACGGGAATCGAACCTAGGACACTCCTTCCCCAGGCATATGGTTGCGAAGCGCAAAGCCAGTAGGCCAACCGCGCGGACGAATCTGTGAAGAAATTTGATTATTCATTCGACAAACGTTGCGTCGATCCTACTACCTACATCAATTACCCTTACGGATAGCGGGATTAATTCATCCTTCAAGAGTAATAGTCTGCAAGTCAATCCAAAGTGGAAAATTCAACTCTTGTTGATTTTCCACTTTGAATAGTTTTTTTAATACTCTGAAGATCAACCCCTATACAAGATAACGAAGAGAGAAATTCCACACTTTGAATTTTATATGGGTCAACAGGGCATTGTGTTTTGTCCAGAATAAGAAATCTGTTAATTATTGATTATCGTTTCTCCGAATCAAATGCGTCTTCAGCCATAGCAGATTTGTTTACAAAGGGAAGCCATCATCCTAATCTCAGTTTCCTGCTGATCACTCAGAATCTTTATCCTAAAGAGAAACAAGCACAAACAATTAGCTTGAATGCTTCTCACATATTTCTTATATCCACTCAGAGAGATAAGTCTCAGATATTATCTCAGACGAGAACAAGAGTCACAGAGATCTCCTCTTCACAGATAAGATTTTCACCACTGAAGAGTTGTTTAATCGCTAGAACGATCGGGTATATTCTCCGGATTGTATCACAATATGTCATAGCACCACGGAATCCGAGAGGTCATGAACGTGTGACAGTGATGGTTTGGTGGTGGTGGTGGGGAGGTGAAGTATCAGGGATATTCAAGTTGCATTTCTGCGAGAGAGGGATCAAAACATCAGCCAATGGGTATCCAGTTACCGTGCTCGAACCTGTCGTACGGCTCCAGAACAATACCTTATTTCAGGGTAGGCAGGGTCCTTCCAACAGGACTCTGCCTTACACAAAAGGCGAGAACCACACAAGAGTGGGTTAGAGGCGAATGTGCACGACCACATATCAAAAACTGGCTGGCAGTCTGGAAGTCCCGATCTGAACCGTTGGATTTGGAGCGAGCAGTGGCAGCGTTTCTGTTGGATGTTGTGTGCTGCCTCTTCACACAGATATGTGACCTCACAGACTTCAGGAGTGTTTGAAGGCAAAGGGGCATATTTCCAACATTGAGTGGTAATATACGCACAGTATATACGTGGTTTGTATGTGCTGAAATCTGTAAAGGATTTGCTGACCAATTAAAGGTTAATGCACTGTTGAAGTTGTAACAGTATTTGTGGCTAGACTATTAAGACCCTCTTATACAGTTCCATTTGCAGACAATGTTTGCATACTTAGACTAAAAATAGGGTGGGTTATAAAGATACAAAGAGAAAACTTCGAAATGTCTCAGATATCCTAGCTGCTTCATCGGTAAGAGATTTCGACCAGGTATTAGTGTATTTTTCACCTATTTTATGTCAACACCCAAGTGACATGTCGTAAAAAAATAAATTTTCCATGTCAAAAATCTACCCAAGTACCGTGGAAGCAAGACGTTTGCTGTAATTTAGAAGCGGCTAGTTGGCTGACATTATTATTTTCATTGTCTAGAAGGTAACTTCCCTTCTGCTTTAGAATTAGAGATACCTGCTTTGGGAATGCAACCAACTTCTCACTTTGTCGATACTAGTTTCCTATAAAATATATGAAATGCTCAAACAACGAATAGTGTTGAGCAGAAAGAAAGCATTTTTTTATCATAAACCACCTGCATCCATACCGTCATTCGGATTATAATCCTATAATGTACATCGTAACCAATTTAAATTAGGAAATGAATTTCGAATATGTCATGTTATTACTAAATGCCATAAACATTGAAGAAACATTCACGAATTGCTTTTAGCACACCCCGTGTAATTGTCCACATGTAGACATTTGTTACGCTGACTTTTTCACTCGAGTGAAAAACGAGTGTTTGTTAACACATGTCAATAATCACTGCCAAAGCCTTTGCAATGTCCACGTTGTTTGTCCAACAAACAACATGAACGAGATTAACTTCAGCGTTTGTCTTCTTCTTCTTCTTCTACGCGTTATTCCCGCTTCCTATGCAGGGTCCGCGTGTTACTTAGATGCGACTTCTTGTTAGTACTACTCCCAACCGACCCGTCGCCTGGTGTGCCGCTGGGGGGGGGGGATATATTTTTGACTGTAGAGGCGTATGTTCACGGGGCCGGTTTGCCTGTTTGCGGGATGAAAAACGCCAGATAAACTGGCGGAAAAAACCCTACTGACCGCGCCCAAGACCGGCTAACTTGGCTATGCCTGAGGAAGATCCTCAAATTCCTCACGTCTACAACGGGAATCGAACCTGGGACACTCCTTCCCCAGGCATATGGTTGCGAAGCGCAAAGCCACTAGGCTAACCAACTTCAGCGTTTGTATTCTTTCCAATTCATTATTATCCACAATATAATAACAAAAACATAAATGTGTTGAGTTCATAATCCGAAAGTACTTGCAGGTTTTCGAAATACGCAATAGTGTTAAGTGAGTTAACACTACAAATGTGGTAATATAATGTTACGTTTTTTTTTTAAATTAAAAAAAAAACACAGATTGGACTAATTACTTGCAATATTATATAAAAATTTAGCATTTTTATTTCAGCATTTCTTTCTTAATAAAAAGAAATATTCATCTTATTAACCGTTATTAATTAAACTATTTTCTCGAACACAAAACTAATGTAATTAAAATAACTAAACACTGGGTTTATTGGTCGTAGAGATTTAATGCTACTAGTCACCTGACAGTAGTAGTATGGGTGACGGTTTTAACAAGATCAAGATCAAGATAAGACAAGGAATCATGTCATTGTGGGCGTGACGTCATGAGATTGGAATGTTTGGAATTTCCCTGGGGGCATATGTGTCAATGGGTTCAGTTCTTGTGTTTTGGTTCGCGTATGGAATTGTGGGTGATGGTAGAGATAAGGATTTGTGTTGTGATTGGTGGTGCACTTCTGACAAGATCAAGATCAAGATCAGATAAGAAATCGTGAGGTGGGTGTGTGTTGTTATGAGATGTAGATAAGTGACATCATTTGTTATTTGTAAATAAGTGACGTCATTTGTTAGTTGCAAATAAGTGACATTGTTGTTTTGAATAGAAAGGAAGATATCACCCCCCCCCCCCCCCACCCCCCCCCCCCCCCACCCCCCCCCCCCCCCACCCCCCCCCCCCCCCACCCCCCCCCCCCCCCACCCCCCCCCCCCCCCACCCCCCCCCCCCCCCACCCCCCCCCCCCCCCACCCCCCCCCCCCCCCACCCCCCCCCCCCCCCACCCCCCCCCCCCCCCACCCCCCCCCCCCCCCACCCCCCCCCCCCCCCACCCCCCCCCCCCCCCACCCCCCCCCCCCCCCACCCCCCCCCCCCCCCACCCCCCCCCCCCCCCACCCCCCCCCCCCCCCACCCCCCCCCCCCCCCACCCCCCCCCCCCCCCACCCCCCCCCCCCCCCACCCCCCCCCCCCCCCACCCCCCCCCCCCCCCACCCCCCCCCCCCCCCACCCCCCCCCCCCCCCACCCCCCCCCCCCCCCACCCCCCCCCCCCCCCACCCCCCCCCCCCCCCACCCCCCCCCCCCCCCACCCCCCCCCCCCCCCACCCCCCCCCCCCCCCACCATTATGTTTCCTAAAGCATTTAAAAGTACACATTTTTTTTTAGGTTTTGGGCATCCAATTTCATTTAAATCAAGAATAGGCCTCCCTATTAACCTCGTTAATGTTTTTGATTTTCCTCTTCCTTTGGCTAGTAATATGTGATAGTTGTATGTTGATTCTATCATCCAATTTCTTAGTTTGTCCAAAGATAGTGAACCAATTTTCCACTTCAGCTTATGGTTATATTTTATTAACCAAGAATTCTGTTTTTTAACTCTTTCAGGTAATTGTTTCCAAATACAAGGTGATTTTGTCAATGCATATCTTACACTAATTCCATCAGAAATACAAATTTCTTTAGGAAATAAATTGGAACACTTATTCAAAAGAAATTGGCAATCAATTATAGCAATGATAACTGAAAATTTGTATTTTTCACCCACTGTCGATTTTTCATACTCGTTTTTCTTCCTTCTTCTCCTTCTTCTTAGATTACTTCATATGGCACCACAAATAAATAGTTATTTATTATTGTTACACTGATTATTAGCTTTGATCGTATACTTTATGGTAGCTTTCGTTTACAAAATTCTAAACAATTAGAACTTTTCACAAAGAAACTTTCAAAGAATTTGTGGCTCACCTATTATTTTTACATTACTAAACACAAAACACATCAACACAAAACAGCAGCTGCAGTGGATAAGTCCAAAGTCATTCTACTCTATGGTATTTTCTTATAGTACTGTTTACACTTACCATGCCCTACCCTGACCGTTCCTTCAAAAATGAACCTTTTGTGCAGATGACTCAACGACATGTTTTCACATGCTGTTGGATATACTGTTGGTGTGTTTTTATCTTACTTTGTGTGGGGAAAGGTAAAATTTGTATATATGTTATCTGGAACAAACATTTTTTCTATACCAAACTTTAAGAGTTAGAGTCACGTTTTGGGTTAATTAGGTGCTCTCTCTCTCTGTCTGTGTGTGTGTGTGTGTAAACAACCAAATTCTAATAGTTCGGATTTTCGCTTATGTGAATGAATTGTTTTCAGATAACTCAAATAATGTCAATAGGTAGTATTAGACAATTTCTAAAATAATCAATACATGGATATTAGTTTTCAGCACTTTTTCCCCCTGTCCTGGCATTAATTTCACAGTTGTGATTTTTTAAAAAATAATTAAACAGAATTGCATTAAGATATAAAGTTGTGGTTTTAAATATCAAGTTCTAATCAGAATAACTGAGTAAAAACTCACTGTGGAAAAACACAACAACAAAAACACACATCTTTGTTCATTTAAGTTTACAAATGCATATTTTATTTTGCTGAAATACTATTTACAAGTATATTCACTGAGATAAATTCGAAACATGTAATTACATAAAAATATTTCACAATATTTAGTTTAGACTCTTAACATTTTCCAAAGAGTTCAATGAATAAACTTTTTGTTACTCACTGTTTCTTGGTTACATTACATCAAAATAGCTGGTCACACAAAAGAGTTTTTAAATCAAATACAATGGTAACCACACTTCCATACATTTGATATTGTGTCAGTCTGGAAATGACACCACGCCTCCCTAAACATTCTGTGTATTCTTTTGTCAGCAAATATACACAAACAGTTTTTGTAAAATGTTTGCAAATGTCCCAAAATAAAGAATCTTTATCGAATCGGATAAAATCTTGAAAGTCTAATTTTACCATTGATGAATTTAAATGATTAGCGATAATTTTCCCCATGATACGGATAGATGGTAATTCCATTTCCACAAATAGTAAATGATTATCAATGTCGTACATTTTTGGTGAAAATCTCTGAGCTTCTTCACAACTAATAGAAAAAACTTTACTTCCATCATCTCCTGTATCATCAAGTATTAGTTCCCTATCTTGGCATTTCAGAATATAACACTCACTGAGATCCATTTCATAGTGAACTCTTCTTTGCAAGTAGCTGAAGATATCAGACCACTTCCTGTGTAACTTTTCCCAAGTGGTCCTGGATAAATACATCACAATGTATGTGTCTTATAAAACAATAAACGGTTTCCATCATTTTAGAGCTATATGAAGAGTTTTGTCTCCTGCTATTTTCCTGAAGAAAGAAAATTTTGAAGACTTTTGTGGTTCACTCATTATTTTACTTTACTTTACTGGACACAAAACACCACAAAACATTATGATAGCTGCAGTGGATGAATGAATTGCCATAACTGCAAAGACACTCAACTAGAATGCTTTTTCCTTATAGTACTGTTTATCACATTCTACCCAGACTGTTCTTTCAAAAATGAAATTTTCATGCAGATGACTCATCGACATGTTTTTGCTTGTTGCTGGATATGATGTTGATGTGATTTTATCTTACTTTGTGACATCATAGGGCAATCCTTATCTCTGTGGCTCAAATGGTATTCTATATTATTTATCGTTATTATGTTAAGTATTTTTAACCTCAAACAGCATATTTGATGTTAGAGCATGTGACTAGTTCTGTCACTCATATGTCTGGAATGGTTGGGATAGAAAAAAAAATAGCATTAGGTGGTGATGGTGAAAGGGTATTCAAGAGAGTGACAGTGGTCATCCCTGCAATGGTCCCCCATCCCATCCCCTAACCACCCTCATCTCCCCATCTTCTCTCCCCTCTCTTCCAGAAGATATCCGCTCAGCTAAGGGGGTGGAGATGAGTAAGCTCACCATTTGCTTATATCTTTTAGTGATGTCACCTCCAACTGATACTGATAACTTCGGAAACTCTCATCAGTCAAGAGATGGAAGAAATAGAGGTGCTTAGTATATTACATAACCTTAATGCTAACACTGCCATTGGGTTAGGTGGCATATTGGCCCATGTGTTACAAGAATTTGCAAGAGAATTAGCACCTCCTTTAACCATGCGGTTAATTTAATCCTCAGCTCTGAAAAAGTTCCAACAGAGTGGAAAGAGGGAGGGGAAGAACTAATTCCACTGCATAAGGGAAGCCCCAAGAGAGAGGTGGCAAATTATAGACCAATCAGTATATCTGGAGTGGTGGTTAAGGTTTTGGAGAAATTGGCAAAAATTAGAATTCAGGACTGTGTGAACAGCAATATGATATTTATTACGAAGGGTAGGTCTTGCCTTAGTAACTTGCGTACTTTCTATAATAAAGTAACATTGCAATTGGATAAAGGAAATGCTTACTCAGTGATACTGCTGGACTTTGCAAAGTCATTTGACAGAATTCCACACAGAACTCTGTTGCGGAAATTGAACCAAATGTGTATGGATCCGAAGCTGGTGATTGGGATTAGAAGGTGGCTGGTGGATAGATATGAAAGAGTGATTTATGAAGGAGCTGAGTCCAGAAGAAGGCACGTGACTAGTGGTGTACCTCAGGGCTCAGTAGTTGGTCCTCTATTGTTTAATTTGTACAGTAATGATATTGGAAATAATCTGAAAGGAAATATCAACTTGTTTGAGGACGATGAAAATTAGCAAGAGAGAGTCAATTCAGATGATGTGGATATCTTGAAGGATGACTTAAATAGGCTGCCTGTATGGACTAAGGTAAATGGCTGTCAGTTTAACGTTTGATGAAAAAAAAATAATAATTTCCCTTGTCAGAATTCCATACTCTAACAGCATTCGGAATTCGAAACCGGAAATAACACTTGCCCTAAACTAAATGGTGCATACACTTTCCCACCAAGCTTGGGAAATCATAGCATGAGCAACAATAGGAAGGAATTAAACAGAGAACCAATCGGATAGTAATCTAAATTAAATAGTCAACTATAGAAAAACAGTTGTACTTCCCTGAACTGATGATACCACACAAAACATCAAAGGATGAGTATGAGTCATGAAAAGGTGAATTCCGCGATTTGAAGTTACCGCTCGGTTCCGGATTATTACACATGAAAAACACACAACTTAGGATATCTGTGTCACAATGAACGAATCATGTGAATGCTAAAAACATATAGTGTACCAAACGGGCAGAAATCTAAGGAACAAAAGTCAAATAGCTTTTCAGGTTATTACAGAAATTTCGTTCTTTCAAGATTGTCTTTTTGTGTGTTGTGGTGTGGATAAAAATTCAACTATTTTGGAGTATCTATTTGCATTAAGAAGAATCATTCTGGAAAACTGTAAGTAAATTTAAATTATCATTAGAATTTCTAGACTACATACAAAAAGTTATTGTAACCTTTTAAGTCTCCGTTTATTTTTAAAATACCGTTTGGTTTTTTCTCTTAATGTAAACTAAAAAAACACTATTACCCAACCATTTGCAAACAAGATAACGTTAATTCGAAAAATATGTTGTCATTTGGCAGTAATCTTTTAGTAATATCACCTGCAATTGATAATGAAAACTTCGGAGCAAAAAATAAAAAAAAATAAATAAACTGTATGTCATCATCATCATCATCATCATCAAATTCCTGCATTTACTCTCAAAGGGTGTACAGGATATGATAGTACTACATGAAAAAAATTACATCATTACTACCTTCCTATCTACAATTTTCCTCCAAATCAGTCTGTTACTTGTCAAGACTCCAACATTATCAGATCTTATATTTCTATCTTCTAAGGCACTTTTTCCCATATCAATCCAACTATATCTTGGTCTTCCTCTGGGTCTTTTTCCTGCCATCCTGGCAGAGAACACTTGTTTTGCTAATCTTTCCTTGCCCATTCTGTTCAAGTGACCATACCACCTGAGATTAGCTCTGCTAGCGCACTCCTGGATGCTGACAATGTCAAGTTCTTTCCTAATATCCTCGTTTTTAATATGATATTGCCATTGATGCCATCTGTTCATGCCTCTAATCTTTCTCAGGACTCTCATATCTGCAGTCTCTAGTCTTTGGTGAAGTGTTTTACTTCTGACCCAGATCCATAAGTTAAAACTGGTTTGAACACTGTCTTGTATACAGCTAATTTAGTGTTCCGACTAATTTCTCTCTTATTCCATATGAATTTATTCAATTGACTTCCCACCATACCAGCTTTGCTGATTCTGTTGTCTATTTCTATATTTAATTTACCATCTTCAGTAAAAATCGTGCCTAAGCAGCTGAAATGTTTTACTTGTTCCACAGGTTCTCCATTCACAGCACAGTTGACATTTTCAATGATTCTGCCTATTTTCATTGTCTTTGTCTTTTTATTGCTGACCTTCATACCATATCTATTACAACAGTTATTCAATTTAGTCAGAGAGTCTTGAAGATTTGTAGCGGATTTATTTAGAAGTATAACATCATCCGCATAAAGCAAAGAGCTGACATTAACATCTCCAATTTTGATATCATGTTTAATAACACTTTCCTTCATAATGTGATCCATATAGATAATGAATAACAGAGGAGATAATGTACATCCTTGTCTCCTGCCAGATTTAACATTAAACCATCTTCCTGTACTTCCTTCAATTCTAACTGCTGACTTACAACTCAAATAAAGACTAAGTATTGCTTGATATAATGCCCCATTGACACCATATAACTGCAGTGTATTGAATAGCTTCTCTCTTGGCACCTTGTCATATGCCTTTTCCAAATCGACAAAACTTAAATACAGATCTTTGTTATATTCCCATGCTTTCTCGACTATTTGTCGTAAAGTGAAGATCTGATCCTGACAGCCTCTATTTGGCCTGAATCCAGCTTGTTCTTCACCAAGCTTTTCTTCCACAATTCTTCTCAACCGTTTCTCAAGTATACTTGCATAGATCTTGCCAGGAACACTCGGTAGGGAAATACCTCTGTAATTCTCACATTCAGTTTTATTTCCTTTTTTATATATGGGTACTATGAGAGCTCTACTCCAATCATCGGGAATTCGTCCCTCTGTCCAGGCTTTCTGAACTATGCAGTGCAGCAACTGTAAGACTTTTATACCACCATACTTCATCATTTCTGGTCGAATATCATCTACTCCTGCTGCCTTTCCACATTTCAAGCCTTTGATGGCTTTTTCTACTTCAAGTATGGATATGTATTCCTGACTGCATGCCTGGTCAGTGTTTTTTACCACTGTGCTGTCATCACTGCTTGTTTCATTTAGCAGTTTTTCAAAGTAATTACTCCATACTTCAAGGAAATCTTTTTCTCCTGTTTTCATGTCACCTTTATCATCTCTAACTCCTTTTACAGAACTCTTTCCTCCATTCCTAAGCTTCTTCAACAACCTCCAGAATATTTTGCCACCTTCTTGTTTGAGTTATCAATACGTTCCCATTCTGGAAAGAAATGGAAGTTAATTTTTTAACTTTAACATAACAATTGATAATTGTAATTTCAATAATCACTGGTCATATGTTTTGGTAAGCGTAATTCTAACACTGAATAGTTTTTTTTTCATAAGAATAATCATAGGGTATATATTAGAGTATTAACATGGATACATTAGCGATTTTTCATGTCTAATATGTGTTTGTGGAACACTAGCATATAATTAAATTATACAGAAAAGCATAATCACTGTCGCCATCACGACTCTACTCTAAGAATTCTCACCCTTTAACAGGAAAGAAATACCCCATAATGTATTGGAAATTAGTACACACAACCAAACAAAACATGACGTAATGACGGACGTGTGTCACCCTGGGAAAATTCCAAGATATCTTATCTCAAAAATATCACCCACAATTCCATAGCCAAGCCGAAATACCATGTGATATCACAGAGAGAGAAATGTTCCCCAGAAATTTCAACACTCATAACGTCACGATTCTTATCTCTAAATATCACCAAACACACCACGTGATGTCCCCAACAGACAAGGGCCCTAGCGAAATTCCAAACTCTATAACAACAAATATTGACGTCACGATTCCTTATCTTATCTTGATCTGGTTAGAAGCGTCCCACCAATCACGACACGATTCCTGATACACTAATATATCCCCCTTTCCATTCAAAACAATAACGTCACTTATTTACAACTAACAAATGACGTCACTTATCTACATCTCATAACAACAAACATTCACGTCACGATTCCTTATCTTGATCTTGTCAGAAGTGTCCCACCAATCACGACACGATTCCTTATTCACTAATATCATCATTGCCATTCAAAACAATAACGTCACTTATTTACAACTAACAAATGACGTCACTTATCTACATCTGAAAACAACACACACCCACGACACGATTCCTTATCTTATCTTGATCTTGTCACTAGTGTCCCACCAATCACAACACGAATCCTTATCTCTAACATCACCCATAATTCCATACGCGAACCAAAATACAAGAACTGAAGCCATTGACACATATGCCCCCAGGGATATCCCTAACATTCCAATCCCATGAAGCCACGCCCACAGTGACGCCATCAACCAATGACGTCACGATTCCTTATCTTATCTTTATACTAGCGGCTACCCTACTACTCACATATATTCAGGAAAAGGAAATCTCTGAAAGCTGACAAAAAAACCATATACTCTTACAGAAGTAAAAAATAGTTTGTCCTTTATTTGACGGGCAATCCATAATAGAAGAACGCTGTTTCAGACCACATTTCGTTTGTTCAAGATTCATAACACGTTATGCATCTTCAGAATTTGCATAATGTTTAACAACAATATAGTAGTAATAATAATCTTATAAATTATAGAAACCATGCATTTAAAATCAGTATTACAAATGCTTAACTGGAGGAAGCTTCATCAAGTTATGTGCACTTTAAAAATACATATATTCTGTAATTAATATGCAATCTAATTAAGTCTTAAATTCCACTGTAATTCATAGCCAATACAAATTGCAGAAACACAAATTACAACTTTAAGGAAGACTTTCGAATGGTTGGCTGCACTTGAAACAGACATTACATCTTTACTACATAAGAGGAAAATGCACTGCGCCACCTGCTAAAGTTAATTTTAAGAATGCATTTTTTTAACAATACAAAAATGAGAAAAGGCAGAAACCGGTAGATTAATATCACCTAACTGAAATTATACTATATCGATACACTATTGCCTTTTGTTACATTCATTACAATATTGAAATTTTCATTATTAAAATAAAGTAGCATATAATTATAACAAAGTACAGTAATTATTTACTAAGGTAGTAGTCGTACTATAAATTATGACAAATAGCACTACATCAAATATTTCAGGGAGTTTCACCATGGAAGGTAAGTCCTGTTTCTATCGTAACTGTATCCTAATAGTATCTATTGGGACACGGTCAACTGGGCGATGGTCAAGTGGGCGACGGAATAAAAGATGAAATATGCAATTCTATTCTGTTGATCTATTACCAGGTAAAAATGAGTTAAAAGAACGGTATAAACAAAAAAATTGAAAAATCTTGCTTATAATTAAGTTTATTTAAGTTAATCTCTTTGGAATAGCTTAAAGAATGCCATCGTAACAACAAGTATTGAAGGAGTAGGTTATGTGAATAATATAAAACAACAGGAATGGATGACAGATGAGATTCTTTCTCTTATTGATACAAGAAGAATGTACAAAAACAAAGACCTTGCCAGGTCTACAGAAACACATAACATCATCAAGAAAAAAATAAAAGAAGCCAAGGAAAATTGGATGAAAAATTTATGTACTGAAATTGAACTGCTTCAGAAGAAACATGCTAATTTCAATCTGTATAAGAAAATCGACGAAATTTCCGGAAAACTGAGGAAAAAGCAAATAGTGTCTCTAAGAGACGAAAATGGAAAAATAGTTCTAGAAGAATAGAATAAAGCACAGATTTGGATAAAATATGTAACAGAACTTTTCAATGATACTAGACAGAAACCTATAAATATAAAAGATAACATTCAAGGACCAGCAATCATGAAATGCGAAATAGAGAATGCTATACGAACAAGTAAAACAGGAAAAGCCAGTGGACCAGATGGTGTGCAAACAGAATTTTTAAAATTAATAGAACCAGATAACATCAAACTTCTTGAAAAACTATTTAATGAAATATACGAAAGTGATGAATTTCCATCAGATTGGCTCAAATCTACATTTATCACTATCCCAAAGAAACCCAAAGCGAATTCCTGTGGTGACTTCCGACTTGTTAGTCTAATGAGCCAAACATTAAAAATATTTTTGAAAGTAATTCAGAATCGCATTTATAGAAAAAGTGAAGAAACTCTAAGTGAAACACAATTCGGCTTTTGGAATGGTTTTGGTACTAGAGAGGCCTTTTCTGTACCCAAATATTGATACAAAAATGCATAGAAAAACAGAAACTGTCTTTATGTGTTTCATAGATTTTGAAAAAGCATTCGACAAAGTCAGACACACTAACTTAATAGAAGTCCTTCAACAAATAAGGCTAGACGAACAAGACAAAAGACTAATAACAAATCTGTATTGGAATCAATCAGCTACCGTTCAATTAGACAACATTACCACCAGTGATATTAACATCAAAAGAGGAGTGAGACAAGGATGTGTGCTCTCACCACTCCTGTTCAACATATACGCAGAGGTAATCTTTAAAAAAGCATTGGAAGAATGTCCAGAGGGAATCACAATAAATGGAAAGATTGTTAACAACCTACGATATGCAGATGACACCGTGCTAATTGCAGATAGCATTATGGATCTCCAAAAACTCATTGACAGAGTATACATAGAAAGACAAAGAATGGGAATAAATATAAACATCAACAAGACAAAATACATTATCATCAGCAAACAAACATCCAGCCTCATCAATGAAACTGACACTCAATGGGAAAAATATTGATCAAGTGTCAAGATATAAATATCTTGGTTGTTGGCTTAATGAACGGTAGGATCCAGAAATAGATATAAAGACAAGGATTGAAGTTGCACGGCAGTCCTTCATGAAAATGAGAACACTATTCTGCAATAAAGACCTAAACATGCAAGTCAGATGTCGAATGCTGAAATGTTACGTGTGGTCTATTCTGCTCTATGGAGTTGAAACATGGACATTGAAGGCGACAACCATTAAGAAAATCGAAGCCTTTGAGATGTGGCTATACAGAAGAATGCTAAAGATATCATGGACAGAAAAAATTACCAATGAAGATGTCTTAAAATCCATTGGCAAAGCTAAACATCTTGTACAAATAATCAAGAAACGAAAAACATCATATCTTGGCCACATCATGAGAAACAGCAAATACCAACTTCTACAAACTATTTTGGTAGGAAGAATTGATGGCAAAGGAACTAGAGGAAGAAAAAGAATATCATGGTTTGACAACATCAAGACGTGGACAGGAAAGAGCAGTGCACAACTGCTCAGATTAGCACAAGAGCGCAGTTTGTTTGCCAAGATGGTCGCTGACCTTCGATAGAAGATAGCACAATAAGAAGATGTTTATTTTTTATTGTGTAAAATTACGAATTATATTGAAGTTATATTAAAATTTCCCATAGAATTACGGTATGAACATAAAATTTGAAAAATCTCGCTTATAATTAAGTTAATTTTTATTGTCTGAAGAAGTATTTCTGAGCTTCACTTCGTAAGGTGTCTTGTTTGGCAATTTATCATTTGGGCGTTTTGTGTGCGGATTTAGTTTAATACGCATTCGCAAGATATTTTGACTTCTATTAAACACTAAGACTAGTTGTTTGTTTGTTTATTACATCGTTTCCGATATTTGAACAAGTTTCAGTAAATAAAAGGTGTATATTCAAAATTAATAATCTTAATCGTACACTAAATTGTATACGTGACATCTAAATTAATTTGAATAAATTTCAAACTCTTGATTATCTCTCAAATGAAACAAATTCCTAAGTACAATTACATAGAAGTATAGAAATATTTCACTATTGATATGATTAAGAATTTTTTAGTACTATTTTTCAAATAGTACTGAAAAAATTCTTAATTATATCAATAGTAAAAACTTTTTTTAAATTTTATTTTTATATTTATATTTCTTGTTTCTATTCTTAAGAAATGGATAATTCAAGAATATTAAGTCAAAGAGACATGGAAAAATATGTTTGGAATGGGTATCTTTATGTTAAAGACAAGATTGATAAGAAAGATTCAATTCAGTTTTGAAGATGTGAAAATAAAAACAAAGGATGCAAAGTTAGAATCTGGACAAGTGTCAGTGATGGATCACTCATTTCTGAAAAACAGGAACATACATGTAGCAGTTCTGGAATTGCGGCCAGAGTAATAATGCAAGAAGTTAGTACAACAGCCAAAAAATTAGCGGATACGACAATGAGCAACCCATCACAAATCAGAACTGAAGTTCTACAAAATGTTTCTTCTGCGGTAGAAGGAATGCTTCCAAATCATAGAAGTCTGTGCAGAAATATTCAAAGAAGAAGATTAAAAAATTTAAAAGCCCAAATTAATCCTGATTCTAGAGAAACAATAATTATTCCTGAAGAATACTTAAATTATGAATTCAGTCCATCACAATTTGAACGTTTTTTATTGGCTGATTCTGGATGATTACCTAATAAGACTCTTGAAACATACACAAAATTATTTTATATGATACATGAAATGTGGCCATTGCTAGATCCCGAAAATATAAATGCTGATTTTGAAATGGCCATTCATCAAGCTTTATGCATAGTATTTCCACAAGCTAACATAAATTGTTGCTTTTTTCATCTCGTACAAAATCTTCGTAAGCATTTCGCTTCGTGCAGTCTTTTAACCAGATATAATTCTGCTGCGCAATTCGCTTTAAATTCAAAAATGATCACTTCGCTTGCTTTCGTTCCAGAACAAGATATTGTTTACGCTATTTCTGAACTTGAGAATCATTTATCCAATGAATTTGAACCAATTTTAGAATGGTTTATGAACACATACATAGGTCGTTTAAGGAATAACAGAACCAGGGCTCCACCGATTTTTCCCTCAAACGTTTGGTCTGTGTACCAAAGAACAATAAATGGAAGCGATAGGACAAATAATTTTGGTGAAGCCTGTCATCGAAAACTGCAATTGAGCTTTGGCAGCAGCGGAAGTCATCCAAATCTATGGATTTTTATAAATGGACTACAAAATATTCAAAAAACATATGATGTTGATTATGAAAGAGCAGTAGCAGGTTTTCAATGAGCACAAACATAGACGTTACGATGAAGCTGACCAAAGAATTTTGAAAAAAGTTATTAATTACGATAGGGAAAATATAATAGAACATTTACGTGGTATTGCATATAACTATAATATGAATTAATAAATTCAAAAAAATTGTCTTGAATTTCATATACTTTTTTTGTTTTATTGTACATATGTAACATTTGTAAATATGTTTGTTAATTACAAGATAATATTAATAAATGAATTAAAACAAAACTATATTTTTTCTTTATTTTAATACTGTGCAATTATACCTTTTCATTTTTAAATCATTTTCGGACCACTCTTTTTAACCATCCCTTTCTTAAACGATCCTACAAATTTAGATATATGATATAAACGAAAATATATAATATAAATATTTATTAACTAGCTGACTCATTTTTTTGTATGGAAAATTTCAATATAACTTCTATACAATTCGTAATTCTACACAATAAAAATAAACTTAATTGTAAATGAGATTTTTCAAATTTTATGTTTATACCGTTCTTTTAACTCATTTCTCAAAAAATATTATTTAAATTTACCTGGTAATAGATCAACAGAATAGAATTACATATTTCATCTTTTATTCTGTCGTCCAGTTGTCCGTGGCCCAGTTGTCCATCGCCCAGACGCCGTCGCCCAGTTGTCGTGAACCCCAGAAGTGTGTGTATGTGTGTCGGGGGAAAACATGATTGTTTAAAGTCAGTCTTGAGTTTGTAATTTATTAACGTTTTACACTAGTGACCTAAACCTAAGTACGAATCCTACTCCTGAACACATAAGCGCAAATTCAAAAGAATCAGCCTGCTGCAATTTGTTAATTGACGATTTTGAGTAGGAAGCCGATACATATTTAAGCATTAGAATCACGCTAAAATAAAAAAAATTATGGTACAACATGACAAAATTTCATGGCGGATGGGGCGTCGCCCAGTTAAACAAGGCGCCCCGTTGTTTTCGCCAAGGAACCAGGGCGAACAGCGAAAAGTCAGCTACTGGAACAAATCTGAAAACACACCCCAACTCAACATCACCAGAGTTAAAGATCGGTACTATCAACAAAGAAGCCTGAATGGCAAAGAAATGGAGCTAGCTGAGGAATTAGATAAGTACCAGATCGATATAATAGGGGTGACTGAAACAAAAAAGACAAAAACTGGTGAGATCTTTCTGAGCAATAAATACAAAATGTTATATCCAGGCAATGACAATCAAGGAAAAGAAGAAGTAGCCATTGTATTCAACACTAAATATGAGGCTAATATTCTTGAATGACAGTCAGTCTCAAGTAGATAATGTGGGGGCAAATATGAGAATCGGGAACAGGACAACGAGACATATTTGTGCCTATGGTCCCACAGAAGGTTCTACTAAGGTAGAAGTGGAGGAATTTTTTGAGGCTTTAGAAAAGCAACTGACACAATGAAAAAGGAAAAGTTGGTTTTTGTTGGGGATTTAAATAGCAGAGTAGGAAATGATTGTGAGACATACAAAAATATTGTGGGAAAATTTGGAGAAAAGAGCAAAGCTAATAATAATGGCAAATATCTGTTGGATTTCTGCTCAGGACATGGACTGGTTATTACTAACATCATGTTCCAACATAAAAATGTGCACAAATTCACATGGAGAGAAGGGGCAAGGAATAAGAAAAGTCTCATTGACTATATTATTGTTGATAGTGATGTTTTCTTCCTGGTGCAGGACACCAGAGTGTACAGAGGATTTGAAATTGGAAGTGATCACTATTTAGTCTTGAGCAGGATAAAATTGAATTTCATAATGAAAAGAATAACATGTAAGAAAGTTTTAAAGTGAATAAAAGTTGAGCAGCTCTCAGATGTGAACTGTAGACTAAAATACACAAAGATTATTGAAGAAAAAATGAAAGAGTTTGAGAAAAGGAATCAAACCTTGGAGATTCAGTGGCAAGCCCTGATTGATTCAGCTAGAGAGGCATGTGGTGAAGTTGTCTGCAAGGATAGAAAAATTAGAACTCCCTGGTGGACACAGGAAGTTAAAGAGGCAGTGAAGGAAAAGAAGAAAGAATATCAAAAGTTCCTGGCAAATAAGTCAGCTTGTGCTCTTAGAGAATATAGAGACAAATGTAAGAAAGCTAAACACTGTGTAAAACTAGCTAAACAAAAGTCATGGGAGGACTTTGGCAAGAATATAGAAAATAAATATCAAAAAGGTGGCAAAATATTCTGGAGGTTGTTGAAGAAGCTTAAGAATGGAGAAAAGAGTGCTGTAAAAGGAGTTAGAGATGATAAAAGTGACATGAAAACGGGAGAAAAAGATATCCTTGAAGTATGGAGTAATTACTTTGAAAAAGTGCTAAATGAAACAAGCAGTGATGACATCACAGTGGTAATAAACACTGACCTGGCATGCAGTCAGGAATACATATCCATACTTAAAGTAGTAAATATCATCAATGAATTAAAATGTGGAAAGGCAACAGGAGTAGATGATATTCGACCAGAAATTCTTAAGTATGGTGGTATAAGAGTCTTACAGTGGATGCACTGCATAGTTCAGAAAGCCTGGACAGAGGGACGAATTCCGGATGATTGGAGTAGAGCTCTCATAGTACCCATATATAAAAAGGGAAATAAAACTGAATGTGAGAATTACAGAGGTATTTCCCTACTGAGTGTTCCTGGCAAGATCTATGCAAGTATACTTGAGAAACGGTTGAGAAGAATTATGGAAGAAAAGTTTGGTGAAGAACAAGCTAGATTCAAGTCAAATAGAGGCCGTCAGGATCAGATCTTCACTTTACGACAAATAGTCGAGAAAGCATGGGAATATAACAAAGATATGTATTTAAGTTTTGTCGATTTGGAAAAGGCATATGATAAGGTGCCAAGAGAGAAGCTATTCAATACGCTGCAGTTATATGGTGTGAATGGGGCATTATATCAAGCAGTACTTAGTCTTTATTTGAGTTGTAAGTCAGCAGTTAGAATTGAAGGAAGTACAGGAAGATGGTTTAATGTTAAATCTGGTGGGAGACAAGGACGTGCATTATCCCCTCTGTTATTCATTATCTATATGGATCACATTATGAAGTAAAGTGGTATTAAACATGATATCAAAATTGGAGATGTTAATGTCAGCTCTTTGCTTTATGCGGATGATGTTATACTTCTAAATAAATCCGCTACAAGTCTGCAAGTTTCTCTCACTAAATTGAATAACTGTTGTAATAGATATAGTATGAAGGTCAGCAATAAAAAGACAAAGACAACGAAAATAGGCAGAATCATTGAAAATGTCAACTGTGTTGTGAATGGAGAACCTGTGGAACAAGTAAAACATTTCAGCTATTTAGGCACGATTTTTAGTGAAGATGGTAAATTAAATATAGAAATAGACAACAGAATCAGCAAAGCTGGTATGGTGGGAAGTCTATTGAATAAATGCATATGGAATAAGAGAGAAATTAGTCGGAACACTAAATTAGCTGTATACAAGCTAGTTTGAACATATATCCATAAGTTCAAACTAATTTTAACTTATGGACCTGAGGGCTGGGTCAGAAGTAAAACACTTGACCAAAGACTGGAGACGCAGATATGAGAGTCCTGAGAAATATTATAGGCGTGAACAGTTGGCATCAATGGCAATATCATATTAAAAACGAGGATATTAGGAAATAACTTGACATTGTCACCATCCAGGAATATGTTAGCAGATCTAATCTCAGGTGATATGGTCACTTAAACAGAATGGGCGAAGAAAGATTAGTAAAATAAGTGTTCTCTGCCAGGTTGGCAGCAAAACGACCCAGAGGAACACCAAAATATAGATGAATTGATACGGTACAAAGTACCTTAGACGATAGAAATATAAGATCTGATAATGTTGGAGTCTTGACGAGTAACAGATTGATTTGGAGGAAAATTGTAGATAGGAAGTTAGTAATGATATAATTTTTTTCATGTAGTACTATCATATCCTGTACACCCCTTGAGGGTACATGGCAGGAATTTGATGATGATGATGATGAATCACGCTAAAGGAGTCACGTGGTAACATTCAACAGATAAAAGGCAAAAAACACCGCTGAGCGAATTGTGTTTAAAAGTTCTTTTTGTGAAGGAATAAAGTTGCAAACTTGGATATATGTTCTACTGTTTCAATGAATTCACGCTGTGAAGAATTATTGGAAGGGCTCGGAATTACTGATGGTACCAGAGAGTTCGGAATCTCATAATGTGTTCTGCGTTGTGTCCATACTTTGGTCAGCGTTTCAAAACAATAAATGTGTTCCAGACATTTACGATGTTTTCCCGCTGTCCAATATCGAGCATGAAGACAAGGGTTTTGTTATAACACCAAAACTTAATCGATGTACCATGGCAAGTAGGCTTGCGAAACATTATAAGTAATTGCAGACCCATCGCCACGTTGTCTGTAATCAACCAAATCATAGAGCGCATCGTGCATCACAAACTCACCACATACGTTGAAAAATTTCAAATCATACCCAAAACACAATATGGCTTTCAAAAAAATAAAGGAACAGCAACACCCCGCTGGAAGATTTCAAAGACCTAATAAACGCTGCATTGGATAAAAACAGAATAAAATTAGTGTATTCATTGACCTAAGAAAAGCATTTGACACACTTATACACAAAACCTTGTTAACGAAACTAACCCATATAGGAATTGGAGGTCGTCTACTCCAGTGGGTTAAAGCATACATGAAAAACAGAAAGCACATCACACGTATAGGATCAGCGTACAGCAAAGAGGTACATGTATCCTGTGGAGTACTGCAAGGACCTGTCCTATCTCCCATTTTATTTAACATATACACACACGATATAATCCACCTTCCCCTAAAAAGTAAAATCTTCCAGTACGCAGACGACACGGCCATACTATCCATTCACAACAACGCAAATATCGCTTACACAAATATGCAACACGACATCAATCAAATCACTAACTGGTTAACGGAAAACGGCATATATATAAACCCTGAAAAAATAAAGCTAATGATATTCAAAAAACCCAACCCTGCCCATAGAAACTAAATATCTCACTATCTGACATTCATCTTCCTATACACAAAGCACAGAACCTAAAACCACAACCATCACACAGGTGAAAACAACACGCTATCTCGGACTTCACTTCGATGCTGATCAAGGTTGGAATAGCCATACAAACTATTTACATACCAAGCTTAGGATAATAACAAACATAAAAATACATAAAGCATTTCACATAAAGCATTATGTGAAAAAATTTTAAGATACGATATCAGTTTTAAGTAAATCTGATATTCTGGGAACAACCCACACTTATGCCGGAAGCACGGACAAAACACAAAATATTGAAGGTGAAACACTTATGCTACTACACAGTCATGTTAAAACATTACTACAGCCCAACCTATAGAATAACCAGAACAACATATCAAATAACAAGACCACAGTCAACAAACTACATAACGTATAAGTACAACAATCACCACGGCAAAGGCACCCGAAAAGTCTACGTACCTGACATGATAAACAAACTGCTGTTCAATGACAGAAACCTAGGAACATACAGAGAGCTGAAACAGGTGCTATATCAATATTATAGCGAGAATGAAAATTAGAGCAATTCCTGTTTCCCCCCCCCCCACACACACACACACAACCTATGACAAACCTCTCTCTCAAAAACCATCACTACAAAAACACAAAGAAACAAACACACCATGTCTAAATCCAACCCTACTTGTAAAAAAAAGAAAAAAAAAAGTTAAACTGGAATAGCAGTCGAGTCTTCCAAGCACGTACCAACAAACAGTAAAATCAACACCTGGCTTGCGACCAGTATAGAAATATAACCATGAAACCACCGCCATCTCTCATCTATTATCTTCCTCAAAGCTCTGCTAAGCTTCGAGGAAGAAATCAGAAATGCCTCCCAAAAAAAGAATATAATACATTATAAGAAAAAAAAGTATTATTATTATTTAAAAATATTATTAACTTGCCCGTATCTGTTATTCACAATTGTAATGTATTATAATTATTACTGTATCTATGTATGTAATTTATCTGAGACATAATAAAATGTTTTTACTATTAAAAAAAAATATATATATATATATATGTATATATATATATATTATTACAGAACATTTCCAGGGAGTCCAAGACTCATCGAGGGAGGTTGCCTATTCTACAACTCTTCCTCTTCACCAACCGCACCTACCTTCATCATTTACAGCAACGCTATCTACCGACCACCATCACCACCACTAGTATTTTCACAGACAAGCATCCTTTCCCAAGGCGGAATTCGAATCTGGAGAGCGGATACGTTGACCACTCGGCCAGCCAGGCCGGCGAATACAAGTTAGTAAATACTTACATTGTTATAATTAGATACTGCCGTATTTTAATAATACAGTAGTATAAAATTATAATATTGTAATGAATGTCACTAAATACAATAGTGTACGGTCATTTTATAAATTCTGTGACGTCATATATATTTACCAATTTCTACCCTTTCTCTTTTTTTTTTATTTTAATAAATGGATTCTTAAAATTTACCTTACTAGGTGGCGCAGTGGATTTTCCTGTTATCTAGTAATGGTGTCATGTTTCTTTCAAGTGCAACGATGCGGCAACCATTGGAAAGTGTTCCTTAAAGACGAAATTTGAGTTTCTGCAATTTGTGTTGTCTATGAATTACAGTGGAATCTAAGGCGTAAGTAGATTGGCTATTAATTACAGAATATACGTATATTTAAAGTGCGCGTAACTCGATGAAGCTTCCTACAGTTAAGCACATGTAATGCTGATCTTAAATGCAGGGTTAGAACTATATAAAAACAAATATTAGATTTCTAATTCGTCACCGCAGCATTAGTAGAAGGTTAACTTTCAAAATAATGAACTTAATTTTACCGAAATATTTCAGAGATTGCTAAGCAGCATTGCTGACTTTTAAAAAAAAAAAAAACAGCTTTTCGAATTTTGTTGTTGAAACCTTGTTCAGAAAAAGTAAAATTGGAAGAAACCGAGTAGTTTTTAATTTAATTAATAAGTTACTATATTCTTAAGTAGTCATAATGATGAGAAGAATAGTAAAACTTTGACATTTACCTTGATTAGCAGCCATCACTAACTTAGATTCTGCTGTTATCATTCAGCGCAAAATATCATGTATAGAACGCTCTTCCAGATACATTAGCATTGCAAAGCTACTGTCTGAAACAGCCTTCTTCTATAATGAATTGCCTGCCATATACTATAAAAAGACAGCCGTTATTTTATTCTATTTTATTTTTTTTTTGTACTGAATATATTTATTTTTTTTTTTTGCTGGATGAGGCCACTTATCGTAGCGGCTTAGATCTTTGTTGTATCTTCCGGAAGTGACCTCCTGTATAAGACAAAATTCTTACATTTTCAGGAAGACAAGGTTTAGTCAGGCAACATCGGAATCTGCCTCGAATGATATTGTCCTGTATGTATTAATTATCCGTACGGATATAAGGCTGCGAAATTTTTTTACTTGTTTTAGTTTTTAAAACAAGTAGAAAGATGCACTAAAATTTAATTTTTATTAAATTTTAGTGCATCTTTCCAAGCGGGTTCAGCTTGCGATGGCAATGGCAGTATATCACCTGTCTATGTCTCTTTCCGCGGTGGTTGGCGTAATCCCCAGTTTATCCAATTAGGTAGATGATAAGAGATGGTCAATTTTAATGGGGAAGTTCAATACTCAAACATATTTCGGAATAAAATACCAGACGACCTACACGAACAAAATTAAAGAAATCAGTAAAACAAAAACAAACAAACAAACAAACAAAAACTATAATCTAAACCAATGTAAAAAAAAAAAAAAACGTTTTTTGATACTAATTTAAATTCATATCATGTAAACTTAGTCATGGAAATATTAAATATTTGAGGTCAAATTTTGATAATTTTATATTGACATTCTCAGAATTTGAAGATTGTATAGATATTCTGGTGTTAAGTGAGATGTGAATCCAATAACTTAAAATTAGTCGATATTCTCACATTAATTACGATACCATTCATGATCGTCGGAATTTTAGCCGTCCAGTTGGAATAATTCTGTACTCTTTTTTACATAAATTATAATCAGATACGAAGTGCTGAATCTATGATCATTTACGACAGCAATACATATACTTGGATTTACTATATATCGTGTACACACGATTGAACAGTCGATTTATGCTAAGTGAGTTAAATAATGCTTTAATCACGTTCAAAAATAAGAATATTATACTACTGAGTGATATAAATTTGTATTTAAATAACAATAATAGCAAAATTTAAGAATAGAAAACTATGTTATCTTCGCATAATCAGAAAGTAATACGAGAGAAGCCCGAAATTCAGCAATTCGTATTGATCAGCATTTTAACAGGCCATCGCTCTATACTGGTTCATCTATCTCTACCGTGCAGTAATAATATAAGCAATGCTGTTAGTAACGATACCTTTGAAATCAGCATAAATGTTCATACATTTGAGAAATATATAAGAAGCTTTAAACCACACACTTAGATCGATTAAACGTAAATCGCTTATATGAGGAACTCATCACAAGTATTAAATATGCAGATGGTAATCATAATATATTAAAAGAAAAAAAAATGACCATCATATACGCTAGGTTATAGTTGAATTAAAAATAATTAAGACTAAGGAAAAGTATTACAATAAGCATAGGAAGAATCCCCGTAATTTAGTTTTGAAAATCCTCTAAAATTTCGGTATCTGCTTAAACGCAAAAGAAAAAAATGTAAAGAATGGAAGTTGAAAAACAGCATAACTGGAAATACCGAACAAAATACATGTGAATTCCCAGAGTTCAATGATGACGCCGCTGTTCTTATCGAAACGAAAAATCGATTTTACTAAATATGGTAATTGTGATTTTGATCGTAAACACAGGGCCAAGTACTTAAGTCACATCACATAAATAAATAATTCACTTTAACTATAAGCAATGCAGGAGGATGAAGAATGCAATTTAGTAATCGGATTAAAGGATAGGGGAGTGGGGATATTACGAAATAAATGTCCAAAATTTAAAATTAAAGGTTCTTTACGCCTACTAATAAATGTTTTGAATAGCGGAAATTTATAGAATGCTTGAAAGTTGTTTCTGTGCTTCCGTTAATGTATTTAACACACACAAAAAATCAGATATTAAAGGATATTATGGATATTATCGACAGTGTCAAAAGTATTGAGATCATAATAAAACAAATAGACTAAATAGTACCTAAATTACATATACTTTTTCATGCCAGATCAGTTCTGGTTTCAGATCCGGATTCGGTAGGGAAAAGCGCCACTGGTGTTCCATAAAACAGTTTAGAAGGATAAATAAAGGAATATATTCAGCCGGTGTTCTTCTTATATCTGAAGCATTCAAGTGTGTACATCATGACTTACTCCAGAAAATATCAAGATAGGCATTAGAAAAGTTTATAATGATTGGGTAAAATCATATTTGAATAAAATAAAATGATATACCAACTATGGCGCCTTCGTACAACAAAAATAATAAAATACGCAGTAATACAAAATTTCGGTGCTAGAACCAACCTATTTTCAATACACAGTTGATCAAAATTAAAGTATCCATGTACACTTTACAGGAATAATCAGATAAGGCGCAGAAAAGATACAAATAGAAGATGTGACATCTACAACATTAAAACTTCACATGACAGCAGTATATTCAGGCTTTCGTATGTGAGATAAACGTGAATGTGGCAAAAGATATATACTGGGGGTGCCGAGACCTGGTGAGGACGAAGTAGGGATAGTAGAATGGTTTGGCATTTTAGTTCAAATTAGCACAGGGCGGTTAATTATCATTTAAGACTTTTAAGTATGATGATAATTAATCGCCCTGTGTTATTTTCTTCCTCCACACGAAAGAACGTGTGGGGGAAGAAAATAACATTTATGTAACTGAATCCGATTGTCAAATGGTTGCCAACCTCCTTCTATGGGATGACACTTGAAGAAGAAGAAAATCAATTGTGTAGCGTAATTGGAAGAACCACATAATATTGCGTTCTTTGGTTGAAAAGATTTGGCATTGATTTTCCTTATAAAGAGAGGAAGCTTTTAGTGCATTTTATGAAGTGAAGGTGATTTTGCAGATCTTATACAGAAGTAGCGTTTATTTATGTACTTTCTCTATATATTAAATTCCGCATGTAGGGGCATTCGTACCTTGTGCCAAGTAATTTGACTGGCAGCCGTAGGTACAGTTGCTGACATGGTATATACATGGTATATATGGTATATATTATATACGGTTAGATGGAGGTTTAACTAGCGATGAGAGGGAGTGCGTAAGGGTGAAATTCCCTACCACGTTGATCACCTTGTAATAAAAGTTAACCTAATAGAGCGTTTTGAAGGGGGACTGGTTTGAGAGTGATGATATCAGAGAGATGTTTTATCTCAGACTGGATAAAGCGTACAGTGTTCACCTGTCACGTGTCCAAAAGTGTAATAGCATTGATTATGGAGGGGTTGCACATAACAATATCCAAGAAATCAATAGCAAAACAATTTCAATTGCACAAGGAATCTTGTCAAAATACATTCATCCAAATATTTTGCATAGTCCTCTGTTTTACATTTTTATAAACAAAACGTTTTATAAGTTAAATATAAGGCTTAATATTTATAGCTTATCATACTTAATTATAAATTTATATTCATTACTAAAGTGATGAGGGTGTGAAAATTAACACAATTACATATCACTATCATTAAAATTCAGAGATTTCTTTGCTTATACACTGTAATGAATTAAAGCAGATTTTTAATCACAGAACCTTTTTATTATAATTGGTTTCAAAAACAGTTTGAATTGTCATATAATTAATAGATTGGACATTGTTTAATTATAATATTTAGAACATCATGTGCTTCAGTTTTGTGTAAAAGGAATAATATTCCAAAGCCAATTTTTGTATGATTAATATTGTCCTTTCTTAAATATTTTTATTGTTGTTTTTGTAGGAAAAAAAAACAATTTGAAAATATGATGATACCGGTAAAGAAGAATAACCTGTAGGTGCTCCCATTCTGTCAAGACCAGTGCACAAATTATTTCGCAATTATTCTCATATTGGGAAAAATTTTATGTGAGAAAACGCGGACCCCTAGTTATTCCCAGAATTCCTCAAACTACTCAAAATAACTTACTGAAATCTTATTCTATAAAACTATACAGTGCAGATGATATGGTAATAAGAAGTAATTTGAAGAATTACAGGAAATAAATTTATTCATGTATGCTTAAGAAAATATCATTTAAAGTGAAAACTTTAAATATTTTGAAAGAATTACTTAAACTCCTTTATCGAACACAAAAGAAACTTTTTCTCTTTTTAATTCTATTCTAAGATATTTTGAAATCGCGAATGCTGAAACCTATGATAGTTCATTCTCAGCAGCAAAAACGATGTCTTGTAATATTTGTGGAAAGACGTATCTCAAATCAGGTAGCTTGAAAAGACATTGATTAGTTCACGCACACTCACAATCATTCGCTTGTGAAACGTGTGGTAAGACATTTGCACAATCAGTTAATCTTAATAACCACTTATTGCTTCATCGTAAGGAGTCTTTCTCTTCTACAGCGTGTAGCAAAGCTTTTTCCATGTCAAGTAAATTGAAAAGACATTTCTTAGTTCATACGCAACAAAAATTATTCTCTTGTAAGGATTGTAGAAAGGCATTTTCACGTTCAAGTATCTTGAAGAGACATTTATTAGTTCACACACAAGAAAAACCATTCTCTTGTGAGGTTTGTGGAAAGGGATTTTCACAGTCAAGTAGCCTGAAGAGTCATTTGTTCATACGCAACAAAAATCATTCTCTTGTAAGGATTATGGAAAGACATTTTTAAACTCAAGTAACTTGAAAAACCCATTTGCTAGTTCATACTCAAGAAAAACCATTCTCATGCCATAGTTGTGGAAAGGCATTTTCACAGTCAAGTAACTTGAAAACTCATTTACTGATTCACAGTCAAGAAAAATCGTTCTCTTGTAAGGATTGTGGAAAGGCATTTTCACATTCAAGTAAATTGAAAACCCATTTGTTAATTCATACTCAGGAAAAACCTTTCACTTGTGAAAGCTGTGGAAAGGCATTTTCACAGTCCAGTAACCTGAAGAGACATTTGTTAATTCATACGTAACAAAAACCATTCTCTTGTAAGGAGTATAGGGAAGCCATTTTTACAATCAAGTAACCTGAAGAGACATTTATTAGTTCACACAGGAAAAACCATTCACTTGTGAGAGTTGTGGAAATGCATTTTCACTTTCATATAACTTGAAAGCTATTTGCTAGTACATACTCAAGAAAAACCATTTTTTTTTGAGAGTTGTGGAAAGACATTTTCACAATTAGGTAGCTTGAAAACCCATTTCGTACTTCATACACCATAAAAATCTTTCTCTTGTAAGGATTGTGGAAAGTTATTTGTAGACTCAAGGCACTCGAAGAGACGTTTATTAATTTACGCTGAAGAGAAACCATTCTCTTGCGATAATTGTGTGAAAGTCATTTTCACAGTCAAGTAAACTGAAAACCTATTTCTTAATTCATAGGCAAGAAAAGCAAGGCATTTTCACACTCAAGTAACATGACGTTCACACTAAAGAACCCATTCATGAATTCACAGACGCAGTGAAAAATAAACCATTTATTCATATTTTCTGAAATGTTTACTAACGAGAATGCGTTTCATTATGTAAGCGTTTTCGATACATTTTTTAGTTCAATAAAAATATTTATCTTCTGAAATTTGTGGCAACCTGTTTTGAAGCAAG
The DNA here is from genome assembly GCF_054136105.1 of Typopeltis vanoorti. NCBI lineage: Eukaryota > Metazoa > Arthropoda > Arachnida > Uropygi > Thelyphonidae > Typopeltis > Typopeltis vanoorti. Next base: position 33,232,777 of record NC_143562.1, read on the forward strand.
TGTTGAATCATTTATTAGTTCTCTCTGCAGAGATTAGTTTGTTGTAAAACTTTTTGGAAATTATATTCCATATTAAGCGACTTGGATAGCGATTTATTCGTTAACACTAAGTAAAACCCATTTTTCAGTAAAATATGAGACCCACTGTCTTCATGACCAGCCAACTCATATAGTTATTCATTATATCCAACACGCTGTGAAGAAACACTATTTGTTCATTTGTTTTGAAATTCTTTATAACGAGGAAGTATTTCATTATGATTTAGAGATGATTGCTTGGAATAGCATTTAAGACTTCAATATCAATAGAAACTTGGTTTGAAAAAAATTTTCCCAACTATATAAACTGAAAACAGTAATTTACATTTCACACAAACACTTGAGTCATCTGTATATATTTGCATTACTTTCAAGGCTGAATAACTAGAAAACACATACTTGACTTCAGGCTCAGGAGATATCAATCATCAGCTAAGACGACCTGCAAAATATAGTGATGGTATTAATAAATGATCTCAAGATATTAAAAAACTCAATTTTATGAGGATCGTTTTTATAGAACTTGAAGGAAGAAAGCATACGACTGAGTGTCATGTACTTTGCAGAAGCCATTTGCTTGCATAATATGTTAAGAAACCTAAATCAGGAGATCCACATAAGTCCGTGCACGTTCGCTTAGGATTGCGTTATCTATTTATGATGACCGTGTAATTCATCTCTGAAGATACCTGCCTTTCGTATGAGATAAATCATTTTGATTTTTAGACACGATCTTGTTTGTTTTGTGAGACTCTCAAGTGAGAACTTGACAGTCTCACAAAATATGTCTTGAAAATTGTCCATTTTTAGCATTTTCTATAATCAACAAATTAAAGAGTTTCTATTCCACTGGATGTTCTTGTTTAATATATTTTAACTGTAGGTATAATCCTTCCAGACCATAATGTGAAGCACTGAAAAATGCATTGTCCAATTTGTTGCTGTGAGTTGTTAAATCTCGCTTAGCATTTTATGAGTTTATTAATTGATTGCATAATTTCTGTTATGATTTGCATATCATTCTTTTTGTAATAACTATAGAGAGATGGCAGTTATCCATGTTCTCTTTCCGATATTTCTTGTTTGGTCATGTTTATTAGTATTTTATTTTTAAGTGTAACTTAATATCCTTCTCAGAAATGTTCTGATTCACCTTCTGGCTATTATACACGTATGCATTCATCTTTACACTTTGCAAAGGCAGTTGCTTTTGTTAACATCTATCTGTAAAGCTGTTTTGATGTATCTTGTTACATGTGATTAATAAATAATCTTCTTTTGAATGATGACCGATCTTTTTATTATTCATTGTAATAGTTAACAAAATATGCTAGAAAAATTACCAATAGATTCCTAAAAATATATCAGCATAACACATACCATTTCTTTACCGAAATGTTATATTTTACTTTCCTCCAACCATTTTAATCAATTATGAACTATCTCTGCATTTAGACTATAGAGGATAACGCTGTAGAAAATTTAAAACTTGGAATAGACGTAAAATATATTGCACGAGAACGAAGAATGATATTTATCAACAGCATAAGAAGGATGCGAAAATTTAATCATATTCATAATTTTTAAATGAAAGGCTGTTTACAGGGGACTGCAAAGCAGACATATCCAAATTAATGTAATTGCGGTAGCTGATAATCAGGCCATGTATTACCTAATAACACTGGTTTAAGTAATGTATTGTATATGTAGTATTGTATGGTTGAATTCTTCAAGGGCTCACGTTTGTGAGTACGGCAGTATCGAAGACGAGGTATCTGATGGTGGACCATGCCTATATACATGTAATATAAATATGTCATATTATCTGTAAACTGGTCTCTGAACTTTTTCTGTTCTTGCTCCTCGCCCAATGATATTAATGTATTCGACGACAAGGAGTGTGTCATTCCTATTTTACTCTTTCTTTTCTTCTTATGGAGTGGGAGTCTCTTCTCTCCGAGATATTTTCTTCTCCTAGTAGACTAAAGTCAAATCCCACATGGTCAAATTGAAAAGAAGTAGGATAAGAATAATCGAGATTTGTAGAAACACCCTCTGCTACCCTATCACTTTTCCTTGCAGTAGCTTCACTCCACAAACTAATATTGTTGTGATGCATCTCATGCTGCATCGGTTGTCGCGCAGAATAATCAGAGCCGTGTTCAGGTCTTAGGCAGATGGGATTTTTTCGAGAAGAATAACAGTCTTCAACACGGGTAACTGTTATTGTCAATGAAGAATATAGAAATTATGGGTTTAATCTCAAAGTTCAACTTTATAGCGGCACTTGGAATGTACGGAGTCTACAGATGGGTTTTCTTGATATTGTCTATGAAGAGATGGAATGGAATAAAACTGACATCCTGGGAATTACAGAGACCAGATGAGAGGTCTGTTGACATTTTGTTTGAACAGATGAGGGTTGTAATCTTGTTTATAATCCCATTAATGAAAGGACACTTTGTAGTAGACCTAATACAAAGTATCGTGCCATTAATGGAATACTATGTATTGCACCTAAGAGTCATCCTACATATGTTTCAATCATCGCGGTTTATGCACGCAACACAGATTAGGCCTGATGAATAGAGTGAGGATGCTATAAAAACATAGAGACTGCGATGGACTGCCTCCGAATAAGGGATGTACTTTTCATCATTGGGGACTTTAATGCAAAAGCAGGAAAGAATATAACAGTGAGTCCAGAATGTGAAATGGTTTATCTGGATAAACATAACTTTCGTTGAAAACTTTTGGATTGCATCCGAATGGTTGTTGGTGGTAGTTGTCTAGAGAGAGCTTTCTTTATCGAGAATACTGAAGCGTAAATTCATTTAATGTTATCCAATTAGGAACGAAGCAAGTGAGTCTGTTGAAGGCACCGATGAGGCAAGTGAGCGTGAGAATGGCCAAGTGCGGAATCTAGTCTCTCAAGCAAAAATATTGAATGGTCACAAACCATCTTCACTTGCTGAAGATGGTTGGGAACTTAAAGGTGCGTAGGAGCCTGAAGGTAAGCTGCACTTTCCATATACTATTATCAGAAGTATCATGAATAATAGAGATCTTTGACATGAGTTAGAGCAGCCTTGCCGAAAGTTATGGGCATTAGTGAGACTTAGCTAACAGCAGACGATGTACTTACAGCAGTGGCGCACCTAGAAGTGGGGCCAAGAGGCCCTGCCACCCCAAAAGGAAAAGAACACGAACATTTTACAAAAATCTTTTCCTAATTAAAATTTATTTATTTTTATTTATGTTGTGTTGTGTGTTCTATTTCTACACTACTTATGAATTAGCGATCGTTGCTGATGCTCAGTCATGGATCGTATGCGATGCGTAGTGTGTATACTCAAATCGTCTACTCAATTCCCCCCCCCTCTCCTCCAAGATTAAATCCTGTGTGCGCCACTGACTTACAGGAATAGAAATTGAAGGGTTTAGTGTTTTTAGGAAAGATAGAGAAGATAGGATTGGATAAGAACGAATTACAATTTAGCAAAAACGCAATTCATCGAAAAGGAAATATGTCGTAATAAACAATTCGTCAAACGGCAGGTCATCGCACGACAATTCGTCGCAAATGCAATTGATCGAAAAAACAGTTCCACAAGTTTTTAATCAATTCTGTGATAATTCAAAGAAAAGTAATTTTCTTGCGAATTATTCTTCAAAAGTATTCGGTAAGAATATCTAATCTTACTGAAGTTACACCCAACATATGTAAGTAGCTAGTGAATGGTAACATTTATTTTGTTGTATTGTAGAAGAAAGTTTCTTATAAATATACCTACTGCTTCATTTTGTTCACAGTGATTTATCTCCAGACTAAAAACTTCGTTCTACCCAGTTTTTCCACAGCAACAATGATCAAATTGAAATTAAAACCGGCTATTTTTAATATAGATCTTAACTATAAAATTTCATTCTACCACATTTGAATTGCTAATATCATTTCGAAACTTCTTTACGAAAATGTTATAATAAACCTGATCCAGTGGAACTAAAACGAATTACCGTCGTTCGAACCGTTCAAACAACGTCTTCGAATTCCACTAAGTCAGGGAGTTATTGCAGTATATAATTTCGACACACTGCCCTTTTGTAATTCTGAATAGAGTTGAACTGAAAAATTGAACGGTTCGACAGATTTTTGTAAAAATTTCAGATACGACATCTGAGTAAACTTCATCCATATAACTAACTGGTGTGTGTGTGTGTGCGCGCGCGCGTGCGTGAGTGCGTGTGTGTGTGTGTGTGTGTGTGTGTGCACGTGCATGTGCGCGAAAGTCACATACTAATACTACGCTACTATTACCTATATTAAGGACATACCTTAAGGACGTACTATGAACAAGAAATAAGCACCGTACACACCTTACAAACTTAATGAAATATAATATATTACACAATAAATACAATATATTATGACATTCCAAATGATCTTCTGTATATGTGTGTGTCTGGGGCGGGGGGTGCGTGTGAATGAATTTTTTATCCTAAGGCAGTCGTGAATATCAGACTATCAAACATTAGCTTACTTCCAACACAGCAATGAAAGCAATAAACAATACGTAACCGGTGTCATCCTCAGATAAGCTGACTAAAAAGCTTCGAGGATCAACACAAAAGCTCCTAGATCAACACAAAGAAGAAAAAAATCCATTTACTACATTTAAGTGCTGACATTAATTTAACAAATACGTTAAAGTGCTGACATTAAGTGTCAATATATGTAATTTATTTTTATAGTAAAAGTACTGTAAAATTGCAATAAATCACACATTCTATCGGTTCCTTTCAAATGAAGTCCTTGTAGAGGGGACATTAACGTGGGAAGAATTTGGTTCAGAGGGTTCCCAAAATCGTGCTGTCTTCATAAAATCCTTTCTTTTAGAGCTTATTTACGGAATATTCTTTTAAACATTCTACAGGTATTCTTAACGACATGAAATGCGACATTGATATTCGAAACACAGCTATTTTCTGGTGATTCAAAGATAGATTGGGTGATCAGGAATGCTGCTGATATGCAGTAGTGCAGAATGATTTGAATAGGCTGGAATTGTGGGCTAGATGATTTCTTCTTCTTCTTCTTCCTTTTTTTTTTTTTTAAGCAACAACATCGAAGATGTAAAAGCGCCTCCGTAGTAAGCATTTAAACTTTTATTATCGTCAAATTCCGTTGAGATCGTCATCCGAGTGTTTAACATTACGTCAATAGGAAATAAATTCCCACTTTATGAGTCTTCACTTCCCAAGCATGTGCTACGAACGAATTAATCTCGTCAAGTCTCTAACTGTCTTCTCACGCTTCTGAATACATGAGAATGCACTGTTTAGAAATATTTTTAAATTTTCATGGCAACATAAATCACGTGTTGCAGGATTTGGATAAAATGAAGACGTTTATTTCTGGTAGTCTGGGATATTGCATTTTCCAGTATAAAAAAATAATTCGACAAAAATAAACTTTAGTCTGGAGTGGAATAATGTGTAATACTGCTGAAATGTATATAATATGTAAACATCTAAAATAATATGAAAAATCTAAAATGTATATAAAATGTATAAGAATATGTAAACGTGATATTTTATTCAAAAATTTCATCATGAACCTAATTTTTAATTATAAAAATAAAGTTTAAACTTATGTTAATTTTTATTGATACAAATGGAAGGATTTAAATAATTAGGAAAAAATTTCTTAAATAAACTTAAAACTAAAGTTTACACTTTTAGAAAAAAAAAACAGTAATAATAATTAGGGATGACGACGAAGTTCAAATTAAGGAAACTCAAGAATCATATTATTATTATGTGACCCTTCCATGGGGGAACAGGGACTCTTCGCGGGAAGACACTCTACTCCACTCCGCTAAACACATCTCAGCTTCTAAAACACTACACAGAACTGCCATCAACGCATTAACCGGCCATCATTACCATTAGCAGCAGTTATTATTTGTAAATTGCACGTGTTCTAAATGCCTATTTGCGTATACGCGTAGTTAAAAACCCTGTCTTCCCTAATACTTAATTCCTCCACAACACACAACAACAACAACCAACGCTATCTACCATATCTACCATACAATAACAATAATAATCTGTCTGCAGGCAGGATGAAAAACCCGAATTTTCGAAAAAAAAAATCACTGTTAGCTCCGTATGAGATCGGCTAACTCATCTTCATATTGAAGAAAAAAAAAAAAACTCATCTAATGATTCCTCTCGTCACGACGACAGAACTGTTTTATAATTTAGAAAATTGATGCTCTGATGACTATTTCTAATGTCATTATTTCAAATAATACTGTGTATTTTTTATAATTTATTATTGCTCGGCACCACCAAGAAGCCTTAGGACTCAGTAGGAAGGCGGTCTGTTATTTCTTTAGAATATCAGAGGTCAGGAAGATAATTGATTGCACTATAATGGAAAACTGGTGACGTTCTATATCTTTAAAAATGGAAGCAATGTATGTTAATTTCTCCAATATGCAGGATTTTTTTTATGTGTGTGTGCGTGTGCGTGCGTGCGCGCGCACGCACGCACGCACACACACGCACGGGAAACGCACTGGGTACAAATCCACTCAAGAAATATAGTAACCATTTCTTGATTGGGTCTTGGTAATGTATAAATAAACATATCCACTTAGTATTCTGATTCCTGAGTGTTAGTGGGAGGGCGCTCATTACGAGTAGTATTGATCTATGAGTGATTAAGTGACACCGAGTGAGTTTTGATTGATTGAGTTAGTGATTTACTGATATTTTGATGAAAAGTGTATATTCGTGTCTCAGGATTACGGATTATTCTCAAAGTATTGGAACCTTATTACAAAAAGGACTACAGGAGCGTTTCTGAGTTCCAGAACTCAGAAAAACTTACTAAGGTAAGTAGCAGCCAATTCTCTATTTAACTTAGCAATATCAAGACCATGGAAAAGCCCCAAGGCAAAACTGTACGACACATCCCCCCCCGCAGCAGTCACAGACGACATTATAGACGACCAAAACAACGAAGACGACACACACACCCTCAACAAGACTTAGCATTCTTGCCACAATCAGAACAAGCAACACATACCAACGCTTACCAAACAGCAGAATTGCACACAGACTTCCAGAAGGTACAATAGAAAAGAAAAATATCTATCATGACAGAAATACCCAAAACAAGAGAAACAGAAACAGACAAAGGAACAAAGGAAAGAATACTCCCAGTCATCCTAAAGGCCAAGGAACACTGGACATCGATCGCCACAACTCTGAAAACAACAGGAGTGACCTTCACAAAAGCAACAAACACGAAAGAAGTAATACGTATTCAACCTAACACATCGACAGACTACAGAAACAAAAAATTCTTGGATAACAACAACCTACCGTATCACACATACCAACTCAACAGCGACAAACATCTGAAAGTAGTACTAAGAGGAATCACAGAAACAATATCAACAGAAGTCACCACAGACCTACATAACAAAGGATTTAACCCAATTAAAGTAAACCTAATGCACAGAGCTGACAAGACTCCCTGCCCCTTGATCCTGGTCGAAATCTCAAAAGACCAGAAAGATATATACGACCTCCAAACCATCTGCGACCTAATTATAAAGTAGAATCTGTGAGACACAAATCCACAACAATACAATGTCACAGATGTCAGAGGTTCGGATGCACAACTATGCTGCAAAGCAAAATTCCGATGCGTGAAATGCGGAGGAAAACACGCCATACTAGAATGCAAGAAACCACGCACCCAGCCAGCGAAATGTGCTACCTGCGGGGGCCCACACCCCGCCAACTACAGTGTACAGCATATTCTCAAAACCAGAAGATACAACCCCAAAGCAGCAAGCCATTACAAGAAAGCACAGCCACCCAACAAATCACACAGCCTCCACAACAAACGGAAGAACATATGCAGAAGTTGCAAGACCAACCCAACAACAACAAGACTCCAAACCCAAAACAAACCACCAACAGCAAACCAGCAAGACCAATCTCCTCAACATAACAAGCTGTATAGGAGAGATGCTTGCAGAACTCGGACAAACTGACCCAACACAAGAGGCCAAGGACATCATTCTAAAACACACACAGATTTTATTCTGTGCAATCCTTAATGGATAAAAGCAAATTAAACCCAACTCTCTACAGATCATCAGCTGGAATGCTAACGGACTACACAACAAAGCAATAGAACTACATGAATTCGCGGCAGAAACCCAAGCAGACATCATCTTAGTAAATGAAACACACGTCCATCTGAAAAGACAAGAATCAACAACTACACCATGTACCGCACAGATAGAACCTGTGCAAGAGGAGGAACTGCCATCTTCATTAAAAGAAGCATAAAACACAACGCAATCGCCACACTTCAAACAGAACACATGGAAACAACAGGAATTAAAATACACATGGAGAACACAATCAGTATCATGGTATTTGCAGCCTACAGCCCCCCCCCTCATATAAAAAACTCCTAGAATCAGATCTGGACGAAATATTAAATGCAGGTAAAGCAGTAATTATAGCTGGAGATTTTAATGCCAAACATTCAGCCTGGAATAGCAGAAACTCAAATATCAACGGAAGAATACTCAACTCTTATACTACTTCACGAAACATAGCAATAATAGGACCCACAGAACCCACACACTACGGAGCAACCGGACGTCCTGATGTACTTGATATAGCTGTATTACAAAAGATAGCGCACAGCTATCAATTACATGCAGTCAACGAATTAAGTTCTGATCACAAACCCATCATATTGCAACTAGGTACCACATAAGATTTAACGGAAAACACCTCCACCTTTATAAACTGGAAACAACTTCCCTCAGCCTTCCAGGAAATTCTTGGGCCAGTACCACATATAATATCCACTGAAGACATAGAAAAAGTAGTAAAAACCTTTGAAAAGCAAGTACTAACAGCAGTATCACAGGTAACACATACAACCAAATGCGCACGACCAAATAAACTCCCAGAGGACATAAAATGTCTTATCGAGAGAAAAACAGGTTAAGAAGAAAATATCACAGAACACTGGATCCCGCAGATAAGCAGGCATTTAACAGAGCTACAAACCAGGTTCGGTATGCCCTAAAGGATCACCGTAACGAACTCTGGAATAACAAAATACACCAATTAAACACAGAAGATGAAACATAGAGAATCAATGTATATGGGTGTGATTATTACATTCTTTAACATATTTGGTATTTGTCTGGTTTTAAATATTTTATTTATTAATATTAGCAGGGTAGGGCCGGGACTGGTTGCATGTTGCTTGATTTTTTTAGGTCTTATTCCATCAATTATTGGGCTTTTGTTTGGTTTGATTTGATGTATTACAGAGAAAAGTTATGCTTCTTTTATGGTTGGGAACAATAGTGTCTGTTTTGATTTCGGTCCAAGTGGGGGGATTACGTTTTGTGATTGGAGGGATATTTCTATGTAGTTCTTGGATGGAGTCTACAAAGTATTGATTAAAGTCATTTGCTAGTTGTTGGATAAACTAGCATCTCGTGTATCAGTTGCCAGGTTCGTTTCATGTTGTTTTGTACAGATGTTAATTTTTCTCTGTAGTGGTTTCTTTTTGCATTTATTATTTGAATTGAATTATTTGAATTCCTTGTTATCTTATATTCAGTTTTTAAAGCTGATTTATTTGGATGTCGCTTTAATTATTTCATAGAATATCCTTTCTGTGTACATCTAGGATTAAGCCTTGCGTTATCCAACGATTTTGGCATGTTTATAAACGAATTCTGACTTTCTTTGTAGCTTTGTCATATTTCCTCCAGTGTGAGTTTAATTTTGTTGTATAAGGTATCTATTGAATCTGGTGATGTCATGTGTTCGCAGTCGATTTTTCGACATTCAGGGACGAAGCACTCACAAATGAGTAAGGCAACGCAACCTATTTATCCTTGTTCACATCGTTGTTCTTCCACCTCTGCGCCACTGCTCAAATATTTCCACTAAATCAATCCTATATAATCCTTTTAATAACTTAAATGTTTCTATCACATCCCTTATTATTCGTCTACAAACCGACTTCTGTAACGCACAAATTCTAGAATTATTAATGTAGGGAGTATCCTTATTCCTCTCCCCAATTTGGTTACTTGACTCTGAATCTTTTCTACAATCTCCTCATCTCGAAAGAATCCAGACGACTTGACCTGAGCATAGTAATACAAATGTGGATCTATCAACGCCTTATAAAGAGGAATAGTAACTTCTTTATTTCGGCATGTTAGTGTGTTTTACAATAACCAAGTAATCCTTACAACTACTTGGAAACCTAAGCAACATGCCGTCTGATCTTCAAATCTCTATCCACCAAAACCCCTAAGTCACTAAGCCCATCAATTTCTTGGAGTACCGTATCATAAATGTGGTGCAGTCTTGTAATCGTTTAATTCCAAAATGCATAACTTTACACTTTTCCGCATTGAACTGATATCCGTTATATTTTGCCCATATATTGTCACCATATTTGTCTATAGACGTCAAGGTTCTCATGGGTGCGAAGTGCATATTAAAATTGTAATACCATTGATATTACATTGAAATATATGATGAACGAAGCGTATGAGGATGCGTATTTTATCCATAATGGCCGGTTAGGTGGTTAAATCAGCCTTCAATCATACTCTACTTTATTGGTACCTGTTCTTGAACTATTCTCGGATCCACATTACCAGTCTAATATCCAAACCCGTTTGTTCAAATTGGGTAAGAGTACACCTGTTGATGTCCTTTCAAAATTCATACCAAAATCCAGCTGTTTCACTGTGTAACCATTCCCCCTGTACAAAATCAGCTCTCACTTTGTTACACATTTGTGTCCGAAATCTAAGGAGAGACCAGAGTTTTATCGATGAATGAAATCATTTTCATGACTACATCCAGATGTAGACATAAATTTATTAAATATTAAGCAGTTTATAATTAATATAATTAAACAGTTGTACTAATACAAAATTAGAATTAATTTATAAAAATTAAGCAGCACAAGTTTCACTCCAGATCACGTTGCGTCTAGAATCAGAGAGAACTTAATCGACCCTCATCTGTTAAGAGTAAATTAGGCGATTCGTGTCTGGTCCGCGGAATCAACACCACTGAAAAGTATTCTACGATCAGCCGTGTATAAAATGAATCGGACAACATGCCATTGGGCGTACGTACAGTCCTACCTCTTGCAGCTTGCCACTGATTGTCCAGTTATCTGCGTATCTGTGCTTGAATGAAGCTGATTTGCAAGCTGACCTGCTGTGGTGCCTCGATTAAGTTTTGACGTTATAACAAAAAACATGTCTTCACGCTCGGTATTAGACACAGAGCGACTTCTTAGCAAACGTCAAGAACACATTTCATTGGTTTGAAGCGCTGAAGTGGGAGGAAACAGTTAGTGAATAAGGAGGCGTAAACGTTTCTTTCTTCTAGTGAAGAATAGAGAATGGGCATAGATACTATTATTATTATTATTACGTCATACCTCCAGGGAGTCCAAGGACTCATCGTGAGTGGGCACACTACTATACTTCGCTAAACACATCTCATCCTCTCCATTACTACTTCATTCTTCACTACGACACTACTACCATCAACGCTATCCATTGCCCGTCATCACCAAAAGCAACGGTATTTTTTATCTGTAAATTGCGTGTGTTCTGAAATGCATTTGTCTGTACGCGGATTATTATTATGATTACATCCAACCTCCAAGGACACATCGCAGGAAATCACTGTACTCTACTCTTATCCACTACAAACATCTCATCGTCTTCCCTACTACATAACTCTCCAAATACACACAACAACACTGCTACCATAATCGCCATGTACCTCCAATCTCAACCAACTACAGCAGTTTTAGTCTGTAAATTGCGTGAATTCTCATTTCATTGGCTGTGGTTCAAATGCTACTCAGTATGAATGAATTAAGATTCTGTATGATAGCTGCTGTTAGGATACAGAGAGAACTTACCTTCCATGGTGGTGGAACTCCCCGGAATATTTGATGTAGTGCTGTTTGACATAATTTTATAGTACCAATACTACCTTAGTAAATAATTTCTTTATTATTATATTACAACTGTAATATAATTAAAATATAGTAATAATTAAAAGATATTAATAAGTAAAAGATATTATAATTAAAAGATAGTAATAATAATTAAAATATTGATGAAATGTAACAAAACCAATAGTGTATGGGAATTTATAAATTCAGTTTCGTAATTTATATTGAGTTCAAGGAAGAGGGCGCGTTGATGGCAGTACTGCGTTTGAAGAGCTCTCATACATACGTTTTTTAGTTTTTTTAATTAACGTTATTAGTTTAAAAATTGTGCTAGATTAGAATATATTGCGGAGTTAATTAGTTTAGCTTAAAAAGTTTGTTTTAAATAGTGTTAATTTCGGATTTTTGATAAGACAATGTAGATACAATGTCGCTACATGGCACTAAAGCGAAGATAGGCAACGGTGTCCAAATCGCCGGGTTTGTTTGATGAATTTATCCAAAGGGAATTCGTCCAGTGTAAGGTAGGTGGAATGTATGCTTTGCCTAGAGAGGCTGGAGTTTGGTTTGAGAGCGATAGTAGTGGGAAAGTGTCATGAAAACGAGGATCTGAAGTGTGTCTCAGTTAGCGAGATTGACGTTGTGGATGAAAGTCAGAATGCCATAGATAATTGTAGGGTAATAGAAAATTGTGATGTAACGCCAGATAGCATGGAGAATGAGTTTAAAAGTGATACAGTTGATGGTGAAAATAAACGTACAGAGCGAGAAAATGGTTTGACTAATAAAAAAAATGAAGAGTTATCTGCAATGAGGGAGATAGCTCGATTGATAGATAGGGCGAAGCGGCAGCTTGAGCGATTACAAAAATGTCTACCGAGTGGATCAGCTAACAAAAAGAAGCAAGTGCCTGATAAGATAAATGAGAACAAGATCGGGAGTGAAAGAAAAATTAAGGAGCGAGTGTTATATGGCGATTCAATAGGAAAAGGTGTATTCGATGACAAAATCGTGCTTTCGTGGGGCGAAAATTAATAATGTAAGTGAGGCTATTAGAGCACAGAAGCATAGGATAAAAGAAATGATAGTAGTGGCCGGAACGAATGATTTAAAAAGGGATAAATTTGTTTGAGAGAGGACTTGAAAGAATTACTAGAGGTAGCAAAAGGAAAGAGTGAGAGAGTTAAGATATCTAAACTGTTGCCGCGGTATGACAGAGTAGAGTTGAGAAGGAGGGCCATAATTGCGAATGATTCTATGCGTGGGTTATGCAGGAGGAGTGGTGTGGATTTTGTGGATGTGTGGAGTGAATTTAACGGGCAAAAGGACTTATACAAGAAGGATGGTTTGCATCTAAATGCATTTGGTGTTCGGAGACTGGAAAAATTGTTGATGAATGAAGTGAAAGTGGATGTGCAGAATCAGGGAAACTAGAGCTTTTAGGGAGGGTGGGGATGTTGTTGAGTGGATATGCAGACATCAATGACGCAGTTGAGTGTAAGAATGTGTATGATATGCCTGAGTTAGGACGAAAGATAACAAACCAAAATGGGATAGTTAGTATAAGGCGTCAAAATAGGGGTGGGGCTCGGGGGACTTCTGCACTTTATGTACAATAATGCCAGGAGTATTCGGAACAAGAAGGAGGAATTTTTGGCCTTGGTTAGTTCTTCCTGGCCACAGGTTATTGGCATTAGTGAGACATGGCTAACAGAAGATAATATAGTTAGTGGGATAGAATGTGAGGAGTATAGTGTGTTCAGGAAAGACAGAGAGAAAAGAATGGGGTTAGGAGTATTATTGATGATAGCTGATCAACTGCAACCAAAGAGAGTAGACGTTCAACTTACGTATAGTGAAAATAACACATTTGAGACTATCTGATGTGAGATTGAGGTCAGCAGAACAAAGTTTACAGTTGGGTGCTGCTATAGACCAGGCGATGGAATAGATGATGGAGATAGTATGCATCGGCAAATAGACTCAATGAATGGATAATAAGTAATTATTATAGGAGATTTCAACTATGGTAACATTGATTGGAGGGAGGAGAAGACAAACGGGAGAAGGAAATGTATTTTATGCAGTTACTAGGAGATAACTACCTGAGACAGCATGTAATGGAATATTCTAGGGGTCCGAATGCTGCAAGTAAAGAAACAATGTATACGGAAAATGATTTTAAGGAATGCCGATGGCAGGGAGGTAACTAAATCAGCTGAAATAGTAGAATTACTAAGCGCACACTTTGCAAGCGTGTATCATCCAGTCCGTGATATTGCAGTAATGAGAGAACGAATGGCTGATATAGGAATGGAAGTGAATGAAATAGAGGTGAATAGTTTATTACAGAACCTTAATGTAAATACATCTGTGGGATTGGATGGTATACCAGCTCGAGTCTTACGTGAAGCGGCAAAGGAATTATCAGTTCCCTTGACCATATTGTTTAATTTAAGTCTCAGCTCTGGGTTAGTCCCGAGGGGGTGGAGAGAGGGGGGAATAGTTCCACTGCATAAAGGAGGTTCCAAGACTGCTGTTGCAAATTACCGACCGATCAGCATATCAGGAATCGTTGTCAAGGTTTTGGAGATATTAGTCAAGAGCAAAATACAGGAATGGATAGATGAAAATGGGATACTGTATGGAGGACAGCATGGTTTTGTGAAGGGTAGATCATGCCTCATATGGGTATATGAGGCATGATAATGGTAATGGATTTACAATGATATTGCTGGACTTTGCTAAGGCCTTTGACAGGATACCACATGGAATTGTAAACTGCAGCAAGTACACAAGAGACGATCTCATAACAGCCAGCAGACAGAAAAAAAAAAAAAAACAGTTGCCAAAGACTTGAATGCATTGCAAGACAATACACCAACCTTCCTATCGGAATATTTAACACCATTCAACCAGAATCTGTTGTACCAAGCAAGAAAAGCAAAAACAGAAAAAACAATATCAATTTTTGTGGATCAGAGATGTCAAGATATTCTTGAGGGAGTCACAAACTTCAAAGCCGATACAAATCAAAAGCTCAGAAGACATAGAAAGACTGCCACAGTAAAAATAAGTCTCCTAATCAGTTCAAAAAGAAGACCACAACAAAAATGAATGTGAACCATCAAGACAGATGTAATAACACCAGAATATATCGGCAATTTCACTTTGATCAGACCTTTCAGATCATTCATTTGACCTCTCACACATCAGCCTACTTCCAACACAGCAATCAAATCAATAAAAGATATCTAACCGGTGTCATCCTCAAACAAGCTTATTAAAAAGCTTCGAGGATGCAAGCTGAGACATTACATCTCAACCGAAATCAACAGAAACAAAAAAAAATATATTTCTTACATTGAAGTGCTGTAGTTACAGCGCTAAAATATATTAAAAGTAAAAATTGTAAATTTATAACATATTGTTATACTATAAATGCTGCTAAAAATGTAATCTTATTCAATTGCAAACTATAAATTACCCTCTATAGTAACTATTATTAACACATTATCCAAAAAAAAAGGAAAATTTGTATGAAATTGATTGTTTTAAAAATCAAACTAGAACAACGTGTTTTGTAAATGCATAATATCCAATCGTAATTTTAATAATAAAAATAATTGAATTAAAAAAACGTACTATTATTATCATTATATGTATGTAATTTTTTGAATTTTTAAATTTTGTAATTAATATAATTTTATAATATAATTATATGTATGCAAGATATAATAAAGTGCTTAAAATAAATAAAATAATAATAATAGTAATCATAATATCTACCAGTTTCTGTCATTTCTCATTTTGTTATTTTTAATAAACCTTTTCATAAATTTTTGCCTTAGCAGGTGGCGTAGCGAAATTTCCTGTAATCTAGTATTGGTGCGTTGTTTGTTTTGAAGTGCAGATATGCCAGCCTGTGGAAAGGGTTCCTTATAGACGTAATTTAGGTTTCTTAATAGAATATCGAATCTACTCGGTAAATTACAGTAGAATCTAAGACGTAAGTAGATTGGATATTAACTGCAGAATATATGTATTTTTAAAGTGCGCGTAACTCGATGAAGCTTCCTCCAGTTAAGATGTAATGTCGATTTTAAACGTATGGTTTCTATAATCTATAAGATTATTATTACTATTATATTGTGGTTAAACACGTTATGCCAGATGTACATTTAATGTGATATATAAGAAAAGCGATTGTTATGGAAAAATTACAAGAAATTTGCTTTACTATCATCGTTAACATTAGATTTTCTCTGCTTATCGCAAGCGCACTGATGGAAGCAATTTGAAATTATTATTAATAATTGATATTAATGTGATTTATTAGAACTATATAAAGAGAAATATAAGACACAAATAAAATATTTCCAATTCGTCAAAGCATTAGTAGAAGGCTAACTTTCCAAAGAGTCAAGTAAACTGATCCCTAAACGTTTAAGAGATTGGTAAACAGCATTGATGAATTAAAAAGAAATAGAGGAAACGGAGCAATTCTGACTTCACTTAATAAGCGACTATAATCTTAAGTAGACTTATCAAAGAGAAGAATAGAAAAAACGTTGATTTTCCTTCATTAGCAATTCTCACTAACTCAGATTCTGCTGTTATCATTCAGGATAAAATATCACGTATAGAACTCTGGTCTCGATAGATTTGCATTGTAAAGCGCCATGTTATAATAATATGGAATATGGCTCGCAAAAAATCAATATATGTTATAATTGTTTTTATTTTGGTCTTTAATGCTGTCTATAGTGCTTCTACTGTCATTGTAAATTGTTGCGGTCTTGCGATGAGAGCTGCTGAGTTCTAATTCTCAGAGATATATAATAAACTATATCAAATTGATCTGCTTGGTTGTTTGAACACAGAAGATGCTGTCTGAAACAGCGTTCTTCTATAATGGATTTCATATACTATGAAAGGACAGCCGTTTCTTCCTTCTGTTTTACTTCTGCCAGAGTATATGTGGTTTTCGTCAACTTTTGGAGTTTCTCTGTCCTCAATATGTGTTCTTTTCTGGGTGAGGCCACTAATCGTAGTGAAGCGGAAGTTCGTAGCAGCTTGAGTCTGTGATGTATTCCATTGTATCTTCTGGAAGTGATCTCGTATATAAGACAAACGTCTTACATTTTCTGGAAGACAGGTTTTAGTTCTGCTACATCGCAAGCTGTCTCGAATGATATTGGCCGGTGGTCATTAATTATCCGTATGGGTAATTAATGACCATGGGCTGTGAAATATTTTTTTTTTAACTTTTGTTTGTTGGTTTTTTTTTTATTAGATTTTAGTGCATCTTTCCATGCGGCTACAGTGTGCGATATGAATGCTAGTGTATCTCCGGTATATACTGTATTGCATTCAGCGCTCGTTGGCCTAATGCGCAGTTTTTCCAATTTCGTAGATGATACGAGATTTTTCATGAGAAAAGTCAACACTCAGAGATATTACCGAATAAAATACCAGACGAGCTCAACGAACAAAATCAAAGAAATCAGTAACCTAAAAATGAATGCTATCTAACTGTGCACAACTGGAACAAGGCTGACCCAAATGTATACTATTCAGCATTGCAATAACCTGGATCAAAACACACACACACACACACACACACACACACACACACACACACACACACATATATATATAAACAATAATAGCAAACTTGAAGAATGTAAAAGTATATTATCTTTGAATTATTTTTATTTATTTTTTATTTTTTTCATAAACAGCAAGTAATACGAGAGAAGCACGCAATTCAGCAAGTTGATCATATAAGAAATGAACTGTCCTATGGGGAATCGCACTGCAATCTATCTTAGCAATATAACAGACCATCCGTCTATTCCAGGGGTCGGCAACCTGCGGCTCGCGAGCCACATGCGGCTCTTTGGATGTGAAGCTGCGGCTCTTTAGTTCCATACGCAAATATTATTTATTTTATCAAAAAAAAAATTAAAAATCGTTCTGAATCGATTAACGAGGATTAGGCACCGATTCTATCTCTCAGCCACTTGTACTCGCTTTTCACCGCACCCCTCCCCCGTGACACGCATCGTCACTGTCGTCAGTCCGTCGGAAGCTCTCGGAAGTTTATATGTTTGGCAATTTTCATTGATTTCGGCATAGCTGGGCATAACACCTTTACTTGTAAACTAAGTATCTAATATTTGTAGTATCTAACAAACTAGAGGGGAAGATATAGCGAATGCCGTGCAAAAATGCCTTGAAGACAATAAGATCTTGTGGCTCTTTAAAAACTTTTTAAAATTTTGTGGCTCTTTAAAAACTTTGAAATTTTGTAAATTGTAATTTTTGACTCTTCCGACTCAAAAGGTTGCCGACCCCGGGTCTATACTGCTGCACCTATCTCTACCATGCAGTAGCGGTATTAACAATGCTGTTAATAATGATGTCATCGAAACTAGCATGACTTTTAATGTATTTGCGAAATATATAAGCAGTTTCAAACCGCCACGCTTATATCGTTTAAATATAAATCAACTATATGAGGAACTCATCAAAATGATTAAATATGCAAATAGGAAATCATAATATATTAAAAGAAAAGAAAAAAAAACAATCAAACACATACGCTGTGTTAGAGAGGAATTAAAAATGATTAGGTCCAAAGTAAAGTCATACAATAAGCATAGGAAGAATGCTATCATTTAGTTTTTGAAAATGTCTATAAAATTTCGCTATCTACTTAAAGGAAAATATAATGTACTCAAAAGGAAAAAAAAGTAAAGAATGGAGGTCAGCAAACCATAACTGGGAACACTAATCAAAATACGCGCAGAATTTCCAGATGGCAATGATGAAGTTGCCATCTGGTGCTGCGCTGTTCTTATCAAAATGAAAAATCAATTTTACTAAATATGGTAACATTGAATTCGATCGTACACACATCACAGTATGCAAGTCACCACGCGTAAATGAATAATTCATTTGAACTAGATACAATAATTCAGGATGAAGAATAGAATGCAGCAATTGGATTAAATAATGGGGGGATGGGATATGCTCAAATAAATGTCCAAATGTTACCGTTAAAGATTTTTACACCTATTAATAAATCTTTTGAATAGCGGAAATTTATAGAATGCTTGAAGGTTCTTGCTGTGTTAACGTTAATGGATTTAACATAAAAGAAATCAGAAATTAAAGGACATTATATATATATTATTGAAAGAAACGTTATTATTGTCTCAAACGTTATTCAGATCATAATAAAAAATCGGTTAAATAATACCCAAATCACATATCCTTTTACGTGCCTATTCAGAACTGGTTTCTGATCCGGATTAGATACAGAAAAAAGCGCCTTTGGTTTTCCATCAAACAATTCAGTGGAATGGATAAAGGAATCTACACAGCTGTTTTTCTTTTTATATCTAACGCATTCAAGTGTGTGCATCATGACTTACTCCTTCAGAAAACATCTAGATACTGTATTAGAAAAGTTTATAATGATGGGTTGAAATCTTATTTGAATGAAAGAAAATAATGTACCAGCAAAGGCAGCAACGTACCTTCAATAGTACAACAAAAATAATAAAATACGCAATCCTACAAAGTTCGGTGCCAGTACAAACGTATTTTCAATACACGGCTGACCAAAATTAAAACATCCATGTTTGAGACCTTGTACAGATTCCTACAGTGATTCAAATACTGCGAAACTTTGCAGGAATATATTGCGCGTCATGCGGAAGCGATATGTGCGAAATAAAAAAAAAATCCAAATTACAACCAATAAGGGAGTTGAAAACATCAAATTCATGGAATGTGCTCCTCAGTGATGGCATCAACCTGCTCCAACGTGCTTTTCTCGTGAAACCGAGAGTTATTTAACAACTTAATACTGTTGCTGCACTCTACAAATTTCGTCGCCTGAACCATGACGGCTAGGTCCACTAAATCCATGTGCTGTGAGATGAACGTTTTTCGTTTTGATAAAACGGGATCGCTGGGAGTTTCACCTGGCAGAGTTTGGCAGAGGTAACAAAGCAATCAATTCCCAAATGAATGAAGTTTGCTGCTGTCGTTGTGGAGTAGGCCAAGAAAATCAACGTTGGTTTCCAGTGCACGTGCTTTATTAAAATATCTGGATGTGCTTTGCACAACTGTGTGGGAAATGCTGCGAAAGATTCTGCATTTCTACCCATGGAATACAACAGCGACTCAGGAGTTGTGCCTCCGGGACTTTGAAATTCGACTGACATGCGCTTTAACATTCCTTGCTCGTGGTCGTGGATGATTTTGTAGGGATATGAAGCTCACTTTTCCCTGTGGGGAGCTGTGAATGGCCACAACTGCCGTGTTTGAGCAACGCAAAATCCGCATACAATTCTACAAATTCCTTTGCATTCACCCAAAGTTATAGTCTGGTATACGCATTTACAGATTCGTTAATCATGGGATCATTTTCTTTGAGGACATTCTGTAGTCATGTCTCGTTTCTTGCTAACATATGTCCCGTGACTGAGCAGGTCACGGGACATGTGTTATGTTTATTGCGATATGATAAACAATTTTGTTTCGCCACAACTACAGCAGCACCTGTGCATGAATTTAGTTATTATCATGCAGGATGGGTATCTGCCGCACATTTGTAGATTGCTGCAGGATGTTTTCCCAGAACATTTCGCGGAAGTCAGAGTGATTAGACATGTCTTCCCCTGCATGGCCGTCTCATTCACCTCATCCGACCCCCCTGTCAACATTGAAAGAAAGGATAACGCATTTGCGCAACATCAATCCCGATACATTACTATATCTACATTCCGCACATCATACAGGGACCCTGTATATCAGATATCACTTCCGCATGAGGCAAAGTGCATTCCTGCAACGTTAATGACCTTTGTGATCAAACGTTTTGGCAAAGTGATTTTGTTCGCTGATATAATTGCATTCATATGTACAGAAACGACATTGAGGATTTAAAAATCGGATTCACCATGATGTGTTCCAACTATATCAGTGGTTTAGCATTAATGACCTTGAAATCAATACCGATAAAAATAAATATGTATATTTCACCTTAACAGATCAGCTAAATCACAATGCCGTTATTTAATTGCAATTAAGAAATTATACTACTATGTAAAATTGTAGCCGATATTTAATAATAAAAAATGAATCATGTACTCGTATTTTGGGTCTCCATATCACAGCCAACCCGAAAACGGAAATCCCATACCTCATTTTAGAAAACTAAATTGAAATTGAGAATTAACGAATATATTAAAATGTTAATACTATTTTAATACTAGAAAAATTATGAGAACCTACCTAAGGCACTCAATAAAGTTGACATTTATTTTTGCTGCATATCATAAGACACCACTATAAATATTAGATATCTTTCTCAAATATATGCTGTTTGTTACGTGTGAGTGCTTTCATAAATAAAAAGGTTATTTTGCAGTGACTGCCTGTATTTGACTTTTTATAGTATTCCGTATGGCTACGGCTCTTGGTTACAAATACTGCACACTTCCTTATAGTCTCTTTCCATTTTCGTTTCTTCATTCGTAGGTCTTTCCTTTAACATATCAAGCACTATATTACACTGAAGAGTAATTGTAGCATTTTTATAATATATATAGTATTAATTTTACTATCTGCTATTGTTATATTCATCATGTGTAATCATCACTATTGCATTCATTTATAATACTTCTTGAGCGCAAATAAACTTTCTATTTGAGAAATAATAGTCGTTTGTGCGACTTGTTTCGCAAAGCAAGTCGTAGTAAGAGAATTTATGTAACTGAAATCGATCGTGTACCGTAATTGGAAGAACTTGGTGTTGATTTTCCTTGTAAGGAGAGGAATATTTTAGTGAGTTTTCTGAAATGAAGGTGATTTAGCCGATCTAATACACAAGTAGCGTTTAGTTATGCAGTTTTCCTATATTTTAATTCCGCATGCAGGGATATTCACAGCTAGTGCTAAATAATTTGAATGGCAGCTGATGCTGGTTGTTGAAATGTGGTAGGGTTAAATGGAGGTTTAAATAGCGTGGAGAGAGTACGTATAGAATGAAAGTCCCTACCGCATTAATGTCTTGGAATGTAGAAATATCACCTTGTAATAAAAATTACCTAATGGAACACGTTTTGGAGGGGGACTAGCTTGAGAGTGCTGATTGCGCGTATCAGAGAGACCCGTTTTACCTCAGACTAGATATCGTAGAGTGTTGACCTATCATGTGTCTAAAAGTGTAAAATCTTTGATTATGGAGGGTTGCACATAACAATATCGAAGAACTCAGCATAAAAACAATTTAAATTTCAAAAGGAATTTGTAAAAATACATTCATTCATAAAATTTTGCATAAGCCTGTGTATATTTTTATAAACAAAACGTTTTAAAAATAAATATAAGCTTTAATATTTATAGCTTATCATACTAAATTATAAATTTATATTCATGAATGAAGTGATTAGGGTGTGAAAATTAACAGAATTACAGATCGCTATCATTAAAATACAGAGATTCCTTTGCTTAACAACTCAAATGAACTAACGCAGATTTATGCCAATATTTAATCACAGAACCAACCTCAATACTGTAATTGGGTTTGAAAAAGGTTTGAACGGTCATATAATTACTGGAGAGAGCATTGTTTATTTATAATATTCAGAGAATCGTGGACTTCAAATTTGTGTAAAAGTAAAAAATATTCCAATGGCCATTTTTGATATAGTATAAGTAATTTAGTCTCTGTTACAACTCTATTGTAATTTTTTGTAGGAAAAAATAAATTGAAAATTCGCTGATAACGGCAAAGAAGAAAAGAAAAGCTGTAGGTGCTCCCTTTCTATCAACATCAGTGTGCAAATTATTTCGCAAATAATTCTCTTATTGTGCAAACTTTGATATGTAAACACTCGGATTCCTAGTTATTCTAAGAATTCATTAAAGAACTATTCAAAATAACTTACTCAGAACTAATTCTGTAAAATTTACCAGTGCAAATCATATAGTAATAGTTAATTTCAAGAATTACAGGAAACGAATTTATTCATATATAATCAAGAAAACATCATATAAATTGAAAACCATTCAAACATTTTAGAAGGATCATCTAAAATCGTGTTTCTACCCCAAAAGAAAGACTGTTCTCTTTTAAATTTTGGATGTTTTGAAATCCCGAATGCGAAAACCTACGACAGTTCATTCTCAGCAGCAAAACAATGTCTTGTAATATTTGTGGAAAGACGTATCTCAAATCAGGCAGCCTAAACAGACTTTTATTCTTCACACACTCACAATCATTCTCTTGTGAAACTTGTGGGAAGACATTTACCCAATCCGGTATTCTTAAAAATCGCTTCTTGGTTCACAGTAAGAAGTCCCTGTTGTGGACCCTGTGGAAAAGCCTTTTTCATATCAAGTAATTGAAGGGGCTTTTTCTTGAAAGTGTTGTGGAAAGGCTTTTTCATTATTAGTTCACACTAAAGAAAAACGATTCCGTTGTCATAGTTGTGAAAAGACATTTCGCAGTGAAGTAATTGAAAACCCATTTCTTGTTCATATTCAAGAAAACGTATTTTCTTTTAAGGATTGTGCAATGGCATTTTCAGACCCAATTAACTTAAAGAAACATTTATTAATTCACACTAAAGAAAAACCATTAAGTTGTGTTAGTTGTGGAAAGGTATTTTCACGGACAAGTAACTTGAAAACCCATTTGCTTCTTCGTACTCAACAAAAACCATTCACTTGTGAGAGTTGTGGAAAAGCATTTTCAAAGTCAAGTGTCCTGAAGAGACATTTGTTAGTTCATACTCAAGAAAAACCATTCTCTTGTGAGAATTGTGGAAAGGCATTTTCACAGTCAAATGTCCTGAGGAGACATTTATTAGTTCACACTCGAGAAAAAACATTCTCTTGTGAAATGGCGTAAAGCCTTGACACAGTCGAGTAAGCTGAAATCCCTTTTCTTAATTCGTATGCAAGAATGGCAATTTTTCTGAGGTATATGGGAAGGCTTTTTCAAATCCGGTAACATGAAGAGACATTTATTAATTCACATATAAGAAGCCATTCATCAATTCAAAGACGCAGGGAAAAAGGACCATTTTTCATTTTTTCTGAAATCGTTTCAAACAAAAAAATATTTGATTGTATAACCGTTTTTGAGACATTTATTACTTCATTATGAATAAAAATGTTTATCTGCTGAAATTTGTGGCAAGCTGTTTTGAAAAATTGCAAATGTAACGTTCATTTATTAGTTCCCACTATGAATAAATGCGTTTGTTGTGAAATGTTTGGTAAATTCTTTTCCGAATTAAGCGACTTGGATTGCCCTTTATTGGTTAACACTAAGTAAAACTTATTTTCCAATAAAATATGATGAGCAGTGTTTTCATGAGCAGGCAGCTAATATAGCTGTTGATTAGTTTTATACACGTAATGAGGAAAGGCTATATTGCATTTGTTCTGATATCAGCAAAAACCTGTTGAGAAAAAAGTTTCCCAACTAATAAACTGAAAAACTGTAATTTACATTTGAGACAAACATTTCAGTCCTCTCCATGTTGTTGCAATACTCAAGAGAATCCGTTCATTATATAAGATGTGCAAAAAAGTGATGTTTTTAATAAAAGCTCTCATAATATTTATTAAAGAACTCATTTTGATTTCTATAATTTTTTTTAGAATTTGAAGCAAGAAAGTTTACGACTGAGAATCATGTTATATTTTGCAAAAGCCATAATATATTAAGGAATGCGTTGTATGTTTATTTTGATCGTGTAATCAATATGCCTGTCTTTCGTATGGAATAAATCATTTAGCTTTTTGACGCGAGGGTATTACTGGGACATCAACCAATATAAATAAAATTTCTTATTTTACATTCAGAAACCAATCCAATAGAAAATCAACAGGTTGTCTCGAATTCAAATTAATGGAATCACCTCTCAGTGTCTCAAAATACAATGCGTTAGCAAATTTTGCGTCATTAGCATTTTCAATAATCAATAAATTACAGTATTTCTATTCCAAAGAATTTTCTTGATTAATATATTTCAACTGTGGGTATAATCTTTCCAGAGCAAATGCGAAGCATTCAAAAATGCATTGCATTCTCATCTAAACTTGTTAATCGTTCAGAAACAGTTCCTAAATAAAAGCGTCATATTTTGAAAATATTACTAGAATAGTTACATATTTTGTAAACATCTTTCTTTTGAACAATGAAAATTTTATTACCTAGTTTGTTGCTGTGATTTTTAAATCTCGTTTAGCATTTTATGAGTTTAGTATCTGATTGCGTAATTCATGTTACGAGTCGCAATTTATCATTCTTTTTGTAATAACTACAAGTGGATGGTAGTTATCCATTTACTCATTTCTGTTTCCTGTTTGGCAATGTTTATTAGTACTTTAATGTTAAGTATAACGTAATATATTTCAGAAAACTTCTGCTGCTCCTTGTGGTTATTATTTATGTATGTGTGTATTTACAGTTTGCAAAGATAGTTGATCTTATTATCATATATCTGTAAATCTCTTTTGATGTAACTTGTTATTAATATTAGTAAATAATATTATTTTCAAAGAGGACTCGTTTTTTGTTGTTGTTGAAACAATTTACAAAATATGTCGGACAAATTACCAATAAATTCCAAATATTATATCAGCATAACAAATTTCTTTACCAAAATCTTATATTTTACTTTCCCCCACAATTTTAACCAAGTATAGACTACCTCTGCATTTAAGTTGACTCTAGAGCTTGACGCTGTGGAAAATTTAGCACTGGCAATAGAGGCAAAATATTATTCCACGAGAAAGAGTAATAATATTTATATCAGCAGCATACAAAGCATGCGAAAATCTTTGAAGAGACCGAAAGAAATCCTCGAAAAGAATGTCGTATCATTTTATGCTACACAATAGGTGTTTTTGAAATCCATCAATTATAAGGAATTACAACAAAATTAACTCACTAAAATAGCTATATATTCGGATGTCACAAGCATTTCTATTTAATTTGCAATTAGATATGTAATTATCAGGAAATTCTGTATTAGTAGTATTTTGGATGTCCGCGAGGTTAGCTTAGTGGCTTTGTGCAAATAATTATATGTATTATAAGTAAAATATGATTTATGGAAATAGAAATGTGACTGGTAACTTAAATTCATAATACAGAATTCCATGGATGGTAAAGTTATGTTACATTAAAAGTAAAATACTGCTCAACTCATGTAAAAAGGACTGTAGGAAGAAGCAGACACTGAGCAGATTATTGATGTTAAAAAATAAGGAAAAATAAATTGTACATAATATATATTATTAAGATCAAGAAATGTAAATCAAAATGCCAATTAGAATAAGCATTCTATGTACAAATGTATATATATATTTATTTGGATTGTACGTAGATGCTTTATGGTTAATAAAATATACCTAGTGGCTTTGCGCTTAGCAACCATATGCCTGGGGAAGGAGTGTCCCAGGTTCGATTCCCGTCGATGACTTGAGGAACTTCAGAATCGTCCTTTGGCATAGTCAAGTTATCCGATCTTAGGCGCTGGCAGTAGGGTTTTTTCCGCCAGTTCATGTGGCGTTTTTTATTCCGAAAGAAGGCAAACCGGTCCCATGAACATACGCTTCTTCAGCCAAAAATATATCCCAACTAGCGGTAGACTAGGCGACAGGTTGGTTTGGAGTGGTACTAACAAGAAGTCGCATCTAAGTAACACACGGACCTTGCATAGGAAGCGGGAATAACGCGTACTGAAAGAAGAAGTAGTATCTGGGATGTCAAAATATCTATTGATGATTGTAACAATCAGTCATGATCAGTATTCGAAACTTATATTTTTCTTCCCATTACTTCTGGAGGTAGCAGAAATTGTTATTTTCTGTTGTTGCTTAACTAATAACTTCCTTAATGTAAAAAGATTTTTAAAGGAAGGGCTGTTTACAGGGGCGACATATTTTATAAAAAACGATGTATTCTGGTGAAAAGATATATTCTCGAGATACCATATCCAAATTAATGTAATTGCTGTAGCTGATAATCACTTCATGTATTAAGTAGTAATACTGGATTAATTATTGTATTGTATGTACAGTATTGTATGGTTGAATTCCTCAAGGACTGACGTTAGTGATTCCGGATGTATCAAACACGAAGTTATAATGGTGGATCATGCCTTACATCATATAGTATTACTCGTATATTATCTGTAGACTGGTCCTCATCTTTTTCTGTTCGTCGACACGGGGTCAAAGAGGGGTTTTCTTGATATTGTCTGTGAAGAGATGGAGAGGTATAAAATTGATATCCTGGGAAGTATAGACACCGGATGGAGTGTAGAATATCATTTCAAAAGTCAAGATGGTAAACTAGTTATTTATTCAGGAGGTTACTCGAAACATTATGGAGTATCCCTAGCACTGAGGAAAGTTCAGACAAGAGCTGATCTTTATATATATAGGCGTGACCAACTTCATTCCATACGATGGCCAATATATGATGAGTGGTAGCATCACGGGCCGCACACTTTTAGACAGAACTGAAATAAAAATGAACTCTGCATTTTTTCAAGGCAATAGTTATATGTATTGAATTACTGTATTTATTAAATCATTTTACAACTGGGAGAAGTATATAAAATACTTGATTGATTTAAATATAAGTTGTTAAATTAAATTTAATGATATATTTCTGGGTTTGTTTACATGTAACACTATGTTGTATGTTTTACGTACAACAAACGATGCCAAGAGTGATCTTTTTTGTATTGATGTTGGTTTAGTACAAATAAATTTCTGAACATTAACCTTTCTCTTCAAATTACGATTCGAAGAATACGAGTTGGACAAGTACGTACAATTTTAGTACGTACTTGTCCAACTCGTATTCTTCAAATGTGAACAGTTAACACTGTTAACTGTGAAACTGTCTCTGCAACTGATCACTGTAACCAGAGCAAAGCAAGTGACTTTCAACGATGCGTTACTCTGGAGGGCATAGAAATCTACCACTCCCACTACCACAACTCGCACAGAGAAGCAGTCGATTTTATAAATGGAGTAATCTTTTTAAAGCAATTTTGATTACGTGTTGAAAATATAAATTGTTTCCGTCATCAGAAATAATGAATATAACTAGTATATTCATTTTCTGATTGCAGAAAATCTGCGGTCGAAACTGATAGCAAAATCACGTTACGGGCCGCATGCGCCCCGCGGACCTGCTTTTGGCCACTTATCATATATACACACACACACACACACACATACATATTGTCAACACATGGAAGCCACAAGACCTATAGAACACTAATGTTGGGTTTGGACAAGATGAATGAAAGAAAGATGGAGGAGTCTCTTCACATTTTGTTTGAACAAGTTTGAAAAGTCTGACTGTTATCAGTCTGACTGATAACAGTCAGACTTTTATCAGGTTGACTGATATCTTTTATCAGTCAGATAAAAGACTGATATCTTTTATCTGAGATTCTCAGATAAAAGAATATAAAAGAATATCGACAGAAAAGCATAAAGAGTTCAAACCAAACCTCAGAGCAGTATGGAATCACCCCATAAATGCAATAGAACTAATTCATCCTAACACTATTCTACTCGACATTTTCCCAAAAATAAATGACTGAGAGTAATACTCGTGATTCCTTTGTTTATCGAACTTTGATTATTGATTGATTAAAATCATGCTTGGCTGAACAAACTGAGATGCACGTGCCAATCGTTTCTACTGCTGAACTTTTTTCCACGAGTTTTTGTGTCTGTGTAAACCAGATATTGGAGTTGTTGAGCCATTCTGTGGAAAGGTTACGTCAGTAGTGTGGTCATATTTATAAAACATGCCATGTGAGTTCTCTTTGCTTCAGATCCATAGTCAATAAACTTTCCAAACGGCACGATATCCAAAAGCAGTGTAACCTGATGTGCCTCCTAAAAATCAACCGACTTTTGAAAATAAAGGGTGCAAAAATATGTTTACAGAAGCGACTTTGGCATTCTCGGACAGAGACGAACCGTCAGCATTCACAATCTTAACGCGCAAACACAATAATGATTTCGACAAATCCAGGTAATGTCTACCACTTATAAAAAAATTCTAATGGTCCAGTTTTGAGATTCGAAAGATTATGCTGCATACAAACTCTTTTTGGGTGAATAGTCAGTTGGAGGTACACAAAAAATATCAAACTCTGAATCCACACACACTCTGAAGCCATTTTCGAATCGAATGAATCATCGCGTTCTTTCATGGCTCTCTTTGAGTGTGCCGTCTCTCCTTTTTTGTAAGTTGACCAGATTCCAGTTGTTTTCCCAAAAGTTCCTTCGACTGGTTAAATAAATCTACACCAGCCTCGTGTGCACTTCGCTTGGCGGTCTCATGAATGTTTTGTCCATCAACAACGTTACCTGTTATTTTGCTCTTTTTTTCAGTGCTTGTTTTGAAAGAGCACGTGCAGTGGGTCTGATGAAAGGGAGGGGGGTCATAATTCTGAACACAATTTTCAACAGACTACCTAGTCCCCGCCACCCTCCACTTTGTTAAGCCGGTCCCTTTAACACGTTCTCGATTATTCCTAATCCTG